>NC_081563.1:82431798-82588310 GCF_022355385.1 Mustela nigripes | reverse complement strand
AAATAAATAAAATCTTAAAACAAAACAAAACAAAAACAAAAACAAAAAAAAAAAAGACATGGGCAACATGGCTGGGTATCAACGCTGTGGTTTCTTCTCTTCTCCTGCCAAACCATCGCTGCAAAATCCTAGTCTGCCACTTACTGGCTGTATGACCTTGGGCAAGTTACTTAACCTTTCTGAGCCACAATAAGTGATAGCTAATACTACTGCTTATTGTTATTAAAAGTGGATGCAGGGGCACCTGGATGGCTCAGTGGGTTAAAGCTTCTGCCTTCGGCTCGGGTCATGATCCCAGGCCTACTTGTGATCTCTGTCCGTCAAATTGAAAAAAAAAAAAAAAAAGTGGATGAGTATTGGGGTACCTGGGTGACTTTCTCCATTAAGCGTCCAACTCTTACTTTTGGCTTGGGTCATGATCTCAGTGTCGTGGGATCGATCCCCATGTCGGGCTCTGCACTCAGTGAGGAGTCTGCTTCTCTCCCTCTCCCTCTTTCTCTGTCCCTCCCCCTGCTCACTCTCTCTCTCTCAAATAAATAAAATCTTTTTAAAAATTAATTAATTTTTTTTAAAAGTGGATGAGTTTTTATAGAATTAGGTTATGCACAGCCCATCATCACAGAGCACTGTGTTGGGCAAACTTCTGCTATAAAATACGAGATAGTAAATACTTCAGACATTGTGGGCCAAGAAGCAAATATTTGTCCTGGGTGGGAAGCCCATTCTAGGCCCAGGTGCATCTGTTGGAGACAGTCTCAGGAAGAAGAGCGCCCTGTAGGCCAGATCAGTTCGATGGGGGAGTTGAAGGGGATTGAGCCCCTACTCTCAATTCTCTTTGCTCAATGAACCCCAGACCTTCTCCTCCTGGAGAGCCTGTCTGCCCTCAGGAGGCTAGAAGTGAGGTTATTGAGGCTCTAGCTCCCAGACTGGGAGCCCAAAGCATAGTGCCAGGCAGGTGCTGGGAACAGAGTGGGGAACGGCAGAGACAGGGTCACACCAACCTGGGTTTGTGGTGCTCAGCCAGTACCTCTGGGCCATACAAAACAGGTGATAGGTGGCACTTAGCCTGGCGGCTGCAGTTTGCTAACATTTGATGTAGCAGGAGAAGCTTAAAGGTAACCCAGTGTGATTTTGGGAGAATGACTAATGAGCACACCCTCACCAACATTGTCCAGAACAGGACCCCATCAATGGGTTACAGAAACACTTCTGTGGGTCACTACTGGTGTAAGAAAGAGAATGGAGTCTATCTCGGTTTTCGATTGCATCCATGTATATGGATGTATGTCCTGAATGCAATGTCAAATGGGTCTCTTACTGAGGACTGCACTTTAGGCATCCTTTTTGGTTTCTGTATACCTCAGAAGAGGTTCTCTCCTCTATTCATCAAATATGTATTGAACACTTACTATGAAAACTGAGTGACAAGCTCTTTGAGGAAAAAGGTCAAATCATAACCTTCTGCTTTCCCTGAAACCTACCATCTTGCCTGGCAGGTAGGAAGCAAAGAAAGGAAAGGAATCTGCCTGCATGTGAGGCCAATGTCTACTCCTTGGAGGCCTCTGGTGAGGGGCAGGTCTTTGCTAGCAACCCCCCACCACAGATCTCACAGGCTCTTACAACTAGAACTTCATACAGAGCCTCCAGTCCAGTGGTTCTCAGACTGTGTTCAGAGGAACCTTAGGGTTCCTTGATGTGCCTTCAGGGTGTCTGGGGCACAGGCTCTTGCCTTCCCTCCCTGACTGCAAGGGAGTGGCTTTGCATTTTCTTCCCGTATTTTGAGGTGACCTGCACATTTCTTCTGACCAAAGCTGCTCCAGTTCCTGAACATTAAACACCAGCCTCCTCAGAGATGTGCGCTCATGTGTACCCGAAGGGAAGAACCACCTCCCACCAATTTTCCAGTAATTGCTCTGTGACCCTCAGGGGAGGGAAGGCCTTGTGCTCACACTAAACAAACTTCAAAGAGCTGTTTGAAAGGGAAAACTGGTCACAGGTTCTTGAAAAGAGGTCAAAGGACATTTGATAACAGGGGGAGTGATTATTTATTCAGAGTGTGACATGGAAGCTCTGTGGGAGACTATGAGCCCTGCTCAAGCAAGTAAAATTGCAAGGTCTTTTTGATCAGGTGAGTTTTCAAATTTTAGGATGTGTAGTATCAAGTTCTGTTGACTATCAGAGGTCTGGTTTCCTCAGGAGGATATGAAAATAAGTCACCCCAAACGTACAACTGAAGCTGTCTGCTACCGTGTCTGAGCTTATGAGACCCAGAGAAAGAGTCAGGGTTCTAAGTGGGCCCCAACTAGCATGTGACTTTAGACAAAAGGCTCAAGTGATCCTCAACATCTCCACCTACAAACCCAGCGCAAGCCCATCTTTCTGCCTCTCCAAGTAAGACGACACAGATGGAACAATTTCAGGTCTTTTGATACTTAAGGTGTCATGTTATTCATTTTCCCCCAGTCATTTGTTTCCGGGTCTTGAAGGAAAATCTCACAAAAAGGGGAATTTTAATTAATACCAATTCACTGAGCTCTCAGCATAGCCTGAGAAAATGGTGACTTTTTCCAGTTCTCGAGGGGATTTCCTAGGAAGGGAGGTGTCCCTAGTGATTCCACAGCCTCATCTCAAGAGAGAAAAAAGAATCACTTTCTTTTTTTTTTTTTTAAGATCTTTCTTTCTTTCTTTCTTTCTATTTTATTTATTTGACAGACAGAGATCACAAGTAGGCAGAGAGGCAGGCATAGAAAGAGGAGGAAGCAGGCCTTCTGCTAAGCAGAGAGCTCGATGCAGGGCTCCATCCCAGGACCCTGGGATCATGACCTGAGCCAAAGGCAGAGACTTTAACCCACTGAGCCACCCAGGTGCCCCAAGAATCACTTTCTACAACAGCCTTGTGTTGGACAAACCATTCGCCAAAACAGCATGATGTTGAGCATAAGTCAAATAATGTTCGTGAACACCAAGTTTCATTTGAATGCGCCAGCCCAATGAGAGACACACTGCAAGGCTTTGCGATTTGTCAAGAATACATCCCAAGCTTTTCATTTCGACCTAATTTTCTACCTTGGGCTCTGGGTGCAATTAATCGTAGGCACTAAAAATCTCAGGAAAGGAGAAAGCTGTCTGGAAATCCTGAGAGAGAAGGGATAGGACCAGATTCAGGGACTGCCTGAGTTTATGATGGTTACCACACATGTCCATGCCCCCCTACAGCTGTAGTGCAGTGCTGTAGCCCCAGAAAAATCAAGCACAGGATGGAATGCAATCACCAAACAATTTACCTATGAGATAGCCTTACAAAACAAACCAGAAGTATATTCTTCTATGTTTAGAAATGAGAAAACAGTGATACAAAGACAGAAGCATGCCACATGAGTTGTAGAATGAATGAGGACATGTCACCCAGTTCTCATCAATCAGATGATACCATGCCCATGGCCACAGTGAACAGTCCAGGGAGAATCATAGGACATAGCTGAACAGAAATATCTGAGAAGATTATCTTTTCCCAGGTGGGCTGTTGCACAAATATAAAGGTTGAGCTACCAGTGGCTAATATGCCCACCATATGGAGAGAATCATTAAAGAGACAAAGATAAGGCTCCCTGATGGCACCTGGATTCAACCATATCTGCAGCTGTGTTGTTCCCAGGTTTTACTTTACTGTCTTTTAATCCAATAGATTCTCTCTCTCTCTCTCTCTCTTCCCCCCCTCCCTCACATGTTACCTTGAGATGGGTTGTCACTTACAAATAAAAAAAAACTTACTAATATAAGTGCTTAGTTATAAGGAGTGAGATTATATGCAAAATTTTATATTTTTAGTCATCTTCATATTTTTTACCATAATTCAAAAAAAGTGACTTATGTTTTATATGTAAAAAACATATAAATTAGAACTCTTGAAAATATTATCTTCATAAATATGTCAATGAGAGAATTTGCCTGCTCATTGACGTGAAGTTAATCCTTGGTCAACTAGAGTCAAAATGGGGACTTTCCAAACTGGGATGTATAAGAGATTTTGTGCTCTGAATGCCATCCAAGGGAAACACTTCTAAAACACAGAATGCTCGGTGAACCCACTTCAGTCTTTCAATCCAAGAGAAAAACATTTATAGCTGTGAAGTTATAAAAACACTTCCAAGAATCTAAAGTCAAGTGTTTTCTGGAAGATCAATTTGCTGCTTTGCACTCACTAGGATGTGTTATTAATAAAATACCTGTTAAACGATGGCTCTGAGCTCTGGTCTGCTGCTGCTCATGGCCAGGATTCCTATGCCAACCTCGTTCACTCCAGAGTCTGTGAGATGCTCTCACCATCACAGTGTGAACAACGCATGAGGCAGCCACTGCCATAGGCACAGTCCAAACTCTGGCCTGGCCAGAGACATATTCTGCTAGAGAAACCCCTGAGAGCAAAAGTAATGATTCGGTGCCCAAGATCAGAGAGCTGTTCAGGGAAGGAGCTGGAATCCCAGACCCTAGTAGGGGTGTCCCCAGCCCCTTTCACTCTGGGTCTCATTTGGAAATGATGAAGAAAATCCATGTGGCAAGTATATCAGTCCCAAACCATTGCCATCCTCACCTCTGCATGTCAGAATAGAACCCAGGCCATGTGATTATCCTCCACAGTGCTGTGACACTTGGGCCCCTGGGATGACACTTGACCCATGACAACAGTACTCAGATTCCACGGCCCCAAGACTGTAAGTCAAGGAATGTTGGTTCTGCAAGGAACTCCTGGGTCACTTAGGGATGCTTCTTCTAAATTGGGGAGAACAGAGGCCCAGAGAGAGGAAGTGATGTGTCTAAGGTCACATGGGCACACCTGGTGACAGACCTCAGACCCAAACCTGGATCTCACTCACCTGCCAGAGCACTCTGCCTCAAGAGATTTCCCATCTTCCCACATGCTTGCCTTCCACTGGTGCCCAGTGCCAGACCTCCAGCTCCCAGTTAATCCTGTAAGGTGACAGGTGTGCAGACTCGCTCGGTTTTGCCTGATCCCAGCTCCCCCGAACTCTGGAGACATCCACTATACCTATAAAAGAGGGATTTTTTTTCATTTTCCTTTTGTTTGAAAAATTGGTTTTAATGTTTTGATAAGCAATTCTAAGGCATAATTTTGAAAATGTTCAAAAGTCATTTTGAAAACAGAGCTTGAATTATTTCATTTTGACTCATTTGTGTGTATGTGTATAGATATAGACATATATAGACAGACTCAGATACACACACGTAGATGCATATATACTTTTCCATATACAGAAATACATATGGAGAAGGGAAGGAAGAGACAGGCAGAAGAGATCATATCCCATAAAACAGTAGCTGAAACTCTCCACCCCCAGCCCTTATCAAGCCTTTAGCATGGCTCACATCTCTGTCTTTGACTCATACTGAAGCTGGGGTTATCTTTGCTCAGCAAGGCCTCCAGAAGCACCTACAGAAGTGGGCACTCATGGTAGCTCGCAGCAGCTGGGCCCAAACCAGCCAGACTCCCAGAATTCCTTTCTGTTGGTCTGCCCACTAGCTGTACTCTTTCAAATGATTCCAAGTTACTAATACTGAAGAGAGGCAATCAAGAAAGAAAAGCAGGGATTGCATTGTGGCTTTAGGTGCAAAGTTACAGAGGTTGGGACGGGCAGATCCAAGTGGCAGAAAGTGACTCATCACTGTAGGACTAGAAGGTGAGCACCCTGCAAAATGGCTACCTTGAGGAGTCCTGGGAGAAAGGACAAATGAACCTTTGACAGCGAGGGGGTCAGGAGGTCTGAGGTGGGGGAAGGGAGAGGAACAGTCTCGAAGTGGCTTGGGGTTGCATGTGAGATTCAAGCCCTCAAGGGGACAGGAATGATTCTTCACCCCACTCTCCAGAGTAGAAGATTTTAACCAAGCCCTTAAGTCAAACCGGCTGCTTGTGGACAGCAGAGTATTGACTGTGTAAGGCGGGCAGACGATGTGCTCCAGCAAAGAGGGTTTGCCTGGATGCCCGACTAGAGCAGGCAGCTAAAAATGCTAAGTTTCCTTGTCTCCATCCTATGCGGCTGGGTACCCAACTGCCTTTTAGGTTCACACCAGGTTCTCTGATTGGAAAGCCTGAAAAGGGTCATGGGGAGCTATGTGCTGTCAAAGATGGGATGCACAGGGTTCCCCAATAGTAGGGGAACCTGCAGCCTGTTCTGATTAAACCATCCCTTCCCTTTCCCTGTGTGCCTACTGCAAACATGGAATTAGGTGTATTAATTAAGTAGTTCATTTGTTTTCCCCTTGAAAGGGTTCTCTTCAGGTAATTAGAGTATCTTAAAAAGCTGTTTTGGAGCTTGACATAAAGATGGACTTGGGTGTTAGACGGGGAAGGCCTAGAAAACTCTCCTTCTACTGGCAGAAAAGGAGCAAGGTCAGTGCTCAAACGTTCCCACATCTTCACAGGGTTCAAACTGGGGAAGAAACTAATGATTCTGGACCAGCAAGTCATCACCACACACACACACACACACACACACACACACTCCCCAAACCATCCCCTCAAGAGGAGAAGACTATACTATTGACCTGTCAATTCTTGGTGACTTCTTAAGAGTCCACATCCAAGCAGACCTTCATGATCACTGCAGGGATGGAGACCTTGATGAATGACCAATCTGAATGGCCCTGAAGGATCATTTCCAGCTGAGCTGGTAGCTAACTCCATAGGTCTGAGCTAGCTAACCAGAAGAAAAAGCCGCCATCACCTCCTGAGTTCTAGAGGCCTCCCCTCTCCCTCTAGGTCACTTTTTTGAGCAGAGAACATCCATTTTTGCATAGTCACATAGTCCCTGTCGCTGGATCCCAGGTAGAACTTTATGAATGGGGAGCCCCTTCAGTAGAACAGACTTTGTGTGCATGGCCTCAAATGCTGGGTGATGAACACGTCAGAATTTGTGTGGGCTCTTAACCAAGACATTAGGGAAGCCTGCCTGCATCTGAATGTCTCCAGAGGCACACTCCTTCTGAGTATTCACTTCTGGTTTGTGTCATCTTTCTGTTTCCTCAGTCTCCTTCCATGGCCTCTTCATGTTACTGTCATGTTACCTGCTTCTGCCAGCCACTCCCCCTTTTAAAAGAACTGATTTGAATCCTGTCTCTTTTGGGAGGCCAGATAACCAAGTACCAAAGGATAAATATACTCTTGGAGAAGATCAGAGAACTTTCCTTTGTGGAAGAGAACCAAAAAATCAGGAAAGAAGCGAAGTCCCACCAAGACCACAAGCCTTTTGAGCATCTGTAACTAGGATGCTGGAACCTCAGAAACAACAGAGGAGAGAGCCACACAACACTAAGAAGAACCTTTCCAAGGTCCGTTCAGTAGAGTGAGCCCAGAAAGCCCTGTTCACCTACAGTGAGAGCTATCTCTCAAATCTGGTCTCCCTGGGCTGCAGGCAGCTTCCTCTGCCACTTTGTAGAAGGATGCTTTGCAGAAGCCATTAGCAGAGCCTCCCCTGATGAGGGAGTGCCCAGTTTGAGCTCTGCAGTGTCTGACACATCATGCAATCGCCAGCGCAAGAGCAAAGGGCTCGACACCAGTCCCTCACATAGTGCACACACGGTCACAATTGAATGAATTAATGAAAGCATGAGTGAGTGAGCAAATGAGAACACAAGGATCTTGATCACTAGAAACAGTTCATGGAGCTCATGGGATTCTGCCAGTAGGACTCGGTCCTTTAAAGATGATCCTTGGCAATACAGAGACTCTTTCAAACTATTGTGTCAGCTGAATTAAAATTGAGAAAAGCAATACATTGAGTGGGATGCAGAAGCTATTCAAGTTCAATCAGTGAAGAGGACCAGGAGGAGGACAGACAACTGCCAGAGCTCTCTGGGGCAGTATCTGTGGCCAGTTCTTCAATGAGGAAGCATCAGTGGTTAACATCAGGACAGTACTGTGCCTACACCTGTGCATTGTGCTGAATCGGTGTACACATATTCACGTGGACCTTTGACACTCTGGATCTGGTGGTAATATACTCTTTGGGTGGTTCTTATAAAATCTTGAATCCAAGGACTTCTTTGGGCATGAGTGGGGAGCTGTGGGTGAACCAGGTGGAGGCAATATCTATAGGCCTGGGGCCCACAGAAGGCAATCCAAGAAAGAAACATTCTCAAAAATGGGGCCTGAATAGGGTGGATCCGGGTCTTCAGGTGCTACATCTTACCCAGAAATGTTACAACACCTGCAGTAGCCAGCCTCTAAGATGATCCTCTCCAGATGATCCTCACTTTCTAGTAGGCATGCCCTGTACCTCAGCTACTTAATCAGGACCGACTGGCAGAAATAAGAGCAGAGGCCTCCTAAGGTTAGGACATAAACAGCACTGGAGCTTCCACAGTGGCATTTAGGACCCCACATTCTGGAGGAAGCCAGCCACATGCTATGAAGACCCTCAGCTGCCCTGTAAGACATGTGCAAGGTGGGGAAGGGAAGTCCCCTGCCAACAGTTCCCTGCCAACAGTCAGCACCACTTGGTCAGCCATGAGCCTTCTTGGAAGCAGAACTCCCGGTCCCAGTCAAACCTTCAGATGATGACAGCCCCAGCCGGCATCTTGACTACAGTCTCGTGAAGGTCTTGAGCCAGAATGCAGCCCAGCCAGCACTCCTGAATCACTGGCCCTCACAGACTGTGAGCTAATAAACAGTCGTCCTTGTTCAAGCAAGGGAAATTTATTAAACAGCAACAGATAACTAATGCAGTGTCTATTTCAGCTTTCAGAGGGCATTTCTTTACTCAATTCCAAACTCTTAATTCTATTATCTGGATAATTGAGAGTGGCAAATATATGGCTCATGTACCTACTACCCCAACCCTCCTCATATTCAGGAAATACAGGAGGCAATTTTGGAAGACAAAATAAAAAGCTAAACAACATATGTGTGTATCCATATGAATATGTACATACACACATATACATACACACTCACATACACATATATACACATATGCATGTGTACTCTCTCTCACTGCCCCAACCCCGCTTTCTGTCACACACACACACACATACACAGTACAAAATTAGAACCTTGAGAATTTTGGATTTACTTTAACCTATGTAAAATGGGTAAAGTTCGATACATGAAAGGTTCTCTAAGGGAAAGGAGTGTACCCCAGCCAGGAGAGCTTTGACCAAAGTTAAGTGTGTGTTGATAAAATATCTAGAAGGGACATGTTTAGGAGCCAAACCAGGAAAATCAGGTGACCCAGGAACACAAGGTGCTGTGAACTTAGCCAGGCTCACTCCTAACATTTCTGAGGCTTGAAATGAGAGTCCAAAGATGGGCCACATACCATGTATCTGGATATTTCTAATGTATTTAATATAAACTTAGGAATGCTAAACCTGAACTTCTACCTGTTTGTGTCCGGGGCCTATGGCTAGCAACCAGGTGGTTCTCTGACCCTAAAACTTTGGAGGATTCCCCACCATCCCCACCAAGCCACACCTCACTCTTCTGACTCAGAGTTTCTAAGCAGTTCCAAAACCACATCCTCCCAGCCAAAGGGAGGAAGAGACTATAATTATCCAGGGAACCCAGCTCCTGCCAAGACACCCACTTTCAGCAGCTGGGGGCAGTTAACTTTAAACAAAAGGAGCAACTGTCTCTGGGTCCTCAGAGCAGACCTGTGATTTTCCCCTCTTCCCACACAAACCCAGTGCCCCCACCACAATATACCTAGCCTCAGAGGGGTCCAGTTTGTTCCAAACAACTTCCTTCCCATAATCTCTCTTTGCTCAGTGTTTGGCCAAACCTTCAAAAAAATTCCTTAGGAAACTGAAATTAAATTAAAAAAAAAAAAGAAGTCTTTGAGATTTGTAGCTTATTTCTCTAAAGTGTGGGGCCTGGGGCAGGGCCATCTTACAGACCTAAGGGCAGTTCTGAGCCCAGCCATCATGGATACCATTGCTAGAGGGTGCTCTTAGTCAAGGCCAGTAGAGGAGTTGCCATACTCCTCCTTGATCAGGATGCAGTTGAGGGGATAGAAGCATCTCATAGTTGACCACTAAGATCCCCCTCAGCGGAGATTCCATCTTTCATGACCCTTTAATATCCCTCACTGACAGCTAGTCCTTGGGTAGGATTTTACATCCCTCATTCTTTTCAAATGAGCGTAAGGGATTCTTGCTATCCATGTGAACACTGACCTGCTCAGGCTTAGTGAAAAAGAAATAAAATAAGGTCGGGGGAATCCAATTTTGCCAACTTCACTCTATGAGAATGGGTGCCTCAGTCTCCCTGTCTGCTCCTTCCAACCTCCCAAAGGGTGAGAGAGTTATTACCTTAAGGATAAAGACTAAACAATCCTCTTCTTGGCCCCTTGCCCATATCAGCAATTCTATCTGGTGCTCCAGGATCCCAGGGATTCTATAGATGAGGGATCAGTAGATCAAGCCCAAGGACAGAATTCTGCCCACTCCTGTTTTTCCAACCATGTCCACATCTTTACCTTATATCTATGGCTGCTTCTGTGCTGAAATGACAAAGTGAGTGGTCGAGATAGAGAGTGTGTGGCCAGCAAAGCCTGAAATATTACCATTTGACTCTTCACAGAAAGAATTTGCTGACCCCTTCTCTAGATGATGACAGCCATTAAATATTTCTAGTACTTACTATGTGCTGAGCATTGTTCTAGGTACCATACATATTGTTATCACATCCTCACACCAAGCTTTGAAAACATCCAATGAAATTATGCCAGTTTCACAGATAAGGAAACAGTAGCAGAGAAAGCTTAAGGAACCTTCTCCAATGTCACCAGCATAAAAGGGGCTAGGGCTCAGTGCTGGCCAGTCTGGGTCCAGAATCCATGCTCTTAATGGCCATACTAAACTGCCCGAAAATTCTGTCAGGAAAATTCCACATACATTACTGGTGGATTGATTTCATGCAGCCTTCAGACCCCAAATTTAGCCCCACAGTTACCTCCATAAATCACTTGGAGGGGATATGCCCACTATAAGGAACAAATGGGCATTCTGGAATTTAATAGCTTCTTAAATTTGATTAGAATGAGCCCATCTATGGGAGCCTGAACATCACTGGGCACCAACAAAATGAAGTTTCTGGCTGCAGTGTGAACCTTCCTGAAGACCTCAGTGACTCCACTCACACAGGGCAACTAATAAAGTCTTTTCTGAGTCACCAGCCAGGCCCTTCAGTGCACAGTCCATCAGTCACCCTGGGACACAATTCTGGAGAGGCCAAACTTTGCCTTTGCCTTAGCACATCTGCAACCCTTCCCATAAGTGACCCTGTTTTATCAGTTTGCTTCAAAGAAATGTTAACAGTAAAGTCCAGCTGATTAAAGTCCTCCACTGAGGGAAGAAATGACTGTTTATTTAAGTTCCTTGCTTTAGTGAAGCATGATTATTTCCATTCTGGAAGTGTTTTTCGGAGAAAACCAGCCAGCCATCGTTCAATAGTGGCTTTCAAAGCACTGGTTGATATCAATGAGAAGCAAGAGGAAACTTCTGAAAACAAGGCCATTTGATGGAAGATCCCAGAAGACTTCATGCATCCTGATCAAATAGGCTACTGGCTTCCTCCAACTGTTGGCCTGAATCCCAGTTGTCAGCTTGACAAGGATTTGAACAGCCCCACCTAACCACACAAACAGGAAGGTCTACTGCATCTATCGAATGTACTGGAAGTGATACACTCTCTCCCTTTCTGGCCATGTGAGGAGACAGGGGCATGTGTAATTGATCTTAGACATTTCCATTGTCTTGGCCATCTGCAGAGCAGGGTTGGCTGTGTTGCAAAACCCTGTGCAGATGTCGTGGCCAACTTAAACATCTCAGATGAAAAATTGCTTTTAGGTATAACTAACTTCCTAAAGTACTTCTGTCTTAAAAGGAATCCTTTGAAGGAGCCAGAAAAGTTGTTAAAATGTCTCTAACTCAACTCGTCTGTTTGGCAAATAAGAAACATGAAATTCCACCGCGTTTGGTGACAGGTGGCTAAGATCTCGCCATTAGCCCTGATACAGCTAGAGAAAGTCGGTCTGATTAATGAAATGGAAGAGGAATATATGCATTTGGTAAAACAGTGCTTTGAAAAGTAGTGTTGTTCCCATTCCAGCACATCTGTCCTCCTCCCCAGAGACAGCGACATTAACCATGCTTCCATGCATCCTCAGAAACATTCCAGATTGAGACAGTATCGTCGGTATATACACAGATAAACTTCTCTCCCACAAACCAGTGAGTCAGTGTGATCGCTCTGGGTGTTGCCACAAGCACAACTAGGACTGTTTGTATTGATGACATGCCACCAGACCCACGCCCACTTCAGAGAGTCATCACCTGCCAAGTCCTGCACGGGCACCCTCCACGCTCATTCCTGTTAGCAGAACACAGCCCCAGCTGACACTCTGCATGCTGCCCACCTAAAGTTGGGCTAAATGGACTTAAAGGCAAAAGCCCTGAACCCTGGCTGGACATTTAGTGAGGTTACCTATAATAGGCATGTGGCATGGCATGGCCCTTGGTATTTCACCAGATTGGGGGAAATCCTTTTTGTCTTAGACATTTATGCAGAAAGTTATTCTTCCTGCCAACAGAGCTGAAAACACCCTTCCATCAGGATGCCTGGGTGGCTCAGTTGGTTAAGCGTCTGCTTTGGGCTGAGGTCATGATTCCAGTGGCCCGGGATGGAGTCCAGCAGTAGGCTCCTTGCTCAGAGGGGAGACTGCTTCTCCATCTGCCCTCTGCTCCCCCTGCTTGTGCACTCTCTCTCTCTCTCTTTCTCAAACCTCAATTAAATGGGTGTAGTTAGAGCTGCCTTGCCACTCCCATGGGTTGTTGTGAGGATAAAATGAGTTTGGTATAAGCCAAATAAAATTATGAGTTCATGATTTTCTAGCCTATAGCCAGACTCCAGGAAAGAAGAGAAAGAAAGACCCAGAATCAGGGGGGGTTCACCAGCTAGACCAAGGTTCCAAGAGGAAGGAGATGCTCAGGGACAAGGTGAAGTGGCCTGAGGAGGGCTTTGTCTGTAGTACACAAGAAGAAGACTATGACACAGGGGAGACTCTTTTCCCTCAAGGGCAACCTCAAAAGGTTCAGGTTGTTCCCACTGATTTCTGGGCACATGTTGCTATGACACCCTCTCCACAACTTCTTCTAGATCCCTGGCAAAACCTGTTCTTAATTTTGTGCCACCTTTGGGGACAGCATGTTCCATGAACTTACTCCCTGTTCTGTGTGTGTGTGTGTGTGTGTGTGTGTGTGTGTGTGATCTTCCATGTATTTCCTGACATACCCTGCTTCTCCTGCTCCAGGAGAAAATGGACAAAGTCGATTTTCAGTTTAAAAGTATCTTTTTTAAATAGTTTTACAGATTTGTATTCTCCAGGCTGTCCAGTCCCAACCACGGGGCCTGCCCTCGGGCACCCTCCCTGATTTGTTCAGCCTACAAAAACCACCCTTGGTTTGCAATGAGTAATTGAATTTATTGCAAGCAAGACTTGGGTCTGTGGGGCACACATCAGCATCTGCTGAGAGGGTGCTGTGCCTGGAAGGGGGCTTTGGGCTGGGTACAATGCGAGGGGACACCAAGGGAATGATAACTTCCCAGTAAGCCAGGAAATGAACCAACAATCAGAGAAATCGCTGTAATTCAAAATTCCCCAGAACCTAGGCTTAGAGAGACCAGGATTTGGTAATCATGATCAATGTCATCTGAAGATTATGACAATTGAAGGATCATTTATTCTGTGACAAACCACCACCATTTATTATTTCATTTAATTTAATCCCTAAAGCCACTTTATGAGATAGGCATTATTGTCCTAGTTCATGGAGACTTTAAGGACCCTGTCCAATGTCACACAGTGAGCAATTGGCTGAGCTGAGATTTGAACCCAGGCTAACCTGGTGCTTAGTCAGCCACCACATTACGACATCATCTCCCTAGACTGATGCATTCTGGAGACATTCAGGAAGAAGGTGGGATGGTCAGAGGTGAAGGATAATTCTGAGGCAATTTGTGGCCAGATTTTTTTAAATATGAAATGAATTAGAGTAGGAGGAGGACATTGTCGGAAAAACAGCTCTCAGAGCAAAGGGTCTCGTGGAAATGCAAGAAAATACTTTCATCTTTAGTATCTCTAATGCCCTATCTTATGGATCAACCACTCTTGGTTAAAATGTTTGTTATAGAAATTGATACAAAAAAATAATTTTTAAATTGGCATTTCTACTAAAAACAATAATCTTCACTTGGGTTCTTCTAAGATTTGAGGGCTGTCCCTGGTCAGGTGAGAATGTGTTGCTTAATTACCTCTGTTGCCAGGATCCTGAAAAGTTGATTCTAGAATGACCTGTCTGCCCTGGTGCTCACCATCCTGGGCACGCAAGGCTCACGGAACCCCAGGGCAGCATCCCCTCAGAGCCATGATCCAAGTCCCACCCCTCAGTCAAGTGGAGCCCAGTTCTAAATTCACAGACTGAGGATTCCCTGGGGCTTGGCAGCACCAAATGACATCATATTCACAGCCATTAAATAGCTGATTCCAAACTTTGGATATATTCCATCTACATGTTTGATGTGAAAAAGCAAACACCAAAAAGTGAGGAGCAATAAGAATGTCATCAGCTTCTCTGCTCATAGTGTGCATCCTGAAAGGCAATTATTCCACTTCCTGGGCTTAATGGCTCATTCACCTTGAATTTCTCTAAAAGAAAAATATCTTCCTAGCAATGTCAGGCACAGAAACACTGGGACATCTCCACCACTGCTGATAAAAATGTAAGCATGTAGTACCTTTCAGAGGGTATTTTACTTAAAGCCCTTGGAATGTACATCCCTTGGGCTCAGCAAATTCAGTCCCAGGAATTTACCATAAGGAGCTATTAAATAGGTGTTGGCAGAGTCAAGGATGTTTATTTTGGCACTGTTTATAGTAACTAAAAATTAGAAACAACTTAATGCCCTATGGTAGAGATTGGTTAAATAATTTTTAAGATTTTGACTCAAGGGAATGTCATTCATACCATTAAAAATTTTCTTGTAGACATGCATTTACTGATGTGGAAATATTAACCGCAACTCTACTCGACTGTTTTGGGATTTTACTAGATACCACCTTTTCATGAATGACTTCTATCCCCTTCTTTAATGATATTCAAAGGACCATTTCATTGCGCTTGTCCCCTCAAACATCAAATGGCTTCCTCTAATACATCCTAGAATGTTGAGTAAATCCGATTTAAATTACCTATTATATAAGCTTATGGTACCCATTCTTGACTTGCCCAAATGGAAATCCCAGGTTTGATAAATGACCTCCTCTGGAAGTCATCATCTCCTCTGGATCCTGGTCCTACTTCAGAACTGCCCCAAATCTAACCTGACAACTTCAAGATACAGCTAGTAGAGAAGCAAGCATTGATTATGCTAGACAGGAAACCTAGGGACCAAAACCAACTTTCAAGATATACAAATACTTGAACATGATCCAAAATGTGGGAGTACACAAAGAAATCTCTAACTTTGCCGATGACTCAATTCTTCCAAATGATAAAATGGCAAGCTGTTCAACTGCAAAAGATCCAACAAAGAAATGAATAGTAAGCAGGAATTTATAGCTGTACTTCTCTGGAAGTACTAATAATTATACTTTTCCTTCAGATGACTTTCAGAAAAGTCATCTCTACTGTTTTTATAAGACAAACATGTCAGCCTATCCATCATAACCCTGAGAAGAAACACAGCCATTCACTGTGCCCATTTCTTGGCAACATTTACCCATCACCCCACTGAATCAAAGTGTAGCAAAGCCACTGCTATCAGAAACAGGCATTGTGCATTTACCCAAAACCAATTTCTAGCTGTATTTGGAAAAGTATGTGAACTTTAGGTTACCACATCTTTAAAAAGAGACTCAAGGAAACTCTCAGAGCACAAATAATGGTTGCAAAGATATGTACAAGGTATACAAACATTAGACAAGAAGGCAGAGAACTGGATGAAAATCCCACCCACTGACAGTGGGTGTGGCTTGGGCAGAATTGCCCTGGAGTTCAGAGGATTTGGTCAGGTAACATTCCTGAAAGATCCTCTCACGATGGCTGGAATTTACTAAGGGCTCAGAACAATCCTGATCTGCCTTTTAATGGGAAGTAGGTGATGGGATGGGAGCCCACCATGTTGAGGATTTTCAACCAGAAAAGATCATGGCACTAGGGATACTAATGTTATCATACAAACCAGGAGAGTATGTACGATGAGACCCCCTCCCCAAGACCCTTGAGAAACCAACCAATGCCCTGTCCCACCTCCAGAGAGCCAGCACTTGGTGGAAAGCACCACAAGGACCCCAGACCCATTCAGCACAAGATCTGAAAGCAGAGACAGCCAATAGAAAAAGGACAGGAGCCTGGCCAGAGGCAGCCATCCGTAGAAACTTCAAAGGCTTTCCCTATCCCCCTGTCAACCCCAACCAACACAGAGGTGTTCATTCAGGGGAAACTAAGAGGGTATAGGATGACAGACCCTTCCAAATACACAAGAACACAACACACACACACATGCATGCACGCACGCACACACACACACACACACACACACACAGCAGTTGGTAAATGGAAAACATATGTCATGAGATTAAATTTTTTAAATGATCAATACTAAATCTCAGCAATCAGAACTAGACTGTTGCAATAACTCAACATTACTGGAAAGTCATGGAAATGGACTGATGAGTCATTAGGGGGATCCCCACCCAGAGGAAAATGTGTATGTCAGGACACAACTGGCAGTAGTTATCGAAACAGAATTTACAAACCATGTCATGCTTTTGCCTCCAAAGAGGTGAGATGCCTGAATAAATTAGTTACACAAACGGTGAAAGATACCTTTTTTCCATCAACACCTATGCGATTGAGGTCGCTTGCAAGGTGAGGAGGGCGGTGGTCTTATGTGCATGGCCAGTCTTCTGGACCTCACAATGGTACTGGACACCAGTGCTTCCTGCTGTAATCCCTCCCCAAGCCTGGACATGAACTCAACAAACAAGCTCCTCACTTTCCCAGCAGCCAGCTGGTCACCTCAGACCCCTGGCCTCATCTGTGGGTACTCCCCCAAACTGTGGTTGTACTTCTGCTTTACTTCCCCTCAGAAAGCCCACGATAATCATTGCTTTACCTGCAACTCCTCCTGGAAATCTCACACTTTACAAAATTCCTGCTGCTCTGTGCCCTCTGGAGATTCAGGTCCTCTGCTTAAAAGTCAATGCTGAGAATGGAAGTGTGCTTTCCTCTCCTACGGGCAAGTTCTTCAGAGTCTTGATCCCAAATCCCAGTTGTGGATCATAGAGAAAAAGAGAGAGATGCCCAAACTTCCCCGTGATTTATAAATGTGTATATTATTGGAACTTAGTTGAAGCAGGGACATTTTGGCCTAAATTTAAAAATGGTACATCTTCTTCTAAGAAAAGTAAGACTTCAGTGACTACTGGAAACAGAAAGTAGTGGCTAGGTTCCAGTTATCTACTACTGAGGAACAAATTACTTCAAAATTTAGAAACTTAAAATAACAAGCATATTACTTCATCTTACAGTTTTGTAGGTCAAGAATATGGGTGGCTGGGTGACTCATCTGTTCCATGTGGCATCAACAGAGGTCATTGGCGCTTGGTTGGAGGAGGCCTGGTATAGTGGGTCTCTGATACACTGGCACCTTGGCAGGGGCACCAGGGACACTGAGCTCAGCAGATGCTCTTGAATAGAGCACTTACCTGGAGCCTCTCCAGCCTGGCAACCTCAGGGAAGTTAGTCAACCAATATGGCAGTCCAGGGCGCCAAGAGCAAGTGTTCCAGTCAAGACGCCCAGCTGTAAGCTACAGAGATCCCTGTGGGCAAACTTTGAATGGCTCAGGAAGTTACTCCTGCCTCACTCTATGAGTCAAGCAAGTCACTAAGACCAGACTGCATTTAGAAGGAGATTTAAATGTCACTTTTGGTGAGAGAAGTTGCAAAGAATTTGCTACCATCTTTCTTTTTTCCGACCATCTTTTGTCTACCACAGACCCTGCTGTTGTCCCTTTCACTAGTTTATGCTTGCATTAGGGCATCGAGTTTGCTCTGCAGATGACACAGTGTCTTCCCTCACTAGCTCCCAAGGACGTGATTCATCTTTTGCAGGTGCTGTAGCCGGCAGCAGACTTAGCATCACTTTTAGGCCTGGTAGAATTAGTGACTGTTAGAAAAATATCACAGCAACACTGATACTAACATCCATTCCAGCAGAAAATGGTGGTAAGAGTGTGAGTTTCGCAGGCACAGCCTACGTGGGTTCAAATCCCTGCTCTGTAATTTACTGGCAGTAAAAATAATTGGGCAAGAGGCTAAAATTTTCTGATCCTTGCCTTTTAAATGAATACGATACCTACAGCAGGTGTCTCAGGGGCCCCTCACCCCTGATCTGTATCCATTCTTTCAAGTAAAATATTATGGGGGACCTTCTGTATGCCTTCCAGGAGGTCCCCGGGACAAGAGCCCCAGTGGTCACACCCATAAATCACCCTTGACATGTTTTTTCCTTACTTCCTGCTTCCCTATCTGGGCTCCCTCCCTCCTGTTTCCTGGAATCACCTCCCCCATGAATGATCTGCATCCAAGTCTTCCTCCAAGAATTCACCTTCAGGGGAGCCAAAACTAAGGGAATTCTCATGTTGTAGGGCTGTTTTAGCATAACATAAGCTCAGAGCATGAGAAATGTCTGGCTGGCAAATAGTTGTCCCAAAACATGCTCTTTCTCTACCTTTCTTAGATGTCAGGACCACTCACATTTCCCCTGAACACAACCAGCCCTTTCCAGACCCATTCACTGCTCAGCCTTCCCTCCCTCCACTTGGTGAAACTCCCACTTACCCCAGTGCATCCAGCTCTGACCTCCCTGAGCCGATTACACCTCCCAGCAGCACACCTCTCTCCTTGCTGTGCCTTCCACAGTCTTGCGCTTTGTCACACTCATTACATTGTCTTTGCTGGTCTTCCGTATGAGACAAATTCTCAGAGGGCAGTGAACAAGTCTGTTTCTGCTAGCTAAGGAAGGAAAACAATATTTGTTATTTGTTGAATGAATGAATAAATGAATGGGTGAGCTAAATGTTCTTTCTTCTGTGATGTATGCACTATCCTCAACCTCTTCCCACTAGCCTTCCACCAACCTGCACACACAAGCACCCTGCAAGTCATTCCCCTTCTAGACTCAAACAGCATGCTGGTGTGACATGCATTTACCATGCTCTTCTCTGTAATACGAATTAGTGGGGTTTGTTTCTTTCTTTCCTCCCTTTCTTCCTTCCTTTTCCTTTCCTTTCCTTTCTTTTCTTTCTTTCCCTTCCCTCCCCTCCCCTTCCCTTCCCTCCTTCCCTCCTTCCTTCCTTCCTTCTTTTTGTGAGAGTCCCATCATAACAGTCTGAACCATGTGCTCATAGGAACCTCAGACATGTTGGTTTCAGTCACACGTGGGTCTCCCCTGCATAAGTTCCCTGTTATTACTGCACAGCACGTCCAGGCTAACATTCAGCCTTACCCCAATATCCACCCTCTTGCAAATCAAGGACAACTGGCTGCCCCTACAAAACAATATTCTCACCGGGGAAAGGAGCTGCCCCAAAGGAAGGGAGGTTGGGCAAGGGATCCCGTTGCAGACACAGCTGCTGAGGATTGACAGCCGAGGGACATGCTGCATTGTCACACCAGCCCTCCTCCAATCCAGCCCACGGAAACATGTTGCCCAGTTCCTAGGAAACTGGGGTGATAATAGGTGAGAAAAGAAAGCCTTCTCACAGGCTGTATAGTAGGAAACCGAATGCGTGGGGCTGGGCTATGGCTTTCCCAGACTCCTGTGGGGTCAAGGAAGCCCAATGGGAAAGATTTGTTCTAGGAGATATAGCAAAAGCCTGCAGAGAGCTCAGGAAAGGGTTTCCAAGTAAAGGTAAAGGTAAAAACAGAACAGAAGTTCCTCTTCTCCTTCTCCCTGCCTTGAATGTAACACCATGTCTGGGACTCCAGCAGTCATCTTGTGACCACGATAAAAGGTCAAAAGTTCAAGAGTCACTGATCCTGACATCTTTGAGCTGCCAAACCTCTATACTTCCAGTATGTGACAAGAAATAAACACCAATTTTTGTGCAGATCGCTCTCTATGGTTTTTCCTTACTTGCAGCCAAATGCATCCCAACTGATATGGATCTAGACTAGAGAAGACTCTTAGTTGCCACTGTGGCACCCTCCCCAGTGGCACCCACAGCTGGTGTGGCCTGGAGAAACAGGTGCTGTTTATGAAACGTCATGCCTGCTCTTGTTCCATGAGCTCCTGGAGAGCAAGGAAATGTTGCAGAATCCATCAACGTGTCTCCTTCTATACCATCACCAAGCCCAGCATCTCACTCGTGCCAGTTACTTAATAGACTTTTGTTTGTTTACCTAATTTGCTTATAAGCAGGATAAAACAAAGAATCTTCTTTGGGCTACTGCAGAACAATTGTAATTTAAGAAATATTGGAGTCAGTGCTGTCCATGAGCATGGGAAGGTCATGAGACTCATGGTTCCCCAACTTCCCCCAAATCACCCCACTCTGCTACCACATGTTCTGGGTTAAGGAGCTGGTGGAATGGAGAAAGGGAGACTGAGGGCAACCCCTTCAAAAATTTTCTTCCCTGGAAGATTGTAATTTCAAGTGCATTACAGGAATATTTTTTTAAAGATGGCAGCAGTCGGAGGGGGTGGCAGTTGGGTGGGCAATGATAGGCTCAAACAAAAAGCCCTACTCATGAGATATCATCAGAATACTTTCTCTCCAGGAGGTTTCTGAAATCAACCTTGGCTTAGGACTTTGAAGATAAATCTTCTGAATTTCCTCAGGATGAACACTGCTGAGTAAAAGCTGACTCAAAGACATGGCAGACTCAAGTGTTTACCAAGAAAAGTGTACTCAGCACTTGACATAATTCCGAAGGACTTTATCCTAAAACTATTTTTATTAGAGCTTGAAATAATTTAATCACAGGCTTCTGTTAGTCAGAGATCCGCCAGCACCCTGTGCCCAGGCTCTCAGACATTTAAACAGGAAACTCTAAGTCCAAAGAACAGAAAACATTCTGAACCCATCCAGGGAGTTAGAAAGTGACCCTCCCTGCTCCGACTAAGCTGTCCGCCTCCCCGGCTCCACTGTTGGAAGATAACGTTAAATCTAAATCTCAAAGTGGGGGTGGGACAGTTCTTTTCACAGTGGGATAAAGGAGTTTGCTCAAGGCTGAAGACAGAGCCTGACAGCATCAGAACTTCGAGAAGGGGAACTCTGATCTCTGAGCGTAGGAGGGAGTGATTCTTGGACTAGGACTCCAATCTCTTCCTTTTGTTACAGAGAAAATCCTCCTTGTTTGCCTCAGAACATCTCACCTCCCATGAACACCAAGAAGCCAGCACAATTTGTTCACTCATTTGTCTGATATCTTGGACATTGGGAAATCCGTAGACCTCTGCCTTACAAATAAGGCGGATTCCTTTGAGGCAACCAGGTAAACATCTGGGTAGATAAATGTGCCCACAGGGGAAAATCAGTATAGACACTCCAGGAGGAGGTGGAGGTGGAGGCCAGGGACTCTGTTCTCCTTGACCATGTATGCTCAAAACCTTCCCACTGTCCTTTGTTCATTCATTGACCAGGTATGAATGCTGAGTGCTTCATGTGAGTTCAGTCAGGTAATGCATGCTAAGCATAAGCAACCAGGACAACCAGGACAAAGCCAAAGTGTGCAGGGTACAGACCCTACCCTCAAAGAGCCTATAATTTGCTAGAAAAGACAGATGGGACACAGGCAACTTCAGTGTTCTAGAAGACCAAGTTCAGGGACTAAGAATGTGACATCTGGAGCTAGAGAACAGGGTTTGATCCCCATTGCTACCTTTGTAACTAAGGCAAGTTACTTAAGGTGCTCAAGCCTCAGTTTCCCCATATATCAAGCAGAGATATTATTACTAGCCGTCTCATAGGTTTGGGACAACAAAGGAGATAGAATCTGAGAAAGTTTTTAGGTAAAGCCTGGCCTGTTGGATCAATATATGACAACGATTCCAACTGTGAGGGCTTCCTGGTGCCCTAAGGGCACATAAAAGAGGTGTCTTTGCCAGGTTTGGGGGTTGGAAAAAGCTTCTCAGGAAAGACCTGAACAGGAAGAAGGAGTCAGCCCAATTGAACACAATGGGAAGTTTTCCAGACTGGGTAACAACACATGCCAAGTCCCCGGGACCAGAGACAACAGACCTGAGCAGAACCGTGAGTGGTTCAGTCCTTCAGATGGGGAGGGTCTCACAGGAGGTGAAGTGTCCACCTGTTCGCTTGATAAATATTTGAAACTGCAAACACAGCAGTGAACAGCTACAACCATGGCCCTCTTGGAACTTACATTTTAGTATAAGGAGACAGAAGCAGACAAAATAAATGACATAAGTAAGCCGACTGAGAAAAACCTCTTGGTTTGGACTCCAGCATCCTGCCAATAGGCAGCCATTAAAAAGTCTGAAACAGAGCAGCCACACCACCATGTTTGGGCTTCAGAAAGATGACTCTAGGGGCACCTGGGTGGTTCAATAGGTTAAGCATCTGGTTTCAGCTCAGGACATGATATCAGGGTCCCAGGATCGAGCTCCACCTTGGGATCCATGCTTGGTGGGGAGTCTGTTTCTTCCTCTGCTCTTCCCTCCACTTGGGCTCTCTCTCTTTCTCTCTCAAATAAATGAATAAATAAAATCTATCTTCAAGAAAAAAGAGAAGGAAGGGCGGGAGGAAGGAAGGAAGGAAAGAAAAGAAAGAAAAAGGAAGCGGGGGGTAGGAAGGAAAGAAGGCAGGCAGGCAGGCAGGCTGGCTCTGCCCTGTGGAAGATGAGCTGCAGTGGGAGGCCAGCCTGGAGGCAGAGGATCACGTCCCACCTTGAGACTGCGAAGCTAGGCAAAGTGTAAGCCTAGGATACAACTGCAGCCTGAGGAAATTGTGAGGCCATGGCCCACGTGAAATTCCCACAAGAGCACATCCCTGCCAAGGCCCCTCACCCCAACCCCCTTCAGCACCTCCTTGTGGCCAGTTCTCTCCAAAATGGGTTCAGAGTCCCAGGAGAGAATCTGATTGGCTCAGCAGTCTTGTCTGTGTCATGCAGTTCCCTGGGGCATCTCAGAGTCAGTCCTGTCCTGAGTAGCCTCCTCAGAGCCCTTGCGTGTGTCTACTATGAGCTTTTTGCTCTGTGATGCTATGGGGTCTGCTTTGGAAAGACAAATCAAATCCTGAACCTGCTCTCAAATTACTCACAGCCTCATAGGGGAAAAAAGGGAAAAGTTGAAAGCACTAAATGTTATAATAAAGGCCCACATAGGATTCAGGACTGGAAGGGACAATGAGTCCTGTGTTTGGTTCGGCTTTGTGGTGGCGGAGACATTGCAACAGAGCCCTAAGAGAAGAGTAGGGTTTGGAGAGGAAGAAAATGCATGGGCAAAGCCAGTTGCAGGGAAGCCAATGGTAAATGGGCAAGGTCTTCCTCTGGCCCTGTCCTTTCAGTGCAGAAGCCATTCAGCCACCTATCCATTCTTCTGTCCATTCATTCAACAAGCAGGTATGGATCCTACTGAGTACCAGACCGTAAGGACCGCCTCACTTCTGAATGTCTTTTGAACAATTGCTGGACATTTTTTTTTCTTACACATCACACAGGAAACAAAGACATGGACAACAGCCTTATAAATGCTTTGTCCTGATCTCTGGGTCTGGCTGGCTTCCAATGAAGAGAGCCCAGTGGTACCCAAAACTTTGACCACAGCCTGGCGACTCTGCCTGTTCTTTCTTCCAGGGAAGAAATTCTTGATAATGAAGAGTTGAACAGAAACAACAACAAAGTCGTGGTCCAGTTGCCAGAAATAGCCAAGAACTGCTTATTTTTAGGAGGCAAAATGTCACTCCTGATGTTTCCTTCATCAGGACCCTTTTGGACCCTGGTCCCCTGTAAGCCACCCTGAGGAAGGAGGTTCCAGTGACCCTCCCCATGAGTTTCAGAGAGGTGCCAAGCATGCTTTGCTCTGTCACGTGCTCCTGTTCCACCTTTACAGTCCAGGCTATCCACAACCTCTGCCAGGCTCCTCTGTGTCCTACATTCTTTTGGGACCAAGTGCTGGAGCTTGTCCAGCTCAAGCTTTCAGAATCAGGAAGGTCCTTTGTCACACAACTACAACATACCCTCCAGCGTTGGCTCTGTCTGTGATAAGGGTAGTGTTTGGTTCCCCCTTCTGCCTCCTCTTCCATGCTTCCTCTGAATTGGCTCAGAACACAGCTGGGAAAAGCAGAAGTGATAAGGAGTGGGATTTGTGGGTAAAATACACATCATGATAGAAACCTCTGACGGAAACCTCTGACGGCTGGCTTTTCCCTTGGAGGCTTATGGCAGCCCACATAGGATCACGTGGCTGCAGAGATTCTTCTAGGGAAGGTGGTGGGCCACTTCCAACCCATGTTACACTTCGTCGCACGGAAGCTTCCCTTGGTAGCCAATGCAGCTCATGCGTGATTGGTTTGCTTGCTTGCCTTCTTGTTAGCATATGGTTTCATATTGAGGCTGTCTGAAGTAGGACAGAGGCTGAGCAGGGAGGCAGGCCCTGTCATGACCAAAGCCAAGTCAGACGCCTTCAGAGACAGAGTGGTACAGCCTGACCTTGAACTACATTAGCTACAGGCAAGTGTGGTACGATTCCAGGCAAAGCTGAATGAAACTGGATTAAGCCTTTTTAGTCGGGGCGGCACTGCTTCTAAACTGCAAGGCCGCTGAGTTCCTTTGTTGCCCGTGGGCACCAAGACGTTTTAGCCCTGCACTGTCCGTCCTGGGCCTGAGTTGGCAAAGCCAGATCATGTGGCCCAGTTTCCATCTCCACTGGGTCCAAGGATGCTACTGTGGAGGGACACATTTTATATTCATGGGCCTTGTCTATAACCCAAGAATCTTAAAATAGTCAAAGTGCTCAGTGAGTTTCCATATGACATGATTCTTGCTAGATGGGGTTGCAAGACTGTTTGTTGAAGGAACATGGCAGAAACTCTACTTCAGGCACTCCATTAGGACAGTAATAAAGGAAGGTAAGGCACAGATGAGGCAGGGTAAAGGGGCCATTAGGACAAGGGTATTGAGCCTGGCCTTAAGTAGATGTTGAACGGATAGCATCCAGTGGGATTACCAAGCTCAAGAGAGGTGAGCAGGGGACTGTGGCAAACCCAAACTTACTGATTTTATAGCTCTTACAGGAAAGAGCCAAAGGAGAAAAAAATCTAGAAAAGCATACCAGGATGAATGAATGAATGAGTGGATGAATCCTGATCTGGACAGCAGAGGAAGCTACAGTCAAAGCCTTCAGACCCACAGGCACAAGAAGATGGAAGAGGTTAAGCCAGGATTCCAACCCAGCCCCAGCTACAGAGCATGGAGATTGCCAGCACCCTGACCACTTCCAGCAAAATCCGCAGAGGCGGGGCCAGGCATCCACAGCTTCGGTTCAGGCCTTCCATGTGATCCCAGTATGCAGCCAAGGCTGGGACCCTGCTGCTTATCTGAGGCACACAAGCTCGGAGCCTATCCCACTGCTTCAGAAACTTATTTATGTGGCCGAAATGCTACAAGGGTCTTGACCATTCCAAAGCTGAGGGAAAACCAAGAACTGAGCTGCGCTTGGTGGGAGGATCAACTTCAGGGAACCCCAAGGGCACAGGCAGGGTCTGCAATCTGCTGAGGGTGATTTTGAAGCTCAAGTGGAGCCAGAAGAGATGCCTGCCCTTGGGAAAGGTGCAGAGGCCTAGAAAGTTCCACAGTAGGAGGCCATGGTCACCAGCGCTCCAGGCCAGGACCTCACAGGCCTGCTAACAACACACTGGGGAGGCTCTGTCACCAGGCAGGGCCTGAAATCCAGGACTCCAAAAGAAGTTCTGAGTGGGGAACCAGGTGGGGAAGAATGGCACCAAGAAACACACGGAGCCTGGAAGAAGGGCTTTCCCTGGAAACACGGACATTACTCAAGAAGATATCAGGGATTCAGTTGCTGAGATAAGATGCGTAAGATGCAGTGGAATTTTCCAGATAAGGTCACTGTGGTGCTGTGACTAAGGCCTATGAGGGTAGTTGGCCCAACAGACTCAACATTCTTGGGTTAAAGATCCGAGATAAACCACAGAGGGCTCAGGCCATGAGCATGCCTCATGGGCACCCCAGGCCACCGTCCAGGGCCTCTCCTCAGCAGCTCCATCATTTCCAGTTTCCCTGGGACACCAGTGCTGCCAGGCTGGGGTCCACACTCTGAGGACCAGCAGCCTGCACCAGCACCTGTCTGCCCTTCTCCCCAGTACCCCTGCGGCTGCTGGGGTCACTCTGACACTCAGTGCCAGGTGGGAACAACAGTGGCCTGCAGTATCAGCTCCAAAGGCCAGGAGGTAGCCTATCCTAAAACACGGTGTGAGTGGAGTCCAGGCTGTGCTCATATGCTTATATTGTATTAACACCTGGGACTTTTTAAAAGGGACACGTGAGAGGCCAATGCCATGGTCAAGGCCTAGGAGCCACACCCTTCCCTGCAGAAGGCAGACCAGACTGCCCGCTGCCGGTCACTCCCCCTGGACAGAGAAGCCTTCCTGCGGCGACCGAGCGAGGTGGGATGGGGGAGGATGAAACTCAGGTGGCAATCTCAACATTTCTGAGGTTTGGTTTCTCTACCCTCAGCTTTACAAGGGCAAATTTAATCTTTGAACTTGAATGTCTCCTAAGGAACTTGGTAGTGAGAAAGGACTTGAAAATCAAATTCGGGTTACGGAATATTGTTTTATAACCTTTTACTGTTAATGCTTGCAGGTTGACCGTGACTGCTTTTCTGGCTTGGTGGCTGGCTTAGTAAAGGATATTTGATTCTCTTGCAAAAAAATAAAATAAAATAAAATCGGGAGCCTATCTGATTTGTTGGCTCTTCACTTTTGGCCATTTATGTCCTCGCACAACTGCCGGCCAGCCCTTCACCAGCCCCCCTGGTGAAGCTGGGCGTCAGTGCACGAAGCATGCGTTTCTGACACCCAGGCTTTGCTGCCCCTCCCAGGGCTAGCCAGTTCCTAGAGCACTATTTTCAAATGCAAACCAACCAAGACAGAGTCCACACCAGGATCAGCTCCTTTACCAGTCTCTCTCACCCTCCAGACCTCCACCCACCTGCCCTAAACCAGAGAGCAAAGATCATTCAATGAAATTAGTCACACTAGCCAATCCGAAGTGATCTAATGCTCCCCCTGTCTTGTCCTTTCCTTCTACAGAAACAGCAGTAAAGCCATGCTTTCCCCTCATTCCCTCTGCCTCCTGACCCAGCCTGGTGCATCCCCATGTGGCTCTGCGCGGCATGGGGTGGCCCCTTCTTCTGGGATCTGTAACAAACCATCTCTTCAATGACAATCATTTCCAAATCTGTTGGCCTCACCATACCTGAATAATAATAAAACTGATATTTTAGGGGCACCTGGGTGGCTCAGCTGGCTAAGTGTCCAACTCTTAGTTTTGGCTCAGGTCCTGATCTCAGGAGTTGTGGGATCAAGCCCCAGTCAGGCTCCATGCTCAGGGCAGAGTGTGCCTGAGATTCTTCCCCTGTCCCTCTGCCCCTCCCCACTTCAATCAATCAATCAATCAAAATAATAAGAATAATAAAACCTACATTTTAAAACAGTAATTTGGGACAGGAAATTTAATTCACATCCATTCCTAATCATTTCTGAACCTTCTGGGGGGGCTAAATCTACATTGCCCACCATCAGGCCCAGAAAGATTGGATGGAGATGGTTCACTTCTATTTCCTGGACGAGCAGCCAAAAGGTCAAGTAAGTGGGCTGCTCATCCCCACCCTGTGGGACACAGGCCGGTTGGAGTCCCACAGGACAAGAAGACTAAAACCTGGGGAATGCTATAAGGAGACATTTGGATCCCATGCATGGTACTTTCTTCCCTGCAGACGAACCCCCACTAGAGTCTCTGTTGTCCCCTCCAGATGTGGCTTCGGTGAGTCGGGAGAAGAGCTGGACACGTGGATCTCAGCTCTTCCCCAGGGCCAGGTTGTCCCCAGGAAAACGAATACTTGCTCTGCTCCCTCTTTCTATATTCTTGCAAAGGACTCAGCCCGGCTTGGGGCCAGCTGTTCTCCAGCTGTGCGAAGTCCCAGGAGTCCGTATTAGGAAACTCTCTGTTGCTGCCCATCTAAGCCACATGATGATGTAATATTGAAACTGAGCCCCCCATCGTCATCTCCAAAATGTAGCTTACAGGATTTGCCTTGATTTTTTTTGGCGGGGGATGAAATTGTGTAAAACCTATAAAATCTTGCACATTGTAAATGATTCAATGTCAGTTTCCTCTTCTTCCTTCTTGCTTTTTTCCTCCATCATCCCAAGCTCTCCCTGCCTCCATCCTTGCAGCTGGCTGAGCTTCTCCTGGCCCCGTGTGGCCCCACGCTTGGGCCTCCCTCAAGGGCCTGGTAACGGCAGATGGGCCGTTTCTGAAGAACCAGTGGCAGTACCTCTAGACTGTTGGCAGGAGACTATTTTGCTCTGCTTCAACCAAACAAGAAGGAAGCGGTTTCTGCAGGCACGCTAGGGAGGAGGAGGGCATCCTTCTTGGCTGAGCTCTGTGGGAGATGGGCTGCAGGCCCCCACCACCACTCCACAGGGGCTAACCACGTGAGCCACGGAGGGGGAGCATCTGTGAACACACAGGGAGGCTCCCGGCCCTGCAGCAGACAGGGGCTGCCACCGAGTGTGCCAGCTGGACTGCTCGTCCTCTAGACACCCTGGGACACCGCCCTCTGTGGGGTGACAGCACTCTGTGGGAGGCCAGACGCAGCAACAAGGAGACGTTGCGAGATGACATGGTCAGCAGATGCCCACAGGTGGAGACAAGAACAGGAAAACAACCACAGAACACGAGGCCTTTAATGTGTCCAAGTGAGCTATCAGCAGGAGTCATGGAAATAACGGGTGCGAATTGGATAGTAGGGGCAGGAGCCGGGAAACTTGGAAGAGTCCTGCCGGGGTGATCGTGTTTGTTCACACAGGTTGGCAAGTCCTGGAAAAACCCAAGTGACACACGCTTTCTCTGTCCAGCGGCGGACACTTTTGCAGTGCCTGCTTGGTCGTGAGGCCCTGGGCCGGTGCCGGGGATATTCCTGTCCCTGGAAGGTCTGACACTAGATATACAGTCCTACCCGCTCCATAAAGCCCCTACACATTCCCCTAGCACAGGAAATCTTTGAGATATCAAATTTAACTCTAGTGCCTAAATTAATTTTGGTGCCCACTCCTGGTGTCCACTGCCATCCTCAGTCGGTTCTTGGCCAAGTGGTATTTGATGAGGTAGGGCCTGCTTTCCTGCAGGTAGCTTCTCGAAGCATGAGGCCATCAGATGCTGACTACTGCCCCATCCCCCTGCTTTTGTGGCGGGGTGGGGTGGTGAAAAATTCCATTTCAGAAAGTTTGACCAATGGAATGAACATAAAGTAGATGAAGACATCAAGAAAACACCTTGTTTCTTTTGTTTGTTTGTTTAGTTTGGACTCAGAATTAAGCAGAATTCTCAGTTCAAGACACACACTCTTCATTGGTCCATGAGTGACCTGTGTCTTCGTCTGTTTGATAATAAAGAGTAATAATCCACGACTCAACAGGAGATCTAGACCTTGACATAACTGAGGTCTTTCTAACCCATCCCAGGCCTGGTCCCCCACCAGTCACCTGTTGTGCTCACTATCCTGAAACTTGGGTTGCTCATTCTCTTGCTTTCTTAAAACACAGACAATTGTAAACTTTTAAAAGCAGATAAGTGCTCTTCAAATACAGATACATACATATCTAAATATAGTTAAAATATAGTTTTATCATATGTGTGCCTTAATTACAAACATATATAAAGACACATATGTATGCAGAGAGAGAGATTTTAGTTTTAGCTGTTTTTCACTTTCACTAAAAAGGGATCCTGGTATAGATGTTTCTAGGACTTATTATTTACTCAATAATATATGTCTGAGGCTCCTCCGTTTTGCTGTGTGTAGCTATGTTTTATTCCTTTTCACCGCTGTAGAAGATTCGACAGAGTGATTACACTCAGCTCATGGACACATTCTCTTGTCCAGTGTGTACTTGGTTATTTCTATACTATTGTTTTTTTCCTCTGTATTATGGAAAACTCTAGGCATAGAAAGAGAGAGGATTATATAAGGAGCCGCCATGCACCCATCACTGGTGTTAACAATTGTCAACAAACGGCCAGTCAATCCCATATTCACCCACACTCCCCCCCCCCCCCCCCCCCCCCCCCGTACTGGAACACTCTGATGCAAATCTCAACTATCATCTGTAACTATTTCTCGAAGTCTGTTAGAAATACAGCAACTCTGCTTTCAAAATGTAACACAATCCCAGTATCACACTTACACCTTGCTATTATCATCAATCTGGTGTCCAAAATTCCCTGGTTATCTCTGTTCTTTCTAAGTGCAAGTTCCCCCCAACACCCCACCCCCGAACACTGTGGATGGAGGAAGTGCATAGACCACGCAGTCAAGGTGAGTCTCCACACTTGTCAGCAGCTCTCCTCCGGCTGCAGGCGGCTTCTTTTCTGGGTCATGGCTGAAGCTACCAGAGCCTGAGTGGGGGGAGCTCCGGGGAACCCTGGGGGAGGGGTCCCAGGAAGGAAGAGGTCGAGAGCTGCGTGGTGCCCCAGACGGAGGATCCAGAACGGGCAGAAGCACCCAGAGCTGCCCTTTGCTTCCGTCTCAAGCCTTGTGTCACCTCATTCAAGGTCAAAGCTCCAAATTCGAGACCAAGAGTCCTCTGCCGGCTCCTTCTCGTTTCCTTCCCTTCCTTCCATGCTTACAAGACAGGCAAGGAAGGAAAGAGAAGAGAACCGCAGGGAAACGCAAAAGTAAGGCTCAAAACCTGCCTGTAAACATCCTTGGTCTGAACCAGCGGTCAGCGAATTTTCTCCGGACAGCACCAGAGAGCTAACAGTTCAGACTTTGTTGGCACGATCACCCTGCCTTCAAAAAGCAAAAGCAGCCCCAGGCAATCCATAAACAAAATGACCGTGTGCTCACAAAACTTAATTTACAGAAACAAAGGGCAGGCTGCAGTTGGCCAGAGGCTATGGTTTGTCCACTTTTGTGTCTAAACAATACAACTAGTTTTGCTCCTGTATATTCCTCCTACGTTTTTGATGATTAAATATAACACTCTGGGATAACTCCTGTTCTTAACCCCATTTTCAGATCAGAAGACTGACATACGGCACAGCTAAAGGGGTAGACCGTGAATTGAACCCAAGAAGTCTGTCTTCAAAACCCTTGAGTTTTTCCCCTTTTTCTAGCAGCCAACGAATTTTAATATGGTCTTAACCATATATATTGCATACACAATATACAATTTTTTCCTAATGTTACAAATATTTCGGTCTTGCATTCTTGCTCTTTATAGATCACAATTGACACATAATTGTTCATCAACAGGGAAATCAGTTTCATTGAAACATTTTATACATCTGTTTATCTTCTGCTGCTGAATTCATCTAAGATTAATTCCCAGGAGCAGCATTCCCAGGCATCTCTCGGCCTTAGTAGTGGTGTGCTGGGGAGGGGGGCACTGGCTTGCGGCATTTGCCAGTTTTTATGGTGTCAGGAACTCCCATGATGGTGGATTTTAGGCTTCCAACACAACATCACTGAGCAGAGCTGGGAAAAGATGCCACACTTGGCCCTTGCAAAGAACAAGCTGCACCCAGCAGCCCCTGGCTTGATACAAATTGCCTTTCTACTTCCCAGGACAAAGTTATAAATGGAATTACAGGATGTGGGAGTTATTATCTGGAAATGACCTTGATGTTGCCTTTTTAAAACTGGATAGTGTGTGAGTGCCTGGGTATCTCAGTATTGTTTTAATTTATATCTCTGTTACTGAAACGGATCATTTTTCCACGGTCCCCTATGTGTTTCTTCCACACATTCCCTGTTCATGCTTCCCCCATCCACGAGGGTTAGGATGCCTTTCCTTAAACCCCCTATGCTGTCATTATTAATTCCTTGAGCTCGCCTGACATAATTTCCTTTATGTTCTGCTTTTATTCTTTTGTTATGCAGGAATTGGATCATAATCAATCCTTTTATTCTTTCATTGGTGAACACAAGAAACTCTATTCTATGTTTACCTATTCCACAAACATGGATTAAATGTTCAGTGGCAGGCATGATTTCAGGTATCAGGGATACAGCCATGACCAAAATAACATCTCTGTCCTCATGCCATTCCCATGGGGAAAACTGAAAATAAACAAGTACGTATGTAATGGAAGGTCTGGTGGTGATAAGATCTATAAGGACACAAAGCAGAGGGAGAAACCCGAGAGGGATGGAAAGAGGTACCATTCAGAAGTGTGCCTCGGGGAAGGTCACTTGAACAAAGACTTGAACTCAAGTGAAGGAGTGACTCATGCTAGTTTTTCTGCAATCTGATTTCTTAAAACTGAATTTACTAAGTTAACTGGGATTTGGGGGGGGGGGTGGAGGGGGATGAGGATATGATATAAAAGAGGTTCTGATTATATTTTTCCAACGTGTATGCAGTTATCTCAATACTTTTCCGTCCTCCTCATTTTCAGAAGCTTTGAGATAAAGCTGAGTCTATTTCTCAGTTCACTAAAATGTGCTAACATGTATTTTTCTCATAGTCTATTTTAGTTGTTATTCTTTGGCTCATCCTTTTGGGAAAAATCCACCAATTTTTGCTGATGCTCCTTCTTTAGCATTTCCAAATCCCTCTTTCCAGTCTCCAAATGAAATTCCATCTTCCCAAAAAGGCAACCTACGTCTTATCTTTGTTATCTGTTAACATCCTCCACGGAGCATAGCCAACATAGATTTTTAATACATTTTCATTAAAAGACAAATGAATGAACTACAAAATTCATTTAGATGTTTTCGACGCCACCTCACTCTTCTAAATAGGTCACAAGTGTCCAAGAGCTACTCTCCCACACACATGTACGCTTGCTCCTGTCAGCTTCAGAATAAACATCACATTCATACTTCTGTCCTTTACCATAAACACAGCAGCTTGTTAAACCAACTGAGGAAGAGCAGAATCCTCGCAAAGGCCAAGTCACCTCCATAAAAAAGGATATCGTTTGACTCTGAATTGTTTTATTGTCTTTATTTTACTTGGGTGAGATGAAAATCTTAATGGCCAGTCTTTAACGTGGTCAAACCATATGCTTTTCCAGTTCTGTGTTTACACCGTCTGTGCATCCATATTCCCACCAAAACCAAGCAGACCAGGGAGAGTGGGGCCAGTATGGTCCCCCAGGAGAATGTGGCAGCTGTGGGAAGAACAGAGTCACATCATGGGTGGAAGGAACATTCTCTCACTGCCAAGCAGGACAGTGCAGTGCATGTTTATAGAGAAGAGTGGAGCTGGAGTTCATTTTTTCCTAATAATTGTGCACTGGCTTTTCACAAAGCATGCCCCTCCCCGCAGATCAAGGATATCTGAGAAGGGCATCTGCGGCATTAGGGAAATGAACAAGGGAGAACAAAAATCGATCAGAGAGCAATCAGAGAAAAGAGCACAGAGTGGGGTGAGGTGGCGAGGGTCTCTGTTCCACCTGTTGAATAGTGTGCAATAAGAGATTATCCGTTCAGGTCTCAACCAGACAACGGGGACATGGCCAAGGTCCAGCGTGGCCTCTTCCAATGAGTGAGCATGTGAGGGGGATGATAGAAACTAACAAACACAGGAAGAGAAAACCAACTTTGAATGTAGGAGCTTTAGGTGTCAAGAGGATTGCTTGGACCCAGCTATTTTATATTCTACTCCTTGGCATCTCTGCATCATGAAAATGTGGAGAGTACAGATAAAGACGTGACAAGCAAACACAAGAACATGAGTCCTCCTGGACTCACTGATGACAAGGCCAGAGTTCCACATTTTTTTTTTTAAGATTTTATTTATTTGACAGAGAGAGAGAAATCACAAGTAGGCAGAGAGGCAGGCAGAGAGAGGAGAGAAAGCAGGTTCCCTGCGGAGCAGAGAGCCCGATGTGGGGCTCCATCCCAGAACCCTGGGATCATGATCTGAGCTGAAGGCAGAGGCTTTAACCCACTGAGCCACCCAGGTGCCCCAGAGTTCCACATTTTAAAGCTACTGTTTATCATCATCTATCTGGGCCTCTGGGAACCAACACAATTTCAGACTGTCTCTCTAGATGATTCTTCCACCTTAACGTCCCACAAGGCTTGGAAATGCATCAAGCTTTAATTTGCTGAGCAGCCATCGGGACACACCTCTCCATGGTGGGGACAGGCTGTTAGCTGTGCCCTCGGCCATGAGTCATGGCCAACCCCACAAAGGAGGGAGAAGGCTCACATTATGAAAATGTTTAAAGGTCCCCAGCTTCGGGTCCAGACAAACCACAGGTTCTTTTGGGTCACAATCTGAACCCCAGAAGTGGAATCTGCTTTCTGGGGGACACTTCCTTTCCAAGTCTGGACAACTACTGACTCTTTCATGGAAACAATCTAAAGCATCAGCCTTTGCATATGTGTCCTAGGACAGCGGTCCTCACACGTGAATAGGAAAGGAGCCTGCTACCTTACCCTCCTTGGCCTTACCCTGGAAGAATTGGGGTAGATCTGGGCTGAGGCTGGGGCTCTGTGTTTTCAGCTAGTGGCCCAAGTGGGCAGTGCTGGTAGTGCTCAGACCACAACTGGAGAAAAGCTGTATGCGTCATGCACTGTCCTGAGGCTTAACCAAATCCTCAGCTTTTCAATTACAAGTACATCTGCAGCTGCCTTCCCAGCAAGGGAGAGAGAAAGTGGAGCATTTTGTTGACTTGCTACAGATTGCCCAGAAGGCATAAGGAGAGCGCTGCTGGAGATCACTTTGGCTTCTGCCTTGTCCCCTCTGACTGTCAGCGGTCTCAGCAGTACCTGTGTTTCCCTTCCCCACTTAAACACTGGGAAGAAATCAATCTGGTCCAAATGAGAGCACGGGTTTCTCTTTTCTTCTTACTGTATATGGGCACTGAGTTGATGTGACTACAGTCTTGTGCTTTATCTCCTGGGAACCAATGTCTTGAACCTGAAAGCTGCTCTGAGCCCTGTGGATCTCCCAGCCCCCAGCTCTTGGAGAAGGGAGTTCCTCAATTTCGGGATAAAGACCGTCGCACACTCCTCCAGGTGTCACCAGAAACCAGCTAGTCCTGCTGATCCAGGGGCAGAACCACAGAAGGACACGGGTGTGTGTGTGTGTGTGTGTGTGTGTGTGTGTGTTTAAGTTTATCACAGAACCACCTTATCATTTTTCCTGAAGTCAGCTTGCTATTTAAATTTTTCCTTGAACATAATCTCCCAAAACCAGCTTCCACCCGACAAAAAATAAATCATAAGAACTGAGAGATCCGCTCTGGGTGGTCCACTAACAGGAAATGGGGGGACTTCCTAAGCCATCAGCTGGAGAACTAGCAGTTTTGTCTAGCAACCACAGACCCCTGCCCGTGCTGCTTTCCCCTCAAACGTCCCCCCAGGTACATACCTTCTTTGACTGTGGTGCGCAGTGTCTGAAAACTCAGTCTGTTGCGGACAAGGCATTTAAAATCTGTGTTCAAATCCTCCCTTATGACTGGATCAAAAATCAGGGGCACTTCAATGTAGTTCTCATTGTTCTCCGAGTATTCCCTGAGTGAGAAAACATCTGCTTAAATGCGCTGTAACCAGTGCAAGCCCATCTTTACAAGGGAGATATCCGAACATTCTCAACGAGAAGGACCCGCTGTGCTTAAATTGGTCTCAGGATTCATAAAGAGAGGGGCACCTGCCTTGATTTTGGTTCCCTATCTGGGAGAATTTCTAAACCTGTGCTTGAAGGTGGAAGTGACACTGAAGATGTTGGTCCTTGTAACAGGACACTTGTCACAAGAAGAACTTAACAGGAGCCAGTTTCATTTGGATGTTGGGAAAATTCATTTTTCAGGCCATTGACGAACAAAGAGGCGGTAGTGGGAAAGAAATATCTGCCTTGGAGAAACTTGACTGTAAGGCCAAAAAATCATTTGCATACTGAAGAGGAGGGATTTTCCAGGAATCCTGGCCTCCACTGTGTTTCTTCCTCTCATCTCCATTGCCAGCTGTAATTCCAGGAACCCAAGCTCAGAGCAGAGGGCCACAGACAGGCCAGGCCAGGGAATGGTTCTGGCCAGCATCGCTGCCGTTTGTAATGTGATCATCATCTGAAGATGCTTCACTGCTACATAGGAGCATGAATAAAAATATCACTGATGTGCATCTGCTAGGCCTTTCTTTTCTTTTCTTTTTTTTTTTTTTAATCCTTGGGAAAAAAGGCTCCTTTAAGTGAGTGGATAGTATGAGTAAGCTAACATGGGGCATGTGAGTGATACCATGCTTTTCCCAACAGGGACTTTGCAAGCAAGCAGTTGTGCTAACCACATATAATTTTGATTCACCACACTGCATCTAGAAAGATCTTTTTTGATAGGTCAAGTGGAAGTTGAGCCTAATTCATCATAGTGGAACTTGAATTTTAAAATTCCTTGATAATTTGATGGGTGCCTGGGTGGCTCAGTTGGTTGAGTAACTGCCTTCGGCTCAGGTCATGATCCTGGACTTCCAGGATCGAGTCCCGCATCGGGCTCCCAGCTCGTTGGGGAGTCTGCTTCTCCCTTTGACCTTCTTCTCTCTCATGTTCTCTCTCACTCATTCTCCCTCAAATAAATAAATAAAATCTTTAAAAAAATTCCTTGATAATTTGCAAAATCGAACGGTCTCCCTTTCTCAAACACAGATTTACAAGGTCTGACTGTCCTACTTTTGGGTTGAGAAAACATTTTCCAAAGATGAATGCTTATGAGAACAGAATTCTTCCTTTCTTTGAACATTGACCTTCCTTGATGCCCATAGCCACCCTCAGATACTGTGGCTAACTCTCAGACTCTTGTGAAGAGTTTGTGAAAACATTTGACACTCAGATTATAGGGTGCGGCATAGAAATGTATGAACTCCAAAGCATTTTTTTCGGAAAACCGTAAAAATCAAGAAACAAATGTTTAATGAAACAGCTAAAAAAATGCAACATCAATGCCAAGCAGTCGACTGCAGCCCAGCTGCTATAAGAAGTTCGATTCTTAAGAATAACTGGTGATACTTAGAAAAATTCAATTTTTAAAATTCTAAAAATCTGCGGTGCCTGGGTGGCTCAGTTAGTTAAGTGCCCAACTCCTGATTTCAGCTCAGGTGATGATCTCAGGGTCGTGGGATCGAGCCCTGTGTTGGGCTCTGCGCTCAGCCTAGAGCCTGCTGGAGATTCTCTCTCCCTCTTTCTCCATCTCTCTCCCAGCTCATGCCCTCTCTCTCTCTCTCTCTTTCTCTCTAAAATGAGTAAATAAATCTCTAAAAAAAATAATAAAATTCTAAAAATCCAACAGTTTACAATCAAAAAGATTATTTATAGAGTTGTGTGTCCTGGTCTGATCTGGTGCGACATTGTCTCTAGAAGGAAGAGCAAAGCCTTCGGAAATCCCATAAGATGCTTCTCAGCTGACAATGACCTTCACCCACTTACTGGCGCTGCCCTTCAGCCACACGGCCTCCCTGGTAGGCGTTCTCTATTCTGGTATTGTTGGCCATCCACCAGAGCATGGTGGTCGACTGTGTCCCGGCTCCTAGAAACACCTTACACGGGATTCTCAGTCTTGAACCTGTGCACAGCAAGACACCATGTCAGAGCCCCACCAGAGAACAGGGGTCACGCCAGCCCCCGTGGCCACCAGCAAATCCAAGTGGCAGACCCTGCCCCACCTTCTCAAATACCCCTCACTGGCCAATTCTTTCCTTAAAAGGAAACTCGTTTCCTTCAAATGATTCTGTTCACACAGAACACCAGTATCGATCAAGTGTCTCCAGTTCCCTCAACTGGTCTTCATGAGAGATGAAAACCCTGAGGGCACATGGCTTCCCCAAGGTCACTCAGCTCCTACAGGGCCTTCTGAATTCATGGATGCCTTCTCCCACATTTTCTTCTAGGCACCTCAAAAAGTCAGATGAATGTCTCAATTCTTTTTCTCTGCCCATTGCTGGTCTCAGCCCTCCTGGGAACCCCCATGGGTGATATGCCTCCTCCTGGTGGGTTTTTTAATGTACGGCCCCCCTTCAGGCTCTTCTCACTCCTTCACCACCTCTTACAACCTTAAGATTTCTTGGTCAAAAGCAACCCATTAAACCTGGCCTCACGTAATTCTGCCATGCACTTGAGTGCATTCAAAGCAACAGGGTGGGGAACTCAGCTCCATTTGGCTGGGGAATCTAGGAGCCAGGGTGCTGGAATCCCAGCCGGCAGCGACCCATGTGCCCACTTCCCCAGGTTTCCAGGTGGTTTATTCCAAGGGCCGAGGCAGCCTGTGTTGGCAGCAATCCCAGCATCTGTACCAAAGTCCCCCTTCTCTATGACCACCAACTAAAATTTAAAATATAAGCCCAATACCAAACAGAAGAGAGACCTGGATGGATGGATGGATGGATGGATGGATGGGGAGGGAGGGAGGGAGAATGAGGCCTACAAAACCATTATAGGGAAACAAACACCAAAATGGTACAGGCTTCCTGGATACATAGGCCTGTTGGAAGCCCAGCCTGACATGAGTGTGGCTTTTGACCTTCAATGAGCCCACAGTGATGCCCTGAGCAGCTTTTCTTTCCACAGAAGGACCCCTATGGGATCGGTGTTGGCACTGACTGGGGTCCCGTGAGACACAGTGATAGTCACCAGGGAAGTGGGCACTGGCCAGGACAGCCTGAGCCACAACCACAATGGGGTGAAAACTGGAAAACCCTGTCAGTCACTCTCATCATCCACCTTGACCAGCTGAGCAGCTCTTTCGACCACAAGAGACCGTCTCTGTGGGGCCAGCAGTGACGGGGTCAGCCTCGCGTTACAGATGGACTCTTAGGGAAGTGCTGCATGTCAGCCAAATTTTGGAGAGACTTATTTAAAACATACTGCAAGTATGTTTTATGCAAGGCCCCAGGAGGGGATCCTGCTGTTAATCCTCTCATACAGTTGACAACTGCCACCAGAACGTTGGGATTTTCACATTTAGATTTTTGCTGGTCGGGTGTTCCTGTGACAAAGTATACCTATTTGCACACAGTGCCATTTCTAACATCTGACGGAAGGAAAGATGTCATTTCTGCCTCTCACGCAGGGGCTCCAGGGTCCTACCCATGCACACTGCAAACCAAAGGGGAAGGGGACCTCAGGCTTTGGGACTGAAGGCACCCCCGTGGGTGACACAGTCCTCATAGGCCTTACCCAGTGAAGCTAATATGGTCTGGTGGGGAGAGATAATCACAGGAATTGTCTCCTCTTCTTTTTCTGAGAAAGATATGAGGAAAAGAGCTTCGATTAGGGAAGCCATCATTTCAAGCTGAGATTCAAGTTCCATTGTTTAGCTAATTAACAAAGTTATCCCCTACAGTATGGCCAGCCATTGTAAGATTCGACCTTTGTCTGGCAAAGGAAACAGGCTCTCCACAAAATTGAGCATCTTTGGCCAATGCCTTTCCCAGAAGAGATATTACTGGAAGAGGCCACAATTAAATACACTAACAGATGTTCTTTGCTTTGTGATAAATAATTAACCATTCCCTTCCCCGGCTTCCTGAATGAATTCTTAATAATAATCTTCTCAACGCTTACAAGATAGGCTTTACCCTAACGTCTATTTGCCCTAAAATCTCCCCCCTCCTCTCCATTCCTGCTTCCCCACATGCCTGCCTCAGAATACCATAGAGTCACTTTGAAAACATAAACAGAGACACAGGAATTTGGGAACCACCCGTTTCTACTGCTAATCCCACACTGAATGATAAGGAGCATGACCCAGCATTGGCTACTGTGTCTTATTAATAGAGGACATAAACTTTTTTGGGAGGCAGACAGAGGGGGATCTCTGAATAGAAACTCAGTTCCCCAAGAGGTTCGTCTCCCAAATTGAAGAAAGTAGGCACCTGACTTGGAGTAAAAAGCATGGCTGTGGGTGGGTAGAGGGCTGCCCATCTCCGTAACTGCTCACTCTTCCCTTCCATTTTCCCTGCAGAGCATTTTGAAATCCTAACATGAGTAAGCATTAGGCAGCCTCACAGCATGAGGAGCACATGGCTTCTGGGCCAAAACCAGGAGCCTCCCCACAGTCATGCCCCCCACCAAAAACACACATAGTCACACGTGGGGGTGGCGAGGGTAGTTAAATACCTCTGTGCTTCTCAAACCTAAGGGTGCATCAGCATCCGGTGGGGGTGGAGTGGGAGTGTTAAACGCAGATTGCTATGCTTCCCCCCACCCCATCATGCCCCGGGTTCTAACCTAGTAGATCTGGGATGGAGACTGAGATTCTGCAAGTCTAGTGAGGATCCAAGTGCTAGCTAGACACCCTCTGAGAAGCCCTGACAAATAGTGTGCTCACAACTTGGGGTAATATGTGGGCTGGCCGCCCCCTAGTGTTCTTGTGGAGTATCACATGAACAGGATAATTCTGAGCCCTTTGAAAGTCACCGGAAGTCTCTGTGATTTCCCACTCCAGGGAACAAGTTGTTGATAGGAATGAATCCTCACAGGACTATGTCATCTAGAGATTTCAGTTCATGGGAGATATCCCATGGGAGTTTTCCCTGTGGTAAAACTGAATATCTGGATTTTCTCTGGAAGGGGCAAAAAGTTACACTTCTCCCTTCATAGACCAATTATTTAACCTTAATATATTTTCAAACCCATCTGAAATGTCCTAAAAGACTCCCAATTGTGTATTCAGTATATAAAATAAATAAAAGCAGCATACTCTCTAGGGCAGAGTCCAAAACTCAAGCCCTTTTATGTTCCTTGTACCAAGCTTGATGTCCAGCATGTAGGCAGTAAATGTTAAACAATTTTAAATACTCATCAACACTGTTCACAACATTCTTTTCAAGTAGAACTCATTTAAAGCAATGAGAGCCCTCACTATCTGAAACTCTGATTTCAAGGGTCATGTGCCTTGGGGAAGCCCAAGAAAGGGGAATTTCCACTGGATATGCCAATGCAAAACCCTCTAACTAAAAAAAAAAAAAAAAAAAAAAAAAAAAAAAAAAAAACACAATAAAATCTTAATATCCTTGAATTATAAATAAAGTTCTGGCAACCATGATGCCAGATGGCTGTCTCTGGTGGTGCAAGCCTTCCAAAGGGACCTTCCCAGTGAACCGTTGTATGGCCCCCTCTGCTGGTGTGTTTTAGCCACACCTGGAACCCTACCAACCACTCAGCAATCCACCTTTCCTGAGAAAAACACCCTGCTCTCTATCTTTCAAAGCTCCACACATGTGTTTTGTGAGCCTGATGCTTTAGGCGAGTTGATAGGCATGTTTTCCTTTCACACTGAGGACATTCAAGGAATTCCACATGAACCCTCATTAGTTCTTTGCATGCTTGTTATTGACAGGGTGGGGAGGTCCCTCAGTGGCAAATACTCACTGTTGACACGGAGTTCAATATTCCTAGTCACGTTGTACAGCATGCCTTCGTGGGTAAACGTTATGGCACAGCTGTAATAGCCCGCATCCTCCACAGACACATTATAGATGAGTAAGCGAGAGGTTCCCTTCACACTTAGAAACTTCTCGTTGTCTTGATCCAGGAGGACAGAATCCTTAAGGGAAAATACTTTTCAGAGTTATGCTATGTGCTAATTTGTATTTCAAAAGCTATATATGAGTAGCACTCATATTATCAATCAGTGTTAAATATCCAACCCAAGAACTGCCCTGGTATTTACTTAGTGAATGTTCTTTGGACACACCACTAAATGTACTTTTTAACAGAGGGAATTTGTTAACAGATAAAATGAAATTGTGGGATGTGTTTAAACACAATGTTTATTGCACATTCGTGTGAGCACAAAGGGAAAAAAAGAAACTATCTCTTATTGGATAAAGTAGGTCATTACCGCCTTGGGAAACACGGAGGGAAGAGTAGTGGTATGTCATCAGGGTGACTGTAATATTCAGGAGATGTATTCAGGGAAAATAGAGAAATGATGTTAGAGTAATGACTTTAAAAATCATTTCAACTTTACAGGTCAGTAAAGATGGAGAAAAATTTGTAAGGAAAAACTAAGTGTGAGGAATGAGGGCACACTTTCCATATGGACAAAAAGGTCCTGAGGATTCTACACTACAGAACCCTCAAGATCAAGATCTCCAATAACAGAAAACGTTGAATGGGATTCGAGAAAACATCCCAATGAGCACAAAGTGTTCTCAGGAACCTATCTTTCAAAACCATGATGACTGAAAGCTTGCGACAGTCCAACATAACCTTGAGTCATCTCAGAATCTTGCTCTGAATGGGAGCACAGACATAACTGGAATAGTTTGTCAGCTAGTGGCTCATCAAGTGCTATTCTACAACATGTTTAATTAAAAAGAGAGATCTTATTGTTCCTAACATGAGTCCCCAGAGGTAAAAAAAGCCAAATGGGGCTCAGTCCCCCAATTCTTCCAAGGCCACCAAAACCCCAGGGTTTCCCTGCATGGCAGTAGTGTTTGGAGCCTGGCCTCCCATGCTGGAGTGCTGGCTTTACCATCTACCAGCTGGGTGACCTTGGGCAAGTGCCCTTACATTTCTGTCTCTCTGTTTCCTAATATGTAAAATGGAGATATTAGCAATCTCCACTTTGGTAGGTTACATGCCAGGGAAGCTAGACCAGAATTATACACAGTACCTGCTCAGTAATGATTAGCATTGGTATCCTGTATGTATCTTGTAGCTATAATACCAGTCAACTGGCTGAGCGTCTCTTGATTGAAAGGTTAATTTCTATCAAATATTAAGCAAGTAACTGTAGTTTTCAGTATCAGTCTATGGTCTATCTAGATCAGGGGTCAGCAAATTTTTCTGTAAAGGACCAGACAGTAAATATTTCAGGCCTACAGTCTAGATGCCCTCTGTCCTCTGCTAAATTTGAAGAGCCACTCAACTTGGCCCTTGCAGTATGAGACCACAAACAGCATGGCCACCTCCCAGTAAAACTGTATTTATGGACAACGAAATTTGAATTTTATATCTTTTTCACATATAATGAAATACTAGTCTTCTTTTAATTTTTTTTAAGATTTTCTTTATTTATTTGAAAGAGAGAAAGAGAGCACCGTAGGGCAAGTGGCAGACAGAGGGAGAAAGAAAAGCAGGCTTTCTGCTGATCAGGGAGCCTGAAGTGGGGCTCGATTCCAGGACCCTATGGGGATCAATCCCAGGACCTGGGATAATGACTTAAGCCTAAGGCAGACACTTAACTAACTGAACCACCAAGGCATTCCTAACTTTTTAAAAAACATTTCTTTATTTATCTTAGGGAGAAGGTGAGGGAGAGAGAGAGCAAGCGTGTGCTTGGGGTGGGAGGGGGGGAGTGAGGGGGAACAGAGGGAGAGAACCTTCAAGCAGACTCCCTGCTGTGCATGGAGCCCAATATGGACCTCGACCTCATGACCCATGAGATCATAACCTGAGCCAAAGCCAAGAGTCAGATACTCAACCAACTGAGCCACCCAGGTGCTCCTCTTTTAATTTTTTTTTAACCATTTAAAAAAGTGAAAACTATCCTGAGCTGTCGGGCAGGTGACAGGTCAATTTGGCCACTGATCATAGCTATAGTTTGCCCATACCTGGTCTACACAAGTGCTCTATGATAGTATTTATTCAACCAGTCAAGAAAACAAGTATTTCTTTTTTTTCTACATTGCTATAGACAAATGTCCGTGTAAAAAGCTATTTTCTGGAGTAAGCTGTCACTTACTCCATTCATTTTGCATTCTGGCTTCTCAAAGTTCTACTCTGAGGACCCTTACCCAAGCCACATACAGATGAACAGAACCTATTAGTCAGCCCCCTTTTAAAAAATAACTGGTTGAAAAAAACAGAAATATAAAAGTGAGTATATTGTCCTCAGAATGAGCATTTTATATCTTTCCTGTGTCTAGTAAAACACATTTTAATTAAAGCAGCAATTTTTAAAGACGTACCTTGTACCAATGAATCTTCATGTCCATTTTGTTATGGGTGAATTCACTCAGCTCAGGGCAAACTAAGGACCCAGAGGTTGACAAAGTTAGAATTTGTGGGTACGATATGAAAGGGAGGGAAGCTTCTGTCTTCTCAAAAACCTTGAGCTCAATGGACATTTCATCACAGTAAGAAGCATTTCTGAAGTAAAGGGGAAAAAGGCATAATAAATGACAAGGCAAAATAACAGCAACACTAAATGAAATTGAGGATAATTTTCCCAAACCCATTAAATTCTGGGAATCATCTATCAACTGATGTCAAATTTCAGAAAACTGCAGAGAACTCTGGGTAAGATCTCTAAAATATTTTTCGCAATACTGCATGGGGGAAATGAACTTGGCAAGCTTCTTTTTTAATTTGGGTTTTTTTTTTTTTTAATTTTTGGTTCACCTAACTAACCTCAATATCATAATTCTATTAAGACCATAGGACCGGGGAAAGGGTAGAGGCAAAACATTGATAGAAACATGGGGAAAACAACATAAAAATACAGTTATCTCAGCTAAGTAAGTTCCTGGCTACATAATCAACAGAGACCATGAGAACATGTGCTATATGAGGAGGGGAAGGGAGGAAGAAGCCTGCACAGCAAAAGATCAAACAGTCTATATCTAAAGAAGGAAGAAAGTGTGAAAAATGTCTGGAGAGAAGTAAGTGATAAAAGCTTGGTACCTGAAAGTAAAAAGAATGAACTCAAATGGATAAAGCCAATATCTAATATTATATTTCATGTCTGCTTAAAAAAAGGAAAAGGATGAACAAACATCTTTGGCACAAAGAAATGCAGAAAGCTATCACCTTGAAAAATACATAATCTCACTGTAAGTCAAAGAAACACCAATGAGGACAAAAGACCAGTGCACACCTGAACATGGGCATGGAAGCAGCTGGGAGAGGTGTGTGCCAGGCCCTGGACTCGGTGCTCTCCGTAAGTTATTTCATTTATTATCCAACCCTACAAGGTAGGAATTATTAGCATATCATTTTTAGATGAGGAAAATTAGGTATACAGAAATGAAGTTACTTCCTAAGACTGCAGAGCTACTTAGAGGTCAGACCAAGGTTAGAAGCCCAGGAGGGCTCTGGGAAAACCCCTAAATTGGGGCAATATCTCCAGAAACCAAACTTATTACACATACCAAGAGTTCCAAACCTGTTCACATTATTGATCTGGTAATTACATATGGGCCAGACAGTCCATGAAAATAACTCAAAAAAGACTGGTGGGTAGAGAGTAACTTGGTCACCACCCACATTCTCCATGTGGCGTGGCCTCCCCACAGCAAAGGGATGGTGGTCATTAGGGCTGTTCACCGAGTACGTCCAGTTCCCCCGCCCTGAGCAAACAGTGGAATTACACATCATGGCCCCACCATGGGTGATAAATAAGCCTTTGTGGTTTTAAGCCACTCAGATTTGGGGGCTGTTTGATTTAGCAGCATAATCTACCCACCATGGTTGACAGAAATCCAAGCGGGTTCTAGATCAGAAGCGAATAAAAATCACAGGAATAGGGCTGTGTTAATACCTGCCAAAGGGTATTAGGGCGACTACTGTTGCTTCTTACTCCACTGGAACCCCAGTCTTAGAGCTGGAATAGAGTTCTAGAGATCAACCAGGGGAACTCTCTCACATGCTAAGGAACCTTGACCCTGGGATTTCATCTGCCCCTCTCAATCTCAGAGCTCTCTTTTCCTACAAAATCAGAAAATAAAGGGGTGCCTGGGTAGCTCAGTTGGTTGAGCACCTGACTCTTGATTTTGTCTCAGGTCATGATCACAGTGTCATGAGATCGGGCCCCACATCAGGCTCTGAGCTCAGCAGCATGTCTACTCAAGATTCTCTCTCCCTCTCCCTCCACCTGCCCCCCTCCAAAATAAATGAATAAATAAAATTTTTTTTAAGAATAGAAAATAAAATAAGGGAATTAGGTACAATCTTTTTAATCAAGTAGAAAAAGAAACTTTAAGACAAACAGGACTCAGTTCACATCTCCCTGGTTTTTGCATATTATCCCTCCAGTAGTCAATAAGTATTGCCTTTGGGAAAGAAAAGGCATTTCCATATATATATGCAGTCCATCTTCTATGGTGCTCCCGATAACTAGATGCTTCACATGCTGTGATTTCACAGGACTCCCAACAAACTCTCCCCATTCGAGAGGAGAAAACTGAGATCCATAAATGCCAAGTAATAAGACCAAGGTCCTACTGGCTAGAAAATGAGAGGGCTAGGATTCACACTCATACCATTCTACGTCTGAATTCCAATCTTTGTCTACCACACTATTAAATTTTCTTAGTAGCACTCCTTAGGAAAACATTAGAATTTTCTCCTCTAAAAGGTAGGAAAAACTATGCATTTATAGCTATTGTAAAATCAGATATCCACATTGCCCTGAAAGGGAAATAAGAGACTGCCTACCTGTTTCCTAGGCAAGGTCCACAGACAGGACTGAGCACACCACCCCCTACCCTCCACCTCAACACACAACATCTAAGACTGGGGCTGATATTGTCTGAAAATCTCCCATTCACCAGTCATTCCCTTGTGCTATGAATCCACTTTATTTGGTTCTCTTTCCAAATGAAAATCCTCATCGATACAACTCCTCCTTAAATCAAGCAGATTTAGGAGATGTGCAGGCTCTAAAGCTGGCTAGTAGAAGGAGTGGGCAGAGCCTGGGGGCAGGATACAAGCAGCAGCTGGAGACAGAAGACCAGAAGCACCAGTTCCCAGTCTGCCCTAATCCTTCCAGGAGAACTTAGCCAGGCAAGGTTTGAAATCACCAGCACTAACTGCACCTACAACTTTCTCCTGCAAGAAGTAGCAAGGGGGCGCCTGGGTGGCTCAGTGGGTTAGGGCCTCTGCCTTCGGCTCGGGACATGGTCCCGGGGTCCTGGGATCGAGCCCCGCATCAGGCTCTCTGCTCCGTGGAGAGCCTGCTTTCTCCTCTCTCTCTGCCTGCTAGTGATCTCTGTCTGTCAAATAAATAAATAAAAGAAAAAAAAATCTTAAAAAAAAAAAAAGAAGTAGCAAGCTTTGCCAAGACTACTGAGCGGGAAATGGACAGTCTTTTCAATAAAAGGTGTTAGGAAAACTGGATACCCACTTGCAAAAGAATGAAGTCAGACCATTACCTCATGCCTTGCGTAAATTTTAATTCAAAATGGGTCAAAGACCTAAACACAAGTGCTGAAACTATAAAAACTCTGAGGTGAAAACACAGGGCAAAAGCTTTTCATTAGATACAGCAATCTTCTTGGATAGGACATCAGAAGCAGAGGCCACCAAAGAAAAAATAGATAAATTGAATTTTATCAAAATTTAAAAAAACTTTGTGCGTCAAAGGACATTATCAAAAGAGTAAAAAGGCAACCCATGGCAAGGGGGAAAATAGTTGTAAATCATATATCTGGGAAGGGATGGATAGCCAGAATATAGAAAGAATTCCTACAATTCAAAAACAAATAACTCGATTAAGGAATGGATAAAGAAGATGTGGGGTCACCTGGGTGGCTCAGTGGGTTAAGGCCTCTGCCTTCAGCTCGGGTCGTGGTCTCGGGGTCCTGGGATCGAGCCCCACATCGGGCTCCCTGCTCAGTGGGGAGTCTGCTTCCCTTCCTCTCTCTCTGCCTGTCTCTCTGCCTACTTGTGGTCTCTATCTGTCAAAGAAATAAATAAAATCTTAAAAAAAAAAAAAAGAAGAAATGTGATACACACACATACATACACACACACACACACTGGAATATGACTCAACCATAAAAAAGAATGATCTCTTTCCATTTGCAATGACATGGATGGATTTAGATGGAGTAACACTAAGTGAAATAAATCAGTCAGAGAAAGACAAAGACTATATGATTTCACTCATAGGTGAAATTAAAGAAAAATTGTGTTCATCACAAAACAGATGAATAAAATAAAAAAGAGACAAACAAACAAAAAGATTCTTAAACCCTGAGAACAAACTGGTGGCTGCCAGAGAGGAGATGGGTGGTGGGATGGGAGAAATAGATGAAGGCGATTAAGAGTATACTTAGCAATGAGCACTGAGAAACGTATAGAATTGTTGAATCATTATACTCTGTACCTGAAACTAACATAACAGGGCATGTTAATTATATTTCAATTTTTAAAAGAAATTTAAAATAATGAGACAACAAAAATTTTAAAGTTAAAAATGGGCAAAGGACTTAAATAGACATTCGGCCAATAAAAGACACAGAAAGATGCTTAGCACTACTAATTATTAGGGAAATGCAAATCAAAACCATAATATATCACTTCATGCCCAGTAGGGTGGCTATTATCCTTCTCCAAGAAAACAGTAAGTGTTGGTGAAGATGTGAAGAAACTGGAACCCGTGTATACTGCTGATGAGAATGTAAAATGGAGCAGCCACGTGGCAAACGATATGATGGTTCCTCAAAAAATTAAACATAGAATGACCACTGATCCACCAATTCTCTCCTGGGTTTGTACCCAAAATAAGTAACAGCAGGGACTCAACGAGATCTTTGCACACCTATGATCAGATCAACATTACTCACAGTAGCCAAAAGCAGGTAGACTGTCCCCTGACAGATAAATGGGTAACCAAAACATGGTGTATTTATGCAATGGAATATCATCCAGTCTTAAAAAGGAAGGAAATTCAGATACACCTTCAGTGTGCATGACCCTTGAAGACACTGTGCTCAGTGACATAAGTCAATCACCAAAGCACAAACACCGTCTGACTCCACTCCTCTGAGGTAAAGTACTCAAATTCACAGAGAGAGACAGAAGGTGGGGGCTGCCAGGAGCTGGGGGACGGAGAAGGAGGAGTTCGTGGTTAATGGGCACAGAGCTCCAATGTGGGAAGATGGAGAATTCTGGAGATGGACGGCGGTGACGGTTGCACAACAAAGTGAATTGGAAAGGATAAAGAGGAAGGGGGCTCCAGCCTCCACATCAGGAGCTCTGAGTTCCTGTCTCAGCTCCACACACACCACCTGGGAGCATGTTATTAGTGAGCTCGGTCCCCTCACACGTACAATAAGCAGTTGGGCTAACTCATTCCTCAAGTCTCATCCACTGTTCTACATCAATTTCTTCTCTCCAGGTGGATGTGGGCATGAACAAAATGGATCAAGTCCCTGCGGAACTAGAGTTTACATTGTAATGGGCTAGACAACATTAAATAGGTAAACACATGTGTGTCAGGTGAGGAAAAATACCAGCAGGGGAAAGAGAGGGACTGTCAAGAGTACTGGTTTAGGTAGAGTAGCTAGGGAAGTCTTCTCCAAAGAGGTGAAATTCGAGCAAAGACTTCAATGAAGGGAGAGAAGGAGCCATGAAGGCATCTGGGGAAGGCTCTCAGGTAGGAGGTTTCAGGAACAGTGAGGAGGACAGAAGGTCCTACACACTGGATTTTGAAATCCACGTCATCATTGAAGAACCATGCAGAAGCCCATTCTGGAAGGAGAACCACCCCCTACCCTAATAGTCCCAGGGGATGTGGGGGTTTACCCGACAGTGCAGATGTAGGTGCCAGAGTCCTCCTGCAATGCTGGCAAGATCCAGAGAGCACCATCCTGGATCCACATTCGTGTCTCTTCTTCCCCTCGGACCGTTGGAGCAGAATCATTCTTACGCCATGTCACATTGACATGGGGGCTGACAGACGTCCACAGCCAGAGTTGCATCTGGGGGCACCTCAGAACCACAGGCTCCCCTTCCACCCTGAAGTCGGTTTTGAAATGCTTGCCAAGAAATCTGCAGTTTTCTGCTGCCACTAAAGGACAGGGAGACCACAGTCAGGCTTTGGATCCAAAAGCTCCTTTGACAGGCACATCTGAAGAAGCTGAGTGCCCCCAAACAAGTGGCCTGCACCCTGGGGGTCCCATTAACACCTCCTGTTATAATGATTTCAAAACTCCCCAAAACAACTTTAGGGCTTCTGTCCATTCCAATTTAAATTTTGTGGGAAAAGTTAAATCTGGTTCATATGGGGACAAAAAACGGTTAAAAAGTTTGGTCATATTTTTTCACTTGTTGACTCCTTAACATTAAAAGTAGATCTGGGCTGAGTTCAGATAGAAAAAGAGCTTAGTTGTGACAGGACATGTGGTTAAAATCCAAAAGCATCTTTTATTGAGTCCAAAGGCACTACTTTCTGGGCTCACTCTTTGGCAGAAATGATTGATGCCCATGCAACAGAGGAGATGGGCAGGAGGAAGATCTGTCCCACTTTGCTTTTTGAAAACAACAAACTTCACTAGATAAACAACTACATTTCCCAGAGAAGCTGCAGGCAGGCCCTCTTCAGCTAGATTAGTAAGATTTGGTAGTAAGATTCAGCTAGATTCAGTAAGATTGATTTCTTACCTGTGTGTTCCTCAGGCTGAATGGTGAAGGCTGAAACACTCATTATCAACGTGTACAAGATGAACATCATTTCTGGCAACTTCTGGAGGACACAGGAGATGGAGATCTCAGGTCCAGCACTCGGTAGCCTATAGGAGGAGACAGAGGGGTCACCAGGAGCCAGAGAGAGAACCCCTTGAAGTTGGTCCCGGCAGCAGGTTCTGGAGGCTTCATCTGATGATGGAAATCATTTTGTCTACGGTTTTTAGCAAGAAAATACAGAAGCTTTGAAATTGCATCTCAGTAACTATATTCACTGAGCATACCTACCATCAAACCCCCAAAACACTTACAAGGTGTCTTGGAATAGATGTTCATATCCTAATGTCTCTCTCCTGGAGTACGCCTTAGCATTCTCTGCCCTGTGCCAAGATGCTCATTCCTCAGCTATGGCCACTGCTCAGGTTCTCTTCTCCTTCAGGTCCCTACTCAGCATCCCTGGTGGTGAGGTCTTCAATGACCTTCCTGTGTGAGCTGCACCACCCTTCTGCCTCGATGCTCCACATTTTTCTTTCCTACTCCATTGCTCTCTATGGCATTCCTCATCAACCATGTCTCCACCCTCTGGAATGCCAGCTCATGGGCTCAGAGATCCTACTGTATTTTACTCACAGCTACATCCTTAACTTCTATTTGTTAAATGAATGAATGAGTGAATTAATCACTAGCTGCGAAAAAGGTTTCATATTTTACATGTCAAAGAACTATTCCTATTGTCTTTATGGATTAACTCTTACTTTACACACAATTCCGACATTCACTGGCAGACTACATACACCATGAACTCTCTGGTCTCCTGAGGGGAAAGCCAAATAAGGTCCAAATTGTGAATAACATACACAAGTTCGTGAAGCACTTCTGCCTACATACCTTCCCAAGACCAGAGCACCAGGTGCCTCTTACCTCCCTGCAGTTCTCAAATCATATCGTAATTACCTGTCATATTAGCTCATCAATGCCTCAACAATACTGCCAACAATCCTCCTCAAAACTGAAATGCATGAAACAATAGCCATGGCAATTGAGCCAATCGTGTAAAATGGTTCTGGCTCACAAGTCCGTGGATCAGATGGGGGTTGGCTGTCTTAGATCAAGCTGGGCTAAGCGTGGCTCCAGGCTTTGGGTGGGAGCTAAGTCGGCTCCATTGTCTCTCATCCTCCCTAGATCTATGACTGCCTGAGAGATAGATGAACCTCTTCTGTGATGGCAAAAACAGAAGCAACATGGACAAGAGCACTCAAAGCCTTGCCCAAAACTAGCTCATTCCCATGTGCCCCACATTCCATTCACCAAAGCAAGTCACATGGCCAGAATTGCCATCAGTAGGGCAGGGAAATTACCCCCACCTCTAGTAGGAGGAGTTCCAAGTTATGCCAGGAGGGGAAACACGTGGGAGCAACCATGACACCTACTACACCTGTTTATAATATGGGTGGGGACAGCCTTGAGTCCCCGGAATAAGCCTGGTCTTATTCATAGCCCTCAAGGCCTACAAGATGCCCAGTCCCAGAAAATTCCAGTGAGTATTTATGATCAGAAACTAGCAAGGACTTGAAGTGATGAGTGAGTCCAGGAAAAATAAATAAATAAATAAATTCCCTCCTACTACCCCTCCCCCATTTCCTTAAAGTTTAACTTGGTTCCTGTTCCTGGAACAGATATCATTGTGAATGTCTCACAATAAGCCCACAGGGCCCTTAGGTGGCCAGGGCAGGGTTAGCAGACTGAGGAAGCAGTCCTTGTATGCTAGAAACTCTCGCTCATCAGAAGGCATGTGCTCAGAATTGTAGTCTGAACTCCCCCTCTGGTGATTAGGAGCCAGGATGGGTAGTGAATGACCTGAGATGTGCCCCTTCGCTGGGTGTCTGCCCCAGGGCTGTTTCCTCTAAATTCTTCCTGGTTCTGCATGGTCTTATCCTTCACATGTTTCTGAAATACAAATATTTCCTGTAACTTTAACCACTAACCCCAGCCTCAGGTTAACCAGGCCACTTGATTAGCATAAACGTCACATCAGCATTGAGCAAGGTGCTTTGTCCTCTACACCCACATTAGCTTCTCACGTCCCTAACTGTGCTGATCCCCGCCAGACTCACTGGTTCTCTAGAAAGGATATGAAAGATGTTGGAATCAAATACACATGTATAACCAGTACCACATATCCAAATAAGTGAACGAAGTCAAGGATGGTGACACAGGGATACGTGTAATAGTGACAGCTACTGAGCTGAATACTGAGCATCTATTCTCTCATTTTACCTCCATGATGTGAGTATCATGCCAATTTGACAGATCATGTAATAGAAGAGATTAAGGAGGTTATGTAGCTGAACTAATATCTTACAACTAGTAAGCAGGAATTGAAGTTTAAACTAAACCCAGGACTACTGATTCCAAAGCCCTAGCTCTTCAAAAATACAGTTTCTATGACAGATGTGCTAGTTTCCTCCTCTAATATTAGTCTTTTCCTGCTTCCCCAATTATAGAATACCTAACTCAACGCAGCACATCACTAGCCCACATAAAGACTACATTTCCCATCCTCCCTTGCAACTAGAAGTGGCCACGTGACAGAATATAGGCCAATAAAACATAGGTAGAAAAGTGGGCTCCTTCTGGGAAGTTGACTTAAAAGTCTCCTCAAAAGACTTCAAGGTCTCCACTGGTCTGCCTTTCTGCTGGCTCAGTCTGGATGTGATGGGTGAACTGTAGCCATCATGTTGGGCCACAAGGCACAGGCCACTGGCTGGCAGTGCTGGGGCAATAAGACAGGAGCATGAGTCCTTGGTGGCTTGGCTTCGTGGAACAGCTCTCCCACCCTAGACTTTTTTGGTTTCTGGTTTTTTTTTACGTTTAGACTTCCTGCCATACACAGCCAAACCTAATCCCAATATGCAAACTTTCCAAAGTTTATGAAAAGGACCCCGGGAAAAGGAACCCTGCCGGGGCTGTCCCTAGTCCTCTTTCTGATACTCAACAGTTTCAGAGCGCCAATTCAGCTCAAAGGCAAAGGAACTGGGCAGCCTCCCTTTGGAGGGGAGCACCCCACCCCGGCAAGACAGGTGCAGGCTTAGCCTTGATTTATGTGCTTTGTAACCAAGTTTAAAATTATTTTTATGCCAGAAAGTCTGGCTGATGTTAGCTGAGGCTTCACAGAGCTACAGAGCAGAAAGTGTCCTAGAGAAATCCCCTCACTTTCTTTTTCAGGTGTGTTGAAATCACCTTGGACATTAATCCTCTTCTCAAAATTACACATGTGGTCAGAGCGAAAAGTAGAAATGTTTCAACGAAGATCCTGTTCCAGTGGAACAAAATCTTAAACTGTTGTCCTCCTCAAGCAACAGCTGGCCATTCTCCATCTCCCCTTTGGCCCCCTTCCAACCCAACCCAGAGGGACCCCTTCACTCAAGGGAATTGTATTGGTTGCCCTATGAGGACTCGGGTAAAACAGCCACTTTACTGTGACCTCTTCAGGAAGTGGCTTCAGGTAATTAAACCGCAAACACGGAGTAGTGATCATTTTCAAAAATCAAAACCTCAGGGGAAGGCTGGAACCAAAATCGCCAGTGTGGGAAAGAGTAAGTCTTTGGCAGGCCCAAAGGAAAAAGAATTTGTTCTGCAGAGGTTTGCAGCAAAACATTCCTCTCCTGACCTACTTTCTTTCAATGTGTCTTTAAATTACAGACAATTTGATATTTCTGCTTGAATCTGAGTTGACCTTTTTACTGGAAGAAAGAAATTTTAAAGGCAGCTGGTTCCAAGAATTTGAGTGACTTTTTTTTTTCTTTTTTTTTGGTCGCACAACCATGTTTCATGTTTCACTACACCCTGTTTGAAAACAGAGGAATGAGATGAAAAGCCGGTCTGCGCATAAGGAAATCTCCAATACTGTGTGAAGAGTGAAGGGAGGGAGAAAGAACACAGCTCCCTGGGCTCAGCCTCCTGATCACAGTCTGCTTCACTTTCTCATTTAATTCTGAAAAGTTCCAACAAACCAAAAAGGTGAGAGAATGGTATAACACCCCTTTGTATTCCACCTAGATTCACCAATTATTAATATTTGGCTTTATTCCCTTTCTCTCTGGCTCTCTGTCTCTCTGTCTCTCTCTCACACACACACGTACATATTATATACACATATACCTATTTTTCCCCTGAACATGGGAAAGTGGCAGACATTCTCACCCTCCACCCCTAAAGACTTTAGAGTGCATGGAGAACACATTTTTAGCAGACTGAGGACAAATGTGTAAGTAAATAATAGAATGATAGCTCCAGAGATAAATTTTCAGGCATTTAAAGTGATGCAACATCTTACTCCATAATATATTTTAATGTATCTCTTGATTCACTGAGCTTTAACTTCTCTTTATTTCTGTCTTCACCTTGTTACCGGAAGTTTATAGGCAACTGCCCATCTCTGAGTCAGGAGGTACAGTCATCCAAAAAAAGCAAAACAAAGGTGACAGATCTTGAATATTAATGAAGTCATATCAGGCCTGACGCATACCATATGTCACCTCCAGTTCGTAAAATAAATCCCTAAAAACCAACACATGTTGGAGCAGGCATGTGCTTTAAAACCTTTTGACAGCCATGGGAAAATAAATATTTTCACTAAAGTGAAGCTTGGGAAATTTTTTAAAATTCAAAGCAGAGACAAAGTGAGTATTTTGAACTCAGTCTCTGGAAATCACAGAACATGAAGAGTTTGGGGAATAAGGAAATAAAAATAAATGTAAATAAATAAATAACAAGGTCCTATATTTCTCTGAAACTAGAAGCAGAGAAATATAGGACCAGGTTTGAGGCAGGAGGTTTTTTTGTTTGTTTGTTGTTTTGTTTTGTTTTGTTTTTTTAATATACTGGCTCAAAGCAGAACCCTGGATGGGTTGTCCACAGCTTATTGCTGTTTCTACTGAAAAGAGAGAAGCCAGTTTCCCCGTCACACACACACACACACACACACACACACACACACACACACACCCCAGAACTGAGGGAATTCAGTGCAGCCTGGTGAGATTGTTTCTGGTCTGCATGGCTGTGTCAGGATAAGAGCACCTCAATGTCCTTGATCCTAGTGGGGCCTGGGAGTCTGGGAGCCATGGCACAGGAAGACCCATCTTTGGGCCACGATGGGCTGAATCTCAAGGGAAAATTTAGAGAAACTCAGACTTGGCTCCACTAATGGCTACAGGCTATCTATTTTTTAATTTCTCCCAACAAGTGTCCCTTCTCTCTAAAAGCACTCTTTCCCTGTCAAACCTTTTGGACTTGGCCAACTTCTGCCCCCAAGAACCACTGACTAAGAGATTTGGTAAACCAACCCAATTCATCTCTGCACTCTTTCAAATCCTCTGTTCACACTTTGCATTCCCAGTAAGGCTGAATCATTCAGACGCACTCCCCCCCAGCCCCCCGCAGACTGGACCATCAGCCACAGATACTTTCTTCACCACAGGCGAGCCCCTCACAAGACCACTCCTCTAGCTCAGAATGATTGCCATCCTCCTGCAAAATGACTGATGCAGAAGCTCCATCCATGAGGCGCTCAGTATGAATCCACCAGGCTTCAAGTTCTCCCAGCCTGGTATCTGCATAAGAGGAATTTTCCGCTCTAAGAAATTCCAGAGGGCAACACTCATGAGCCTAGAAGAGTGCATCATCCCCATTATAAACATGAAGCAATGGAAATAGACTCAGATACATTTAGTAACTTAGCCAAGGCCACAAAGCTAATGCAATGCTAAAGTGGAATGCAAACCTGAGTCAACACAGTCTTCAGCTTTGGTATTCCTCCCCTGCTCTGTAGAGGCACCAGAACCCAAAACTAGAGGGGGCACCATGAGCCATTAAGCTTAGCAGCCCACCTAACAGTCTTCCCAAACCCGGCATCCCCACAGATGGCCAAGTTTAGCCCTCATTAGATGGGCACTTCCAGTCTTGGGAAGTACACATGATCAGAACCTTCTGTCATTTCAGAATGCAAATCTGCCTTCTCCTAAGCTCCACTCCTTGGTCAGATGCCACCCCACGAAGCAGCTCAGAAGTCTAGCTGTATCTTGCAGCAGTCTGGAGAGTTTATATAGGAGAGCACACGGACTCGAGAGTCTGAAAGAACCTTGTAGGCCAGCTCGGTAGTTCTGTGCCAGGGGTAGATCACATTGCCTCTGAGAGGCTTAGTCTATTCATCTGTAAAATGGCTGCAGCCTGGCGTGTAGCAGAGAGGGGCAGATGGTGTGTGATGTGTACAGAGCGCTGGCAAAGAGAAATCACTTGACGAGTGGTGGCTCTCATCAGCATTTTACAGAAGCAGACCCCAAAACTCAGGAGGTGACTAACTTTCTCAGGATCCTGCAACTGACAGAACTAAGGGAGAAGTCAGAGATGCCACCGTCTGTGTTCTTACTAAGTCCTGCTGAAGGTCCATCCCACAGCCTGAGAACTTTCGGTACTGTAGGCAATAACTTACTAGAACCGGTTGCTACTAAGAAAGGTGTTCAGCTTTACCTAGTGGAATCAGAAGCCTGACGCCTAAATCCCTATCATAGAAGGGCGCTTAACACGGAAACACAATCACACACACACACACACACACACACACACACACTCAATCAACACCCGGTGTGTGGCATTCCCATGCTGTCATTCAGACTGACATCTTAGTGATAGAGCCTCTAAGCACACACAGCAAAAGACTGAAGCTGGATTCACTCTACCATTAACTGGCTGTGTGAGCTTAGGCAAGTCACTAACTGATTTACCCAATCTGGGAAACAGTTTCTTCATCTAAAATAAATACAAGAGCTGAGCTATTGAGAGCTCTTGCAACCCTCCCAGCCACTGAAGTCCTGAAAGTTCCAAACAAGGTTGAATTTGCACTTAAGTTTCAGCCCTGGACACAGGTTCTGCTTCAAAAGCACCAAATCCAGAGCTTTAATCAGATAACCACAAATCTCATCAACTCACTTGCAGGAATCCCAAAGCCGGCAAAGAGCTGAGGCACAACTCAAGACTTCTGACTTCTCCCGGGGATAGGAGTTCTAGGTCTTTTGGACTACCTGCTGGGTTACATTAGCTCTATGCTGATATGGGACAGGTACCACACATCCCGTAAGCTGAAGATGGCTTTCAACCTCTTATAATCTGAGTGTATGTAGTGAACACCCCAGATATTTAAATTATCAGTCATCCAGAAAACCTGTCCATCTGAAATATAACATGGACAGAGAAAACAAAGACAGAAAGACCCAAACAGGTGAAAGAGAGCCCATAAGATCCTGGCACGAAGGCGCGGATATTTTACTCCTAGAAGCAGCTTGGCAGCTCTCTTGCAGCAACTCGTTCTCCGAGTCTACGAGTCTTGTTGCTTCTCAGAGTGACAATTATACTTTCTAAGGATAGCCACAACAGTACCTCACATCTTACGTGGTCCTCTGTAATGTGACGGTGCCACTCTGCCAGCAAAATGTGGAGCCCAACTCACCAACCTTGAATATGGGCCAGCCTGTGACTGGCGTCTAACCAACAGAATGATGCTGGGTGAGAGCTTCTAGCTGGGGTCTTTTGGATGTTTTCTCTGGGGAAAGACAGCCACCATGTAAGCTTTCCAACCACCCGAGACCACCTCACAGAGGAGGTCACCTGTAGGGGACCGAGTTCACAGTTCCAGCTATGTCTGGCCTCCCAGGAATCCCCTCAAGAACTCCAGCCATGTGAGTAAAGCCATCTTAGACTCCCAGAAGAGTCAATTCACTAGCCAAGTAAGTACCACTGCTTGAACTCAATCAAACCACATGGAACAGAAGAAATCACCTAGCAGAGCCCCTCTCAAATTCATGACCTACAAAAATATGTGAGTTATAATAACATGTGTGTTGTAAACTGCTAAATTTGGGGGCATTTTGTTACACAGCAGTATGCAACCAGAATGCTTGATCAAAAGCAGATTAGAGGTAGCAAATTAGAAAGAGGGACTGGGCTGGTGAACCAGAGAACACAGAGAAGGGAGAGGCAGTTGATGGCCTAATAACACAGGACACAGAAAGACATTAAGATAGATGCAGAGGGGGAAAGGAAAGAAAAACATTAAGAAAGTGCAAGAATCAAAGTTACGGCAATCAGGAGCCAGTAAGAGCAGACACCAGTGGTCCCCTCCACCTCCCTGTGCCCGATGGGGGCATCAGGGTGTTATAGCACAAAACAGTTGATGTTCATGGTGATTTCCTTGAATCATGAAAAACAGTTTAAATTTTGTTCAGAATCCAGAACTCTTAGCATCTCCAATTCTTCTGCCACTATGCCCCAAAGAAAAGGGAAGACCAAAATCCTCCTCAGAAAGGAGGGAAGGAAGTGCATGTTACATATTCCTTCCTGGTAGGAAGGGGAAGTAGAAGAAAAGGCTTTGGGGTGGGGGGCAGGGGGTTCAGGTTAAAAGGAAGGAAACCACAAGAGGAGGTAGGCATATTGTCCCGCTCCTGACTCTGAGTTCAAAACCCGAGTGCAAAGAGACAGAAGTCCTGCTAGCCTGAGTTTCTCACTGATGAGGAAGAAACCCAGATACATCTCTGTGCTTCAAGTCGGGAATGGGAGGTAAACTGAGATCTGGGCTAATTTGGGGCTGCTGTGATAAAGGACAAGGTGACCTGGAGCTGGATATTCAGTCCATAAGGAGCAGTGTGGCCAAAGATGGAAACATGTCTCCACCAGCTGGTAAATATCACTTAAGCAAGCCCTGAGCCCTCTGTCCTCTGCTACCATGCCTTTCCTGGGGCTCCTCGGAGATCCTCGCAGTCTAGTAACAGATCCTATAGCGTCCGTTCTGACTAGTTGGTGCTTGTCCCCTGCTGGTTGTCAAACATCTTGAGTATCACCTGCACAAGTGGTCAGTCAAAGCCAGATGAGAAACGTGGCCTGGCGAAGACACAGAGAGCCTGTGGAGCCGGTGAGGGGCACAGTGGGCCCAAGTTGGCCATTGTGGAGGCTATGACCCAGCTGTAAGATCAGACTGTGGGTTTTCCCAGCTGCAGACCTCAGCAGTAGATTTGGCAGGACACCCCATGGCCAGTCAGGTATAGGAACATCTCCATGGATACCAGTGAAGGCCCCAGGCCATCAGGTGTGGACTGCCACCCTCCGCATCATGCCCTGGGGCATGGCTTCCATACTCTCAGACTCCTTCCTGGCTAGAAGAAAGCAATAAGGTGAGAAACTGAAAGCCTGAGCACTTACCCCCAAAGAGACTGAATAAATCTAAGAGAAGCAGATGTGAGCCAGCAAGATGGAGAAGACATGGTACTAAAGGGACCTCAATCACCAAATGAAAGGCTTGTTAGAAAAGTTAGAAAAGAAAGGTACATTTTTTGGCATCAGTTTACAGTGAATATAAATTTTCACCATGCTACAAATTTTAGAAATATTCTCTTCCAGGGATGCCTGGGTGGCTCAGTCAGTTAAGCATCTGCCTTTGGCTCAGGTCATGCTCTCAGGGACCTGGGATTGAGTCCCACATCTGGCTCCCTGCTCAGCAGGGAGTCTTCTCTGCCTGCTGCTTTTTTTTATTATTATTATTTATTTAAGAAAGAAAAAAGAAGTATTTCCTTCCAAAATTAAGTTGTCAAAAAAAGGGGGGATTTTCTGTTTATGCTTTGAAAAACCATCTTCCATCCCTGGGAAATGTGCCCGCCCAGAATGGCTAGTCCTCTGAGAGTCACAGAAGGTGGCAGCTTTCCCCAGCCCTGTGTTTAGCATGTCCATACAAGCTGATAAAAGTCAAGCAAAAACAAACAATTGAAAACCCAAGTGATTTTTATCTCTACTGTGTGGGGGAAATCCCTTGCCACAAGAAAGCTCACTATTTAGCTGAAGACAGCCCAGACTGACTGGGTTTTCCGCAGACCCAAAAAGTCCCCAGAAGCCCTTTGCCCTCCTCTGTGTCTGGGAGTGAGCGTTCCATTCACACACATAGCCCCTCTTGCTACTCTCAGCATTGGGATGTCCCACCATCTTGTCCCAGCGCCAGGAAGAGATCTATGAAGTCTGAGATCCTGCTTTCTCCCCGACACTCCAACCCAACTGAGCAACATGCCATGGTAGACAGACTCACGCTCACCAACATCTGGTACTTTTCTACTTTGGGGTACACACAGGATGCCACGTCTCTGTACCTTGAAGTCAGAGATAGCCGCAGAACAGGTTATAGCCATGAAAAGTAAGCAGGAAGGCCATGAGTCACTTGCAAGCCTATGCATTTCATTTCTGGTGCCCTACCCTCCAGCCCCCTTTTCTCTGAGCCCTCATTTATTGATGGTGGCCACATAGGATGATCAGGTCAACCTGATAGGAGGATGAGGTCTACTTCCACCCATGCATCCAGTGTGTTTCCATGTCTGTTTCTCTTTCTGCTAAGTAGGAGAACACCTATTTCCCACCCCAGCACCCATGTCCAAACAATCCAACAGACGATCTCCATGAGTTCTCTTTTGAAAATGTCCTCAGTAGCTATCATGAGCCATTATGGTCAGACACAGCTGACCAATGACAGTGATACTGCATGTGCAAGAGAAATGTGTTATATTAAGCTACTGAGATGTTTTAGGTTATCTATACCTTGGACCGATATGCGCAACAATCGAAGAGAAGAAATAAGACATCGGACTTGTTTTCTGTTGCTTTGTAGAAATCCCACAAACTCAGTGACTTAAAAGAACACCCCTTCATTAGTCATACGGCCATGGGTCAGATGTCTGGTCTCATCTTGGATGAAGTCTCTGCTGAGGGTGTTAGAGACTATCAAATCCCAAGGTTCTGTTCCATGTGTTTGTGAAGTCAGTTCCTTGTGATTGTATAAACTGAGGTACCCACTTTCTTGCAGGCTGTCAGCCAAGGCCACGGTCAGCAGCTGGAAGTTGTCCACCATTTCCTGACCCATGGCCATTTCCACAAGACAGTTTGTTTTTTCAAGACCAATAGAGCAACATCAGATGTTGCTTCAACTCTCTCCGACCTCTTGACTCTAACCTCTAGATCTTTTTTTTTATTTTTTATTTTTTATTTATTTATTTATTTTTTAAGAGCCCACCTGGTTGTTTCAGGCATGCTCAGGAAAATTCTTTTTGATTAACTTCAAGTCATCGCATCAGGGTCTTAAATTATACCTGCAAAATTCCTTTACCTTGGTGGCAGAAGGTAAATCTAATCATGAGGGTGATATCCCTTCACATTCATATATTCCATCTTCATTCAGGGGAGGGGGAATTACACAAGGGCATGGATCAGTGGGGGTCATCTTAGAATTCTGCCTACGGCAGACATTTAAAAAAACATTCTGATTAATATTAGTTCTAGATAATCCAGGACCCATCCAACGCTGTACATTCACTTCTTCCTTGCTCCCAAGTAAGAAAACCTTGGTTCAAATATTCTGAAGCTTTGCTATTTAAAGTATGGTCCATGGACCAGCAGCATCATTTGTGAAGAAATGCAAAATCTCAGGCTCCAACTCAGATTTAGGCATTGGGATTACGGGCATATCAACAGGATTTCTAGGCAATGAAGAAGCACTCGTTTTTAAACTGCCTTATACTTGGGGAGCCTGGGTGGCTCAGTGGGTTGAAGCCTCTGCCTTTGGCTCGGGTCATGATCCCAGGGTCCTGGGATCAAGCCCCGCATTGGGCTTTCTGCTCAGCGGGGATCGTGCTTCCTCCTCTCTCTCTCTGCCTACCTCTCTGCCTACTTGTGATGTCTGTCTGTCAAATAAATAAATAAAATCTTAAAAAAAATAATAATAAACTGCCTTATTCTTAAGTAGAGTAGGCAGATGCTGACAGGGAATGAGAGCAGAGATTATAGTAAACCCCTATGTCCTGATCACCACAGCTCTTCAGAGGGGTTTCTGAAATTTTGCTGTCAGAATTGTATGATCTGATGATGATGATATTGAAGATGCTAGCTAACATTTACTGAACACCAATATATGCAGGCAGTAGGCAAAGTTTTCCGTTATTTTCCCCAACATTAAGTGAACTACATATTATTATTTTCATTTTAGAGATGAAGACATTGGGGCTTACAGGAGTTAAATAACTCCTCTAAGGAAATGGGGCAGGTTTTGATCCTAATCCCTTTCACTCTGGGGGTATGTGATCATATTGTCAAAGCCAGTCCGCAAATCACAAACTGGGATCTGGGCCAGTTCAGCTTGTGAGTATGCATTATTCAGGGGAATGTTGATGTTAGTCTTCGTTGAATGTATTTCCCAAGAGACAAACTCATTCCAGTTGTTCACTGGCTTTATCACTCATAGCCTCACATATTTGATTTACTGCATGGCCCCCCAGTACACTCAAGTTTGAAATCCCCAATGAAGCCAACGTATTCTTAAATGTCTCCTTGACGTTTCATGAAAACTTTGTGTGGTATGAATACTTTCCAGAGATCCTTAACCATAGCAAAGAACCTCTGCTCCCTACCCCATCCCTGTCATCCGATGAGTGAAACTAACATCCAGAAGCTAAATAACATGACGAAGTTGCGTGGCAAGGTAACTGGTCTTAAGCTGGACTCTTTGGGCCCAGAGTCAAATTCCACAATAATTCACCTCCTTCTGTTTAGGAAATTATTTATGCTTGTTATGAAACAGAGGTTCTTAACACCAAAGTGTGTTTCAGAAATGTTTGTAGGGAGTTTAATACAGATTTTCAGACTTCTCTCGTGTGCACACTCCTGGTGTGTAAAATGCCCATTTATCTGAAGTTTATCAGATAAATTGCAGGTTCAGAACACAGGGTTTGAAGGAAGAAAGGAGGAGTCCCTGAAGAGCTAATAAAAGGTGGGACATATCGCTTCTCGGCCTTTTGGCTAAGATCAAGTGTAATAAAAGGTGGGACACTAAGGAGTGTCAGAGATGGAATAGTGCAGGGGATCTCGGCCTTGGGTATACATCAGAACTGCCTGGAAGGTTTTCAACACTACTAATGCCCAGGTCCCAGCCCCCAACATGAATGATGTAATTGGTCCCAGGTACAGGGATTTTTAAGAGCTCCCCAGGTGATGGTAATTCTCGGCCAGGACTGAGAACCATCGGAGCGGGGACTGAGATGCCAGAGGACCAACAACTCCATCACTGTTTCTTTTATGACCCTCCTGGTTCTGGGCGGCCGGCCGGCCACAAAAGCTTCCATATTCCCTTCATCTCTTGGCTGCACTTTGCCACCCTCTTCTCTCCTATGTTAGGCAATGTCCCTTCATGAGTGGAGAACAAAACCACTAGGAGCCTGAGGTCAAGTTCCAGACACTGAGATACTTATCATTCCCTCTGCGCCTGTTTGTCCATCTGTTAAATAGAACTCTCCTATCTAAGACGTCCAGCCTCTAGCATTCATGTCAAACCCAGCAGGTCTCTGTGACTTCTATTTTGAAAATGGCTTCAAACATTTCTTGTCCTGAAACAACTCAGTGTGCTACTGGATCTGAAACCTCTTATTATCACCTAAGGAAGCAGTTCTCAAAGTGAGGTCCGCAGACCAGCAGCAGCAGAATCAGCATCACCTGGGAACCTCTACCTCAGACACCCTGCACATAAGACTGGATCACAGTCTGAGTGGATGGAGCAGTCTGTGCTTTCTAAGCCTCAGGGGTGCTAGTGCACCCTCAAGTTTGAAACGCACTGGCCAGTGAAACGCACTGATGGTCACCATCATGACCATGTGCCCTCATCCGGACAGCTGGTGATGGTTACAGAAAAAAGACAACTCAAACCCGTATGACCCAGGCTTTGTCCATTGCATTTTCATGTGACACGGACTTCTGCTAGCCCGGGGGAGGTGAGGAGGGATGGAGTCTGAGGGTCTTGATCACACAGGGGTTTGCTGTATAACAGCTGGTGGGTAAGGTCCGGTGGGAGCCAGAAGGTTGAGGGGACACCTGCTGGTAGGGCTTGGCAGGTGCTCCCAGGCAGCTGGGAGCAAAAGAGACTGTCCTCCCAGCGCCTCTGACACCATCCAGGCTTCCTGCTGGCCTTTTGGGGTAACCAGAGGCTAAAACATGGAAAATGCAATGGAACTGAACAAAACTAATGAGATGTGAGAGAAGGTGCTCTTCCTGTTGCGCATGTGGGAATATGGCACTGAGCCGGTGAGAAGGAACCCACTGCCCTCTTGAGATGGCAGAGCTCAGAAAGAAGAGCCATGGCAAGACTGAGCTTGGTGGGGTGGGGTGAACTGCAGAGAGGGAAGCTGGCCACATCCCCCGGCAGACCCCGAGCAGCTAGGGGAACCCTGCAAGGTCAATTCACTGAACTATTTACAGAAGAGGAAACTCAGACGGATGCCAGCCTTGACCTGGATCACAGCATTTCAGTGGCAGAGCTGGGGGCCACAACGTAGGGGACCCCTGAGGGAGCTGGGGTTCCACGAGGAGCAAAGGACTTCCAAGGGGAGGGATTCAAGAGAGAGTGCGCCAAAGAGTGAAAGCCAATGTTTCAGCCGCACCCACAGAGTGAGCCGGACTACTCGAAGTGCTTTACATGATTCATACTCATTTACTTTTCCCATGACCTTATGATCCTCCCCATCGAGTTCACTATTTACAGATGGTGACATTGAGGCACTGAGGGGTTAAAAATAAATTGTGCAATTTACTTAATAATAACTGAGGATAAAAAGCAACTTTATTTTTAAAAATTGAATCCAGTGTTATTTCACAATAATGAAGCAGAGGATAAAGGTAAGCTTAATGCTGCCTGGCTATCAATAACTGGCCAGCTGCTGGCCACCAGGTAGATGACCTCTATTCAAAGGGTACCCTTCATTCACTACAGCATAGAATTTTATAAGACAGTTATGATATGGACACACATGTGACATATAGCTAGGAAGAGGGAAAATCTCTTGAGAACTTGAATGCAGACCCCTTAGCCCCACGGCTTATACTTTCCCACCACGATCTGCTCACTACTCCTCTGAGACAACCTGGAACACTGGCCCTCAGCCAGCTCTGAAAGCACAAGTATTAGAAAAATCACACCTACTTTTAAAAAAAGAAAACATGCCATGCTAGAAAACCCCCTGACCTTCCGAAGAAGCAACCCTCTAAATTCAGTGTAAGCCTCACAGGCACAGGCTCTCCCGAGGTGACTGTCTACAGCTAGGAGTCTCTTTTAATTGGATCCCACAGCATTTCTGCCTGTCACTGTGAATCACAGAAGATCCTCAGAAATCCCCTGATCCAGCCCGTTTTTGACAGAGACGCTAAAGCCTAAGAAGGTCAGGGTCACCTTCCAACATGCAAAGGTCGCAGAGATGAGGAATATCACCCAGAGAAGGCACTCACGGTCCAGAGACACCAGGAAAGCCACCCCTGAAATGGAACCCAAGTGTCCTGACTGCCCAGATTCTCTCCCTCTCTCTCCCCCATTGTCATTCGTCTCTCACATTCCCTCTCTCATTCCAGCTCTCTCTCTCTCTCCTTTCCTCTCTCTCTATTCCCCTCATTCCGGCTCTCTCTCTCTCTCCTTCTGTCTGTCCCCCTCATTCTTTCATTCCCTCTCTCCTCATTCCATCTCTCATTCTCTCTCCCTCTCTCCCCCCTCATTCTGTCATTCCTCTCTCCTTCCCTCTCTCATTCCCTCACGCCATCTCTCTCTCATACCGTCTCTAGTTCTCTCCCCCTCATACTCTCTCCCCCTCATTCTTTCATGACCTCTTTCTCTCGTTCCCTCTGTCTCACTCGTTCTCTCTCCGCATTCCATCTCTCTTTCTCTCTCACAGTCTCTCTCCCTCTCTCTTCCCCCTCATTCTGACACTCCCTCTCATCCTCCTCTCTCTCTCTCTCTCTCTCTCTCTCTCAAAAGCCTCTTACCTGCAGCCCTGCATTCTTTGACCTTGTTGCTTCTCGCCTGGGGAAGGCTGCCAGGCCTGACTTTTACCTTCAGTGGAAACTGGGCAGTCCAAGCCGGGATTTATATCCCCGTCCTCCAGGGATTTCCTAATAGGGTTTGTGTCACTCTCTCTGACTGAGAGGCTATGGACACACCTTTTCCCTCCTCACAGGGGAGCACCCTCTCGGTGACTGCGCTGGGTGCGTGATCATTCAGATGGGGAAGTGGCCAAGGACACTGTGCGCAAGTTTCCCTGTTTTTTTGTGACTCGCTAAAACTTGCGTAGTTCCAGCTGAGAGGCGGTTTTGAAGTGATGTCTCTATTCTGCTGGCCGTGGCCTCATCAAAGACAAAAGGAGGTCTTCAGGTCTTCAGCCAGTGGGCTGGGAGGTGTTTTCCCCCACAAAACATCCCTTCTGGGATAGAAGGGAAGTTAAGCTTTGAGTTCCCCGGTTCCCAGTCTTATATGATGTTTAATTGTCATGCGAAGGAAGAGGGTGACTTTCCAAGTCTTTATTACCACTTGTGGAATTTGCCTAACTGAATAGCTTGTCCTCTAGAAATGGAACTTCCGTCCTAAGTCATGTCTGTACAAAACAAATGTCTCCTAACTCCCCCTGCAGGAGTTTGCCCAGGGCCCACTGAGACCCCACGCAAGGCCTCAGATACACAGAGCCCACAGCAGCCCTCCCCCTGCCGGGTTCACTGCCCCTGCTGTCTGCCTGGACAGGCTTGCACCCAGGTCCAGTCCCCTCCCTGTGATGAACAGGAAGCCATGTGGAAAAGGATACGAACTTGGCGAGGACCAGGGCATGGGGTGGGGATGTGAGCCCTCTGGGTCCCGTGTGCTCTTGTTGGGCTGAGCTGTGTGGTGTAGGCAGGGGTATAATATGGACCCCCCCCATGTTGGTGGATGGAAAAGAACACTTACCCGAATGTCTTTTAAAATCCATGTTGCTAACCTTAATGGCACTTTCCATCTAACTGACTCAGATACTGGGGTTCTTACAGGTAAAAAGGCAGATGAGAAATGTCTAGAGACAAGTCAAAACAAATGGCTCCAAGTTAAAAGCCCACAGGCCCTAAATTTATCCTTTTGCTAACAAGGAAGAGAACTCCCAGGGAATCTCAGCTCAGACTGGGTAAACAAAATCGGAGAAAAATATACAATGTTGGACCTCGATGGAAACTTAGACGTGGTCGCAAATTGAGGTCCAGGCACTTAGGGGGACCACAGGTGAGAAAGCTGTATTGACTTATATAACTTCATGATAGAAGCTGGAATGTCCCCAAAATGGACTTTGTTGGCCAAGGGGTAAATATTACACTGTATCCGTGTTTATCCTTTCTCCGAGGATCAGTTGAAGGGAGAATGTCTAGTTTTGTTCCAAAATTTTGACATGGTTATTAAAGTTTGAGCTATAAATTTGGGGTCAAGCCAAGTAATGTTGAGGGTATAAATTCACCCCTATGCAGGGAAATTTCCCCAAATACCTCATCATCCCAGGATGAAGGGTATGCAAATAACTGAGTCCTGTCCTTGCTCTCTCTGTGGTCAACCAAACACACCAGCACCAGATAACCTTGCCTCGGCTGGGATCATACTCACTCAAGAGCACAGGGAAGCCCACAGCTTAATATAGTCAAAAAGAGGAAGTGAAACCCTGCGGTCTGCTGTTGGCCATATTGAAGTATAACTGCTGATCTTGTGATCCATAAAGAGGAATTTACGTGACCTCACTTCTTCGGTGGGAAAATGTGATCATGGAGCCACAAGAATTGCTTGAATGGCCCTTGAAAGAAAGATGACCTCAGACCCAACCATCACCAAAAGTCTTCGTGGAAAAATGCCCCCCCCCCCCCGGCCCGTGTTCCTCCATTACCCACCCATCTGCACTGTCTACACTGTCCTCTCCTCACTGTCACCAGAGCATTTGTTTCAATTTCTCCACCAACTGATGGGAAATGAACAAGGCACAGAATGTTCTGAAGTATCTCGAAATCCTCTGAGGTTTGAGGTGAAAGTAAGCCAGGACGTTTATTGCAAGGATTGAAGCAATGAGTCTTTATTTTTTGAACCCAGGCCTTTCCCAGGTCTACTTTGGGTCATAAATGAACAGCATCTTCTGAAAACCCCTGTGGCAAAGTTCCAACTCCCTTTCCTCCCATGGAAGCCAAAAGGTAGGGAACCGTGAGAAGGGAACTTGGAGAAGCAAAGAGCCTGTGGTGGCCACTATGTCATGGATTATAACATAGACTGTTTGTCCCTGGTTTGCTGGGACAGCCTCTGTCAAATTATCCAGATAAATTCACTCATTCTTGCCAGGTGAGAGTCCTTAATTTGGATTAAGATTATGGTTATCACACCCACAGGATCAATTTAGCAATCAGCACCCATAAAATTAAAATGCTTAGGCCTGTTCTGGTCAGCTGGCCAATGACAGAAAAAAATCTCTCGTGTCTTATTCATAGAGACAGAGGAAACGTCATACCATGTATCCCCATCCCCAAACATTATTAACAACTTCACAAGATAAACATGAAAATATTGACTACAAATGGGCTTTGGTCTCATCTGTGAAAAGAGAGAGCTAAAATAAATGAGTTCTGTATCAGTTCCCTATTGCTACTCTCACAAATTACCTCAAACACTGGCTTCATGCAACACCCACTAATTAATTCTCTTACAGTTCTGGAGGTCAGGCGTTGGACAGAAGTCTCTGTCCATGGCCTGAAATCAAGATGTCAGTGATGCCAAGCTCCTTCTGAAGGCTTCCATGGAAAATGCACTTCCAGAGGCTGTTCTCATTCATTCACGGAGGCCGCTAGTACATCCGCTTTTTCCCATTGCTCCCATCATCATGTGACCTTCGTTTTCCTTTGAGCTCTGTGCTCCCTCTTATGAGGACCCTGGTGGTTATATCTGGTGCTCACCCAAATAAGCCAGGATAAACTTGCCACCTGAAAATTCTTACCTGAATCACATCTGTAAAACCTCTTTTGCCATGGAAGGTCACCTAATCGTAGGTGACAGGAATTCAGACGTGGACATGGTCAGAAGACCATGTTCACTGGCGCACGAGCTCAGAGGTTGCTTCCAGTTTTCAAAGTCTGTGCTCTATGACTGTAAATAGAAGCCTAGGAAAGTGCTCTACGTGACTGAGGATTGGAACACCAACATTTCCTTTACACCGAAGGGCTGAGCTGCTCTAGCAAGTGTAGACAGAGTCTGCATAGAGCTTTTGAGATCTACAGGAGAGATTGGGTTTTGCTGTCCAATCCAGAGAAAATCCAACCTTCATTATGGAAAGCTTTTTTCTTGCCAGCTTGTCCTTTTGCTTCTTTCTCCCTGCCTTGCTTTCCAGAGAGACTGTGGAAAGGGATGGACATGTGCCCATTGTCCTTGCAACCTGCCCATGGGACCCAGAGCATGGGAGGAGGGGAGCTGGATACCAGCCCCATTTCATGCTAACTCTTTCTCAACAATACCCAGGCCCAGTCCAGAGACCTCCCCTCCCCTGTTCCTCCAGCCACACAGCCAAGCCTTGCCCTGCCATGGGACTCTGGAGGCACCAGGCCAGCCCCACCTGCTCCGACTTGAGGCCCAGTAGATGCCCCTGCTTCCCTGGCCTTGCCTTTCCGCCTTCTGGGCCTGAGACACACCAGTGCAGGGATGTGGCCTGCCCAGGAAAAAACCTAGAAGCCATCCAGAGTACTAACAAGCCATTCACAGAGATGAAGCCACATTCTTTGCTCCAAGGGAGGGGTGAATAAAAATTTATTTTCCTTAGAACCAGAAGGAGGGACAATTTCCTTATGATATCTGATTTCTATAATAAGCCATGCAATGTTCATTCATCTGTCAGCTCAACGCCGCCCCCCCCCCACCCGCCCCAAGAGGAGGCAGAAGGACCTGGCCGGCCAATAGTCTGGGTTGCTTCCTGATCCAGTCTAGACTGAAAGAGAAGAACCCAAATCATGACCTCACAGACACAATCAGGTCGGTCCCCGGCACAGTATCATCCTGACGCTCCTGGGGCACAGAGATGCTGCCCTCCTCGACAGTTGGCATAGCACCTTTCTGCCCCTTCCCAAAGCAGGGCTCCAGACCAAAGCCTCAGAGGCACAGCCAGGTCCTGCTCTGGCCGGGAGGAGAGCCGCTGGATTCACCCGCCTCGGGCTTCACAGCACGGAATGGTGGAAAAACCATTAGACAGCAACTCCGAGATCCCAATGAAAACCTACCACCAGACCCCACCATCAGCATCCACCCACCTCTCAGGACAACCCCAGCCTCGCCTCCACCCTACCTTTCCTGCTTCTAGGCCTCCCACTGCCCACGGATCCCAGCAGCTAAATCTTCTACTCAGTACTTCACAGACTCCCTCCACTCCTGTTACAAGACTTACCAAACTGACCTTATGTCCACAATAAAGGTGGCTTAAAAAACAGTTTTTATGCTAGCATTCTTAGGGGTGTGTATGTGTGTGTGTGTGTGTGTGTGTGTGTGTGTGTGTGCTGGGTTTGCAGGACAGGGGTTCTCTTTAATGAAGTGCTGTACTTATCCCAAGTACTTGCCCAGGGTCAGGCCAGCCTCCCACCATAACCAATAATCACTACTTCTAGTGCCTGGCAGGGCTCCAGCAGGCATGGAGAGAGACCCAACAAAAACTTCAAAAGCAGCTCTCAGTATATTAAAAATCGAAGATCCACACCCAAACTGAGTCACAGGCATCATCAGTACACACGAGATGTTTACATTTTAAAAATAAGTGCTAGCAGACACACAAAGGCAATACATGGAACTCACTGGAAAACACAATTTCCAAGTCATCCTTCCCATTCTTTGGTGACTGTGAGTCTTGGGTCACAGGGCCTTTCTGGCCACTGTCACTCACAACCCCCCCAACCCCTAACCACCCGCCTGAATATCGCCCGATCTGCCAGGATAGCTGCCAGTTTCTGGGCAGCTCTTTTCATGAACCAGGAGACCTCTCTGCTTTCTAATGGGCTCTCAGTAACCTGTCAAATATTTTGCTTTGTTGAGCTGACGGCCGAGCCCCACACTTCTGGAAAACAGTGATGGGGACTGACTCACCCTGCAGGGCCCCAAATGCACCCATGACCGTCTCATCTGTGTATCACGTTATAGAATGCACAGGCTCACGGTAACCCTGCCTGCCGGTGACACGCCAGCCCTGGAACAGGCACACAGAGCCCTGACCCACCTGTCCCCGTTGGCAGACACACCGCCCCCGGGGCAGGTGTAATGGGCCAGCTCAGCATCTGGGCTCAGCAGGTTTGAACAGCTGCACTAAGGGCCTCGACTGAAGTTCATCGCAAATGAGAATCCACGTTCCTCCGTGTCCTGTCACAAGCTGGTGCTCCGGCTTTCCCAGAAACTGACATGCGAAGTGGTCACACATGGTTCCGCTTTGCCCGGCACTCCCGAAGCTTCTGGTTCTTCCCTCTTGGGTCTGTGAGCGGTGATGTCACGCTGCTGCAGCTAGCCTCAGGCCCCAAACTGTGGCCAAGGGATACACCGGACGGGGACAGGGGGGTGACGGCCGCACCCCCTAACCTGGCCTACGAGAGGCTGGCTGAGCTGAGAGGCTAGGGGCGGTTACATGCCAAGGTGTATTTATACAAGCAGTGTTTTTAGAGTGACTTTTAAAAGAGTCCACAGGGAAGCCCATTGCTATATCTGCCCAGCTCAGAGCCAACAATTGCCCTGTGGTAACTGTGACTTTTATTAACCGTGGCTATCCTCTGAGGCTCTGACATCCAGGCCTTGCTGATCCCTCAAGGGCAAGCCAGTTCCTAGAGGTAGCACACAACTCAGCCCCAACCCTGCCTCTCAGGAACGCACGACCCTTCCAGAGCCCATATCCCAACCACCTCTGAATGTGTCCACTTCCAGGTGCTGGGTCCCCATGGTGGGGCGTGGTGTCCAGTTCCCCCTCCACACAAACTCCTTTCCAAGCATTCCAGTTTCCTTTGGGTTGAGAAGAGCAGATTTTTAAAAACTGCTTTCTGCACCCTGTCAGGAATGGTGCAGAGCTCAGCAAAAGGCAGGCCAGTGCAGCAGGCAAAGCGAGAGCCCCAGCTGGAGAAAGGAAGAACAGGCACAGCACATGCAAGAAACAGAAAACTCCATGTCAGGGAGAATTAGGGGCAACCATGCCCCAGTCCCAAGGGCGGCAGTTCCCCAAGTGGAACAGCAACAGCAGGTCCTGGGAGCATGGCAGAAAACGCACATTCTGAACCATCACCCCAGGCTAGAAATCAGAACTTAGGGAGATGCCTGGGTGGCTTAGCTGGTTAAGCATCTGCCTTTGGCTCCGATCATGATCTCAGGGTCCCAGGACGAGGGACCCACATTGGGCTCAGTGGGGAGTCGGCTTCTCCCTCTGCCTGTCCTCTCTCTCCTCCTGCTTGTGCTCTCTCTCTTTGACACATAAATAAATAAAACCTTTAAAAAAAAAAAAAAAACAGAACCTAAAGAGGGACCAAACAACAGGTGCCTAACAGCCCTTAGGTGATTCTGATCCTGACTATTTCTTCTCTTTTCTTTCAATTTTTATTTGAGGTATAGTCAACATACAATATTATATTAGTTTCAGGTGTACAACCTAGTGATTTGATATTTACATACTTCATGAAATGCTCACCATTGCAAGTACAGTCACCATCCATCACCATACAAGGTTATTACAATATCATTGACTCTATTTCCTATGCTGTTCTTTTCATCCCTGTGACTTAGTAATTTTTTAACTTTGGGCCTCTTAATCCCCTTCACCTATTTTTGTCTACCTCCCTACCCTTTCCCCTCTAGAAACCACCACTTTGTTCTCTGTATTTATGAATCTGTTTCTTGTTTTGTTTGTCTGTTTTGTTTTTTATGTTAGATTTGTTTTTTATGTTAGATTTCACATAGAAGTGCAGCCATACACTTAGCACTGTACTCCCTAAGTTCAACCATGATGATGGGAATGGCAAGATCACATTCTCTTTTTGTGGCTGAGTGATATTCCATTATGTATATATACCACATCTTTTCTCTTTTAGAGAGAGAGAGAGCAAGGGGGAGGGGTGGGGCAGAGGGAGAGGGAGATAATCTTAAGCAGACTCCCTGCTGAGCATGGAGTCGGATGTGGGGCTTGATCCCATGACCCCCAAATCATGACCTAAGCTAAAATCCAGAGTCAGACGCTTCACTGACTAAGCCACCCAGTGCCCCATTACCATATCATCTTTATCCATTCATCTATCAATGGACACTTGAGTTGCTTCCATACCTTGGCTATCATAATGCTGCCATAAACGTAGGGGTGCACATAACTTTTCCAATGAGCATATTTGTTGTCTTCAGGTAAATACCCAGAAGTGGAATTACTGGGTCATATGGTATTTCTAACTTTTTGAGGAACCTCCATACTGTTTTCCACAGTGGCTGCCCCAGTTTGCATTCCTACCGATAGTGCATGAGGGTTCCGCCTTTCCCCACATCCTCACCAATGCTCATTTCTTGTCTTTTTGATACTAGCCATTCTGACAGGTGTGAGGTAATAGCTCATTTGATTTTGATTTGCATTTCATTGATGATGAGTTATGTTAAGTATCTTTTCATGTGTCTGTTGGCCATCTGGATGTTCGATACAGACAAAATTTCAAGAAGCACCATTCCAGTGGTTCTCAATTCTCGCTGCATAGGAGAACTCTGTAACAAATGCTGGTGCCCAAACCCACCCTCATACCAATTAGCCCTGGAAAGGGGTGGAGATGGGCTAGTCAATTCCTTTTAAGCTCCCCCAGGTATTCTAATGTGTTGCCTGCCAGGGTTGAGAGCCACTGCCCGAGGAGCTGAACTGCTCACCCTCTCCAGGGCTGTGTCTTCGCCTCCTGCCGAAGAAAAGAGTAAATAAGTGGGGAAAATTCCCAGGCTGACTCATAGAGGACAGTTCAGAAGAAAGACAAAGGTGAAACTGGGCTAGATCAGAAGAGCTGAGCTTCTAGTTTCTACCCTGAAATCAGGTCAGCCATGGGGATCAGACTCCAATTCACATTAACACAAACTCAGAAAAATGACCACGGTCTGGAGCAACAGCCCTGTTTATTCATCCATTCATACATTTCACTGATTCAGTGTTGAGCCCCCACTCCAAGCCCAGCATTGTTCTCAGGTCTGAGAACTAGCAATCTAGTGGAGGAAATGGCAATAATAGAGACATAAGCAAATGAATGTCAATTTATAACAAGCAAGATGCTGGCCAGCCAATAACCAATACGAGGGTAATTCAGATGCCATTTTCTCACCAGGTTTGGTCTCAGCAGTTCGCATCATCTGTTCTCACCCATTGAGTATGTGGTGCGTCCCCACCCCCTTACTTTTGGGATGTCTATAAGCCTGGAGGACACTAATCCAGTAAAAACAGGGGTGTCGATAATGCTGACAGTTTGGGAATAGGTTTAGAGTGAAATTTACTCTGATTTCCTATGTACTAAAAAGGCTTACCAGAATGCCTGGGTGGCTCAGTCGGTTAAACATCTGCCTTAGGCTCAGGTCGTGATCCCAGAATCCTAGGATTGAGTCCCACATAGCGCTCCCTATTCAGCAAGAAGCCTACTTCTCCCTCCACCTGCTGCTCCCCCTGCTTGTGTGCACTCTTTCTCTCTCTCTCTGATAAATGAATAAATTAATTAATTAAATTTAAATTTTAAAAACAGTGTTGCTAAGTAAAAAAACAACCAAAATTATGGTGAGTACACATTACATTCTTAGGAAAAATAGTCACACACCATAAAGTGATGATGCATTGTTAAAAAATCACCATTATTTGTTCTAGGTGTCTCTGCTTGGAACACTCCGTTAGCCTGGATCAATTTACAGAGTGTACTTGACGGATTTCCAACTGCTTTTAGTTGAATATAAATATATTCAACTAACTTGTAGTAACCTGTCAAAGGTAACACCATGTTATGGGTTGAACTGTGTCTCCCTCCAACAACAGAAAAAGTTATGTTGGGGTTCTAACCCCCAGGACATCAGAATGTTGTCTTGGTTGAAAATCAAGTCTTTACAGAGGCAGTCAAGTTAAAGTGAGGTTGTTAGGGTGGGCCCTCTCCAATCGACTGGTATCCTTATAAAAATCTATATAATATATATACATTCCCCAACAATTCAAACTAATCTGTTTCTCAAAACAATGAGAGTCAAATAAAGTAGTAAATGGTCTCTTACGTGAAATCATGGGTTTATAACTTTCTTCCAGCTTCTTCAGTCAAGAATAAAAGCCCCTACCTTAATCCTATCAGGAAACACCCTGTCACCTCCATCAATACCTCAGGAAGATGAATGACCCCACAGTCATCCTGGCCACTCTCCGAGTGACTCAGGTGATCAAGAAGGCGATGTGAGGATCCCGCACGAGCAGACATGCCCACTTGCCTTGCCCTCCTGGGCTTGCACCCAAAGAAGCTCTACCTCCAGACTTCATGGTGGCTCTGGTTGGGGGGTGGGAGGTATCTGTCTGCTTCTCTAGGATCCAATCGATCCAACCACGAATCCTCTGCAGATTTAGAACCCCAAGAGCTCCCTAGCCCCAAGCTCTGGCTCCTTCAGGTCCTGAAAGACAGAAAGAGCCAGCTGGGCCCACTCTAACAAGCCCCGAGGGTTGTCCAAGCTTTGGGGCCATTTGGGGCTAAACACCATTGGAACTAAGGAAACAAATATAGGGGCTTACACCATGGTGGGTTTTGTTCTTGTACTTGGAGATCCACAGATGCACAGATTGTCAGAGGCTCGGGGCTACCCCTCATTGTGAGTGAGGAAGGGATTTGTGATAGGATTTCATCCAAGCTGAAGACAGAGGTCCGAAGCCATCCCCTACCCCCTGATGAGTACTTGAGTGCTACAGGAGCCTTGCTGGCTTAGACAACAATTCTTTGGAAAAGGAGATGGAAAGAGCACTTTCCAGACTAGGCTCTGTGCTCTCTGGGTGCAGCTGGCTTCCTTCCTTCAGTGGCACACAGCCAGGCCACCCAGCATAATGCTGGTCTCAGGGGGATAATCCCAGAGCCATCTCTGGTTCCAGGCAGTCTTAGGTTTGTCACCTAACCTCAGATCCTTGGCAAGCGTGTTCACCACCAGGGTTTGCATTTCTGCAACTGTGAGAAGAGGCCCTGGTAACAGCTGCTCCAACTCACAGAGCTGTCATTAAGCACCTGCCTCAGTCCCAAGCACTTAATTTCTATATCTACTTGTGTCACCAACCCAACAGCCCGAGGAGCTAAGTATTAGGATGTATTGCAGCCCATTTTGCAAATAAACCAAGGTATGCAGACAGTAGTAACTTGTCAAAGGCAACACCATGTTGCTGTGTCTCTCTCCAACAACAGAAGAAGGTATGTTGGGGTTCTAACCCCCTGGGACATCAGAATGTTGCCTTAGTTGAAACTTAGGTCTTTACAGAGGCAGTCAAGTTAAAGTGAGGCTGTTAGGGTGGGCCCTCTCCAATCGACAAGTGTCCTTATAAAAAGGAGAAATCTGGACACAGAGACAAACACAAGGAGAAGACAGACATGTGATGTAGCTATAAGCCAAGGGACCCCGACGATCGCTGGCAGCCCCAGAGCCGGAAGAGGCAAGGAAGGATCATCCCCTAGAGCTGGAAGAGGGAGTGGGGCCTGCCAGACACCTTGATCCGGGACTTTTGGAGCCCCGAACTGGGACAATAAATAGCTGTTACTCTGAACTGTTACCCAGCTGCCAGCCACTGATACACACCAGGGGCTGGTGCTGGAGCGGAGATGCCAGTTCAGACCCTCTGGTCCCAGAGCCCATGCTCCCATCACCATCCCACAGGCTGGCTGTGGGGGAGTAAGGGGGACAGCCACCAGCGTGGGGCCAGGACATGATGAAGCTGTCCCGTGGTGTGGTGGAGGAGGTGAGCTAAGAACCTCACAGAGACAAAACATGCAACGCTGACTAGGTGGCCAGCCCCATTCTTTGCAGAGAAAAAGGTATGACAGAGATGGCAAACGTCTCCAAGACTGAAACTGTCCCCAACTGCCCAGCATGTAGCAACAGGACGGTAAAATCCAGAATGTCATGTACCCAGCAGAGATGAGATCGGTGTTTACTGCTTTCTTTTTCCAGCTGTTACTTCACTCCAGGGAATTGAACCTATCACATTCCATCAAGAAGTTAATGACTTGGCTGCTCCCACCAAGCATTTGATTCCAGAGGCAAAATGCCTTCCCAGCTGGGGCAGGTGAGAGGCCATCTCCAAATCCACTCCCCTCGAGCCTGGCCACACCTCAGGATTGGCAATGGGTCCCAGACCTGGCAGGGGGCGGCGGGCGACTCAGGGTGTCTGACAGAGGCAGAGCCTTCACCCTGCCCAAGGGCACGGTCAGCACCACTGATCTTTTTTTTTTTTTTTTTTTTTTTTTTTTAAAGAAAAGAGACCACAAGTAGGCAGAGAGGCAGGCAGAGAGGGAGAGGAGGAAGCAGGCTCCTTGCTAAGCAGAGAGCCCGATGTGGGGCTCCATCCCAGGACCCTGGGATCATGACCTGAGCCGAAGACAGAGGCTTTAAACCACTGAGCCACCCAGGCGCCCCAGCACCACTGATCTTGAACAGCTACGCCAAAAACAAACACACCGGTGAGCAAGAGTTGAAGTGCTCTTGGTCACTAACAAACATTTACTAGGCACCTGCTGAGTTCAGGGAGTTGATGTGCAAAGGTGAGCCCAACTGTCTACTAGATTAGTGGCCTTGGGCACGATTCTTAAACTCTCTGTGTCCCTGTGTTTTCCTCTGTACTCTGCAGACAGTAACTGGGTCTATCTAGGGTTGTTTGGCCTTACACCAGAACAAAGAAAAGTACCCTACCAAAGTAAAGCATTCAGGAAATGACAGCAACTGCAACAAAATTAACACCGGCTTGTTCATGGGCTGGACACGAAGAGCCGGTCCGAAGCGTAACTCCAGGAGGCACCCAGAAAACCTGCGAGGTGAAATCCTCCTAGAAACAGCTCCCTGTTTATCTAAAGGCCAAGTAAGGGCCTGCCCTGCTCCCAGCCCTGGCTGCCGGGGCTCTTGGCACCACTCATGAGCACAGCCCCACCTTAGGTATTGGGACCAGCCTACTACAGTCAGAAGGAATTTAGGGAGCCCTGGGCTATTGGCTCAGTACCGAGTCAGCCTTGCCAGGCCAGACCCCTCTCCCCAGGCAGGACAGGACCTGCAGGGGCTGCTGTGCACCGGCATCTAGGGCCAGTGCCTGGAGGAGAAGAGAGGTTAGAGGCCAGGAAACTCGTCCAGATGCTTGGAAGGCAGGGACATCTGTGGAAGGCAAAGGTGGGTGAGTAAAGCGGGTAGTAGGTGGGCGGGGAAAGTAGGGCAGTCAGTCAGATGGGTCTATTCGCCTTCCAGAGGTACTCCTGGATCCCGGGTAGAAGGGTCTTTGTGGCTGCCTGGCCTTGGGGAGTCAGCCCCTAAGGAAGCAGGCAGTCCTCCCCAGAGCCCCGATTCTGGTGGTGGAGCTCTCGACTTCTTTCTCAATATCAGCTCCGCCGTGTACCCCAGTTCACATGGGAGGAGGCAAAGGGACTGATGTTTATGAAGCCCATCTGTGCTCCAGGAACTGGGTTCAATACACAACGGGCATCCCTCCATTTCAAGTCACTACATGGCATCAGCTCACTTTCCCAAGGACCAGGAAAGAGCAGGGCAGCGAGCCCACCTCACACAGCCAGAGCGCCAACCCAGGGGTGCCCCTGAGCACAAAACGCTGCTCCCCAATCCTAAATTCTGAGGACAGCATGTACCCCTCTCTGCCAGACCTGCCCCAGAAGACCCCTGACCCACTCTCTGGTGTGGACTGGGATGGAGGCCCCTTGCCTGGTCCCTGTCTGCTGAACATTTCTAGAACTGACTGCTCCCAGTTGCCAGGGGATAGCAGGTCCATCTCTGAGTGACACCCCTCCCCAGTCTAGTCACTTCTGCATTCCTCTGACCCCTGCCTCTCACAGGGATGAGCTTTGAATAAATGGATGTTCACACTGCGTCAACAGAGCTGAGACGTCTAAGCACTAGGGCTCCTACGAATTCCTGGGCTCAGTGTGGCAGTTGGGAAATGGGCCATCGGTCCACACAGGTGCTAACACACACCCCAGCAAGACCGGGTCTCTTTGCTCTGTGCAGCCCTTTCTGGTTCCCTGAATGCACTCAGTTACCCAGCCAGTGATCAAGGTCATACCAGAACTCGGTCCCAGTCTGCTAATGAGAGAGGTCCATGGTGGTCTTGTTAGGGGGCAAAATCAGGATATGGCCTGGTGGTAACAGGACACAGGCCTAGCCACAAAGCTGTCACTCTCCATCAGCCTGCTGGCCTCAGATGTCCTGTCCATTGACCACAGGCCCAGACCTTCAGGCAAGGTCTTCATCCTGCAAACACCCACCCCTCCCCGCCCAACACTAGTCTCCCTGCTTCCCATGCTGGGTTGCCCCCCTCACTCCCTCTCCCAAGTGGTAGCCTCTTCAAACAAAGTCTCCTCCAGGTCAACTACTCACAGTGAACTCACTCTCCCAAATGAGTCCCAAGTGGCTTTTTGTCCCTGAAATGTGAAAGTCATTAATAGAGGAGCAAGAGAGCCAGAACTTACATCCCAAATGCCTGCTGATCTCCCTTAACAGGGAGACATTACTGTATTTGCTCCTTCAGTCCCTCCCACCACCCTAAGAACCAGATGGGACGCAATAGCTCAACAGCCTGTCCTTGGAAAATAACTGGGCCAGCATGGAAACATTAGTTTCTCTCCATTGCCCCCAAGGAAAGAGGGATTCCAGGACCTTCAAGTCAAAAGCCAAGCCAGCATTAGGCCTCCAGGAATCCACCAGGGACCAGGCAGGAGACAGGGTGATAGGACATCATCCCTAAGGGGGCTCTTTATGGCCTGTTTATGCAAGAATGGAAAAAAGCTCTCTGCAATATCTTAGCCACGCATCTCGAACACCCTAATCTCAGTGAAGAAAACTGGTTTCTAAATTGCATCATGCACATTAGCTGGTCACTGTTCTCACAAACAAAACAAAACAAAAACAGGGATGGGGGGCAACTGGGTGGTTCAGTCATTAAATTGCTGCCTTTGGCTCAGGTCATGGTCTCAGGGTCCTGGGATCAAGCCCTGCATCAGGCTCCTTGCTCAGAGGGAAGCCTGCTTCCCCCTCTCCTACTCCCTCTGCTTGTGTTCCCTCTCTCACTGTCTGTCTCTCTCTCTCCCTCTGTGTGTGTGTGTGTGTGTGTGTGTGTGTGTGTGTGTGTTAAATTCTAAATAAAAAATCTTTAAAAAAAAGGGGGGGGCCATTCTGACCATCAGCTGTTGATAGAGACAGAAGTGACAGGAAGCCTCCTCTGGGGGACATGCTGACCTTTGGCCTGAGCTCTCTTGACCCGGATGCTGGTGGCACTGGACATAGTTTGATTTCAGAACCACACAAGAAGGTCATGAAGTGGCTATGTGGATTCAAGGTCAGTAGTGTGAGGCACTGAGAGGAGAGGAGCTCAGGCTCCCCTGGGTGTCCCCACCAAAGGTGCACAACCTGAATCCAGTCACAAGAAAACACCAGACAGAAAACAAGGGGCCTTCTATAGAATCCAGACTCCTCCTCTTCAAAAGCATCAATATTGTGAAATGCTCAGGAAGACTGTAATCTCCTCTGATTACAGGAGATAAAGAGAGGGCAACCAGAAGCTACAAATGATCTTGGATTCTCCTTCCCTCTCAGGAACGTTATTAGGACAAGTTGAGAAATCAATATTTAAGGTTTGTAATTTAGATAATGATATCATGGGAATGACCCAATTTTGTTCCTTGTGCTGTGGTTATATAAGAGAACTCCTTGTCTTCAGGAAATATACCCCAACATATTCAGGAATAAAGGGACATGCCTAAAACTTACTCTTTATTGATTCAGGAAAACATAATACACATCACATGTACACACGCACAAGCACGTGGAAGACAGTGGAGAACAAAGTCAATACAACAATATACTAACATTTGGGGAATCTAAGTGAACATGAACATTCTTTTTATTATTTTTGCCACTTCTCTCTAAATGCAAAATAGACCAAAGTGATTTTTTGAGTTAAAAAAGCCGGCCCTGTAACACGATGCACACCTGGCCAGTTTGCTCATCTGCTCATGGCCTGGGTCTCTGCCTCTTAGGCCCAGAACTTAGGTACACACCCAAGGCTACCCACTGAGGACAGCCACACAAACCTGTTTGCCAACGTCCAGAGACCCCTTGACTCAGCAGCTACTTTCAGGGGCACCCTGCTCTGAAATTCCCATGAGTCTAATGCACCAGTTAGGACTCCCACTCTTATGAAACTTCCTCCTGTCTCCCAGCTATCAGGCCTAGGAGGAGCCCCTGAAAAAGTCCCTCAAGCCTTGTTTTCCACCACTCCCCAACCTTGCTCCAGGAATTCAGGGAATTGGGAGAAGGGCTGGGTCAGGAGCTGGCCCTACCCACTTTGGGTTAGGATTCTCCATGGGTCCGACCCAGGTTTTTGTAGAAATAAAAGACCACTCATCTGAGAACCAGAAAAGGCTATTAATTCAGAGCTGGCTCTAGCAAGGGAAGTCAGCCACCATCACTAGGGGTAGGGAAAGCTCTATAATGGAAAAAAGGGAGTGCCCTGGCTGGAGGCTATTGGCTGAAGCAGCAGGCCATCCTGTGTGATGGGTGAAGGGTGCTAAGTTGGCTGTCTCTGGCTGTTACAGGGTTACTGCTTGGCTTCCTGGACTGATTGCTAGATGATGACTCTGACCTCCCACAAGACTGCCTTGGAGAGAGCAGCCTGGCTTCCTGGGCTGGTTACTGCAGACTGTGGCTCAGAGTTGTTTTTACCTATTTTCAGGTCATTGTCCATTGCTACATTCAGTCTCCCTATCTCCAAGACTGAAGACCTTCTGCCAGGACCCAGTGATCTCAAATTCCAGCCATCAACCCAGAACTGGAAGGTTTCCCTGCAGTTAGAACAACCAGTTCTCTGCGAGGTGCCCCCGGGTGTGTATGTTGGTGTGTGTGTGTATGTGTGCGTGTGTGTGTGTGTGTGTGTGTGTGTGTGTTGGTGTGTGGCTGAGTCCTCCATCATCCAGCCAAAGTCACAGTGCACACCAGAGAGCAGCCGGGTGGCCTTTCCTCTGCACCAACATAGCTGGGCCTCCGAGAGCTACTGACACCCCCCGGGGCTCAGATGAGCTATCTAGGAGAGGTTCCAGCCCTCCTCCCCAAGGGTGACATGTCCTCCCAGAAAGCCCCCTCTGTGTCTGGTAGCTCACTGTTCACAGAAGCCAAGGCACAATGGGCCCCACCCCCTGCCCTGCACATCTTGGGAGTCAGGCCCATGTTTGGGCTGGACCATATCACCACATCCCCACCCTCACTCCTCACCCCCTCACTCCCTGCACACCCTGTTTTCTCTGGGAAGCACTTCTGGTATGAAGAATTGGATTGTTTATTTAGGGAAGCTTTTGTGGTGTGACTGTTGCAGCCTGAAACAGGATCCTTAACATCACCTTCCATGCCCCTACACAAATCTGCCTTCCCCAAAACCTGCCTTCTCTCTGGCAAAAAGAAAGTCACAGGCTCAAGGTGGAGACAGCAAACCAAGACCCAATTGTAGTTCCAGTTTGTCAATGAGTGAAAGCTTAAGCTAATCGATCTGGAATTTTCTGGTCAGTACCACAGAGGCCACCTGGGCCTCTTGGAGAGAGTCTTGAGCCTCTCCAGCTCTCAGAGGAGGTTGAGGTGGTCCACTTAGGAAGACCTCCTGTACTTCCTCCTAAGGGAAGGTGACCTTGCCTGAACGATCCTCTTTCAGTAATGACTTCCTGTCCCACCCTGCTGCCTATAAACAGTTTCTATCTTTTCTTTGTTGGTACTCTTCTCTATCTGCCAGATGGGATGCTGCCCTTTGCGTTAATTGCTTAATAAAGCCTATTCAACCTTCAGATGGATTGGGCTGAAGTGTGTTATTTAACACTCCAACCAACTGGAGGGGGAATGAGTTTGTGGTGCAGATACAAGCTGCACAAATGCTCTCCCAAAGCCCAGAGCAACCTCCAAGATCAAGCAGCCATGACACATCCTCATCATGATGGGTTTGAAGTAGGCCTCAGGAGCCAAGGGACAAGAAAGAATTCTTGAGAACTAAAGGTGTTTTTATTATAGCATGGGGTGAAGCGTGGGTGGAAAGAGATGCACTGGCATTGTGAAGGATGACTGATAATACACTTTCAAGTTGGCCAAAGTAAAGACAAGGGAAGTTTCCCAAAGGACTCATATCTTAAAGAAGATGTACAGTATCCTAGAGGCCTGGCTATCAACAAGCTAGGATTGCTTTTCCTCTGGCAAGGCATTAACATTAAGACTGGGCCTCCTGGAGGAAGAATCTGTCAATGGGCTACAAGTCAGAAGGAAATTTAATTTTTTATTTAAATTCAGATAATTAAAATATAATGTATTATTGGTTTCAAAGATAGAGATCAGTCATTCATCAGTCTTATAAAATACCCAGGGCTTGGGGCACCTGGGTAGCTCAGTCGGTTGGGCGTAAGCCTTTGGCTCAGGTCATTATCCCAGGGTCCTGCTCAGCAGGGAGCCTACTTCTCTCTTTCCCTCTGCCTGCAGCTTCCCCTGATTATTCTCTCTTATCTCTCTTTATGTCAAATGAATAAATAAAATCTTTAAAAAAAAATATCCAGTGCTCATTACATCACATGCCCTTCTTAACATCCAGCACCCAGTTACCCCCTCTCCCTCCACCCCCATCCCCTCCAGCAATGCCTTTTTTCCCTATGCTTAAGAGTTTCTTAGAAGTGCGTGCCTAGATGGCTCAGTAGGTTGAGCATCTTCCTTTGGCTCAGGCCGTGATCCCAGGGTCCTGGGACCGAATCCTTCATCCCACTCCCTGCTCCAAGGGAGCCTGCTTCTCCGGCTCCCTCTGCCTGCTGCTCCCCCTTCTTGTGCTCTCACTCTCTCTCAAATAAATACGCAAAATCTTTACAAAAAAAATTCTCTTAGAAGGAGATTTAATTTTATCTACATTCCTTTTGCCTTTTGTTCTGCAAAGCAATAAGTCTCAGATGCAAGGAACTTCCCACTTCCTAATTTTTCCACACCAAATTAAATCTGGCTCTGACACACCCCACCCCCAACACCTCCCCAGCAGGCACACATACTGTAGTCAGAGCTGGTGAGAAAGTCAAGTCCAGGGTCAAATCAGAATCCACAGGAAGGAACTTAACTGCCATTATCTTTGCTCTCTGCCCAAGAACCACATGGAAAACCGTCTCCACAGACAAACCCGGCACCAAAGGCCCTCATCAACTCTCAAGGCCACTTGCTTTGTACCTGTGAGACTGAGAAACTGAAGGGACCTCATGAAAGACAGCTTCTTTGTTGCCTCTATTCTTGCTAGGAATAGCATCCCCACCCTACATCCCCACCCTACTTACACTTTGAACTACAGATGATGGAAGTCCTCCTTGCAAAGGTCAAGGAGTTGATTTCTTTGGACCTTCTAGCACAACAAATAACATCTAAGGAGAAAGCTGATAAGGTTTTTCAGGCCACAGACTCACTAAAGACCCTTAGCTCTAGGATATAAGTGGCTTATAACACTTGTCTTGGTTTTACCCAGTTCCTGGGTGCCTGAGAAGATAATCACAGGATCACCACCCATAAAAACCCCAGACCCCAAGCAAAGACAAGACTCACTTGTTGAGGGCACCTGGGTGGCTCAGTGGGTTAAGCCGCTGCCTTCGGCTCAGGTCATGATCTCAGGGTCCTGGGATTGAGTCCCGCATCAGGCTCTCTGCTCAGCAGAGAGCCTGCTTCCTCCTCTCTCTCTCTCTGCCTGCCTCTCTGCCTACCTGTAATCTCTGTCTGTCAAATAAAATAAATAAAATCTTTAAAAAAATTAAAAAAGACTCACTTGTTGAGTCTCCCATACGAGGTGGTTTTGGAATATAAGTGAGATTCTGTGGAGTGGAGTCCAGAGCCAACAACCAGGAAAGAATTCTTGAGATGTCTTTGGTGGAAAATGGTGGTTTATTAAAGCACAGGGATGGGACCTATGGGCAGAAGGAGCTACAAAGGAGTAGCTGATTATATACTGTGTGGTTGGGGGAGGTAAGGAAAAAGGGAGCTTTGGAAAGAACTTTCATATGCTAAAGAGGACCTAAAGATACCGGAGGCCCTGCCATTCTCAAGTTCAGGTTGTTGACCCCTCTACTCTAGTAAGGCATTAATGTTAAGATAGGTGGGAACTTCCTGGAGGAATGTTACACTCTGCCTGCTTTTATTATCTGTCAGTGGGCTGCAGGTTATAAGGGCATTTAACTGTACCTACATTTCCTTCTGGAAGCTAGGTTATTGATAGAAATGCTTTGTTCTTGCAAATTGCAAGATAATTCGTAAACTCAGAGATACTCGGGTCTTACAGGATTGTGATCTCTGTATAGTTTAACCATTTGTTTTTCCTTTCCTTAGCTTTCGGACAGCCAGGAGTGCATGAAGAATGTCACATGTATCCAATGGGGAGGGAAGTTGTGGGTTGTCAGCATCTACTTTGTCCTCAGCTTGCCTTCTGTTCCCTCATTACATGTGCTCTGTCTAATGAGGAAGGAGAAGGCTAGCTGAAAACACAGGAAGCTGACACCCTGCATCCTCCTGATAAGGTAGCAGGAGGCTGGCTGAAGACAAAGCAAAAGCTGGCACCCTGCACCCCCTCTCCATCCGCCCCCCCTCAGTCATAGGTGTAGCATCCCTCAGGCAGCCCTGACTGCCATGAACAATAAGCAAATAGTTAACTTGCAGAGCTCACAATCCTGCTAGACCCGAGTCTCCCTTGGCTTACAAATGTCCTAAATCTCACTAACAAAGATGATTGATAGCAGGATTGTGACACCCCACCAAAAAGTCTCCCAACTATCTTAATGGTAATGGCTGGTCTAAAGACAACATTGATCAAGCCGCAAGAGCAAGGCCTCCGGTAGGCCTCAGACATCCTGGCACCTTGTAGGCCCTCTTTAGCATATGGAAGCTCTGTTGAAACCTTCCTTCCCCTCACCTTCCCTCAACCACAGGGTACATAACCTGCCATCCCTCACAACCCAGGGCAGCAGCTCTTCCTGCCCACGGGTCCTGTCCCCGTGTTTTAATAAATCACCATTTTGCACCAAAGATGTCTCAAGAATTCTTTCTTGGTCATCCGCCCCGGACCTCAGCCCACCAAACCTCACCTAGGTTCTAGAACTTCATCACTCCCACCCCCACTCCCAGGAGTGGAAATGTATGACATCGTCAGGCTCTCTGGGTTGTCCTAAAGATAAGGGAAGGAAAAAACAAATGGTTAACTAACAGAGATCACAGTCCTGCTAGACAGGAGCCTCTATCAGTTTACAAATATCTTTGTGATTTACAAGGAAAAAGCATTCTTATCAATAGCCAAATTTCCAGAGACCCACAGACTCAGTTTCCTGGAATGCTATCATCACCCACCCATCCATAGCGATGTGGGAAACAAAGGCAGAAGAAAATGTAAATAAAATAAAATAAAATATCCTTATAACCTGCTGCCCATTGGCAAGGACTTGAGGCAGATAGAGCTTCCTCCAGGAAGCTTCCAGCTATCTTACCTGTGCTTTGCTAGAGGGAAAAATAGCCTTAGCTTGACAATAGCAAGGTGTCTGGCGTCCTGTGAGTCTGCCGTAGCATACGAAAAACCTTTTGGAACTTCCCTTACCTTTCTTTCCCCAGCCCCAAAGTATATAATCAGTTGCTCCTCACACTCCTAGGGCAGCTGCTCTTTCTGCCCACAGGTCATGTCCCCCTGCTTTAATACAATCACTCTTTTTGCACCAAAGATGTTGCAAGAATTCTTCCTTGGCTGTCAGCTCTGGACCTTACCAACATTCCAAAACTACATCAGAGACAAAATAGGTTTTTCCAAGGGAGTAAAGGGGGGAGCCAATTAAGTCTTAACCAGACAGGACACAATTTCCAGGCCTATGAGCTCCCTACAATTTACAAAGAGTTGCAGAATGGCTCCTAGGTGATGAACTAGTCTAGACACTGATAACCTAACCCTGAGGGCTATCTGTTTAACAGTGAAGAAGTTTTCCGTTGAAACACACCTTGTTCTCTCTCTCTCTCTCTTTTTTTTTTTTAAGATTGATTTTACTTATTTATTTACTAATTTACTTGTTTATTTATTTGACACACAGAGAGAGAACACAAGCAGGAGGAGCAGGCTCCCCATGGAGCAGGGAGACCAGCGCTGAGCTCAATCCCAAGACACCAAGATAGGACTTGACCCGAACGCAGATGCTTAACCGACTGAGCCCCACAAGTGCCCCAGCATTGTTTTCTTCAACACAAATCTCACTGAGCTCCACCCTTGCTCTCCCATCCCACCCTTATCTGGGTCAATCCAGGCCAGTCCTGCAATAGGCCCAAATCCTGTGGAGGGTGAAAAAAGTAAGAAACTGAATACACACGCAATAGCCAGACATATAGGGCCAGGACTTGATTCCTAACTTTGAATATCTGTCCTTGTCCCCCATGCACTTCTAATTTAGGACCGGCCAGAGAAAGCCAAGCATGCACCAATCAAATGGGATGCTGGGCTTCTAGCAAATTCACCTTCAGCTTCCCAATGCCAGATATCTACAAGCAGGGCGCACCCAAAATCTCTGCTCTTTCTACCATAAAGCTCTGCGTCTTCTCAGCCAGGCTACAAGTCTCTGTGAAAACCAGTGACAGTGGCTGACTCCCTTGCTAGAGCCAGCTCTGAATACATAGCTTTTGCTGTTCTCATTTGGGTAGTTTTCACTTATTTTCACAAGGTCGTGTTCTGCACAACAGGATATAAAATATATGTTTACCCGCCGCAACAGGAGAAGCAAGAATTCAAAATCCAAAAGCTTAGCCTGCCTACTGTACCCAAGAGAAGAGAAATCTTACTCTCTACAGAGGTGAGAATAAGACAGTCACACTTAACAGACCATCAGGTCTGATAGAAAGTGTTGTGGAGAGTGAGTGATCCGCACTGTGAGTCCCACACTTTCCTGGTCACTGAAGGCTGTGGAAAGCAAAAACTGAAAAAACAAACAACAACAACAACAACAACAAAACTCACTTCTTTAAAAAAGCATTTGAGGAGCACCTGGGTAGCTCAGTCAGTTAGGGCTCTGGCTCTTCATCTCAGCTCTGGTCTTGATCTCAGTCATGAGTTCAAGCCCTGCATTAGACTCCATGCTGGCTGTGAAGCCTACTTTAAAATAAAATAGTAACAAGGATTTAAATACCTCAGCCCTCCCCAAGCTTACCTGCACCCTACACAAAATCCCATCACTTGGACCTTTTCTCCTGGTATAACATGCACAGGGCCACCTAACCAAGTCCCATCTTATCCCTGATCTGAGTCACCACAGCAGCTCCATCTGATGCTGATTTCCACTGCCAAAACTTGACCTTCAGGTAAGGTAGCTGGCAATGGAGACTCTGTTCTAAAAGGCCTTTCTCTAGGGTGGCCCCCAGAAGACCCTATTCCCAGTGCCATGGCAGGTGGCCTTGAAATGAGTCTTCATCTGAAGTTTTCTTTATAAACTTGGGAGGAGTGGGATAGGGGAGAGGTGGACGGGGATGGAGAATGAGGAAAACAGGAATTGTAAGAGGTCCTAAAATCCTTAGGTATTATCAGGAGAGTAAATTAATTATATTCATATGTTTGTAAGTTACCATTCACCAAGGGTATAGAGACTTTATTGTTGATCCATAAAATGAAAATTCATTGAAAGTATTAGTGAATCCATTGTGGCTTTTGTATTTATGTCTTTTATCAATTAATAAATACTCCAAACACAATTACTATTATCAAGTAGGAGAGGGAAGTTTTTTGGTCCCAGATACTAAGCCCCCAGCCCAAGACCTCAAGACCACACGGGTCCACCCAAGCTCAACCCTCATCCTTGCAAGAGCCCATCTGGTGATACGATACTATATGTGGAAAACCCAAAAGACTCCACTCCAAATCTGCTAGAACTTGTACAGGAATTCAGTAAAGTGTCAGGATATAAAACCAATGCACAGAAATCAGTTGCATTTCTTTACACCAACAACAAGACAGAAGAAAGGGAAATTAAGGAGTCAATCCCATTTACAATTGTTCCCAAAACCATAAGATATCTAGGAATAAACATAACCAAAGAGGCAAAGAATCTATACTCAGAAAACTATAAAGTACTCATGAAAGAAATTGAGAAATTGCTCATGGATTGGAAGAACAAATATTGTGAAAATGTCTATGCTACCTAAAGCAATCTATATCAAAGTTCCATCCATTTTTTTCAAAGAAATAGAACAAATAATCCTAAAATTTATGTGGAACTAGAAAAGACCTCAAAAAGGCAAAGGACTATTGAAAAAGAAAGCCAAAGTTGGTGGCATCACAATACCGGACTTCAAACTTTATTACAAAGCTGTCATCATCAAGACAGTATGGTACTGCCACAAGAACAGTAGATCAACATAGATCAATAGAAGAGAATAGAGAGCCCAGAATTAGACCCTCAACTCTATGGTCAACTAATCTTTTACAAAGTAGGAAGGAATGTCCAATGGAAAAAAGACAGCCTCTTCAACAAATGGTGTAGGGAAAATTGGACAGCCACATGCAGAAGAATGAAATTGGACCATTTCCTTACACCACACATAAAAATAGAGTCAAAATGGTTGAAGGACCTCGATGTGAGAAAGGAATCCATCAAAATCCTTGAGGAGAACACAGGCAGCAACCTCTTTGACCTCAGTCACAGCAACTTCTTCCTAGGAACATCGCCAAAGGCAAGGGAAGCAAGGGCAAAAATGAACTATTGGGACTTCATCAAGATCAAAAGCTTATGCACAGTGAAGGAAACAGTTAACAAAACCAAAAGACAACTGACAGAATGGGGGAAGATATTTGCAAATGACATATCAGATAAAGGGCTAGTATCCAAAATCTATAAAGAGCTTAGCAAACTCAACACCCAAAGAACAAATAATCCAATCAAGAAATGGGCAGAGGACATGAACAGACATTTCTGCAAAGAAGACATCCAGATGGCCAACAGACACATGAAAAAGAGCCCCACATCACTCAGCATCAGGGAAATACAAATCAAAACCACAATGAGATACCACCTCACACCAGTCAGGATGGCTAAAATTAACATGTCAGGAAAGGACAGATGCTGGTGAGGATGCGGAGAAAGGGGAACCCTCCTACACTGTTGGTGGGAATGTAAGCCGGTGCAACCACTCTGGAAAACAGTATGGAGTTTCCTCAAAAAGTTGAAAATAAGGCTACCCTACAACCCAGCAATTGCACTACTGGGTATTTACCCTAAAGATACAAATGTAGTGATCCGAAGGGGCACATGCACCCAAATGTTTATAGCACGAATGTCCACAATAGCCAAACTATGGGAAGAACCTAGATGTCCATAAACAGATGAATGGATAAAGAAGATGTAGTATATATATATAATGGAATACTATGCAGCCATCAAAAGAAATGAAATCTTACCATTTGCGACAACATGGGTGGAACTAGAGGGTATTATGCTTAGCAAAATAAGTCAATTGGAGAAAGACAACTATCATATGATCTCCCTGATATGAGAAAGTGGAGATGCAACGTAGGGGGATTTGGGGGGTAGGAAAAGAATAAATGAAACAAGATGGAATTGGGAGGGAGACAAACCATAAGAGACTCTTAATCTCACAAAACAAACTGAGGGGGGCCGGTGGGGGCGTAGGGAGAGGGTGGTGAGGTTATGGACATTGAGGAGGGTATGCGCTATGGTGATTGCTGTGAAGTGTGTAAACCTGGCGATTCACAGACCTGTACCCCTGGGGCTAATAATACATTATATGTTTATTAAAACAATAATAAATAAATAAATAAATAAATAAATAAATAAAAGCCCATCTGGGCTCTTGCTCCTTCTGTGTTCTTCTGTGTTCCTTCCGTGTTTACTGGGACAGGAATGAGCAGCATCCCATTCCAGGCCTGACCCTGTCACTTCCTAGCCCTTGGGCAAATCGCTTGGATCTGCTAAGCCTTCTTCCTCAACGATGCAGCAGTATCTTTCCTGAAAAGCTCACCAGGCTGTCATGGGGATCAAATCCCATGGAGCTGGGGAATGTTCTTTGAAAATGGTCTAAAAAAGTATATCCCAAATAAATAAAACCAGAGATGTATGCAGCAGGTACTATTGCGTATGAAATGCCACCTTCCTTCTTACTGTAATTCTTCTGAAGAGGGTTAGGAGTGAGGATAGCAGTTATGATGATGCAGCATTTGCATCTTATAAAGGGCTTTTTATTAGTTCAGGGGAAAAAGAATCAGGGAAAAGGACTAACTTGCATTTGATCCTGTCAGTGGTGAAAAGCCCCGGAGAGAGAAAGATGGAGTCACTCACATCAACCAGTGACTCATGTCATGTGGTGACCTAAGCACCCAGGGGCGCTACAGCCAGGACCAGATATCATCAAAACCAGCACAGACTAAAGACACTCAGAACCGACAAACAGCAGAACCAGAGGAAACTTACAAAGGCCCAAGGCTGATTAAATCCTTTTCAATGGGAAGACTTTAGCCACAAATTGTAAGACTCTCCAGATGCTGACCCTTGAACATCTGATCACATCAAAAAGGCATTTGCCACCGAAGGCTCTGCCTGACTAATCTGTGAACGTAACAGATCCTCCACTGCTTGAACAGGATCAGCAGTAAGCACTGACGGCTGGCTCAGTCCAGAACCAGTCCTCATCTCAGCCATGTGCACAGGGACCGACTTGGAGTTGGGTTTGTTAATGTCTTCCCCCTGATTGTATCTTGCTTGTTGTGTGACTTTGTATCGTGCTTCATTTTGTGTGGCGTGTATGAAGCCAAGTTAAAGGTGTAGTGAAATGTCATTGAGGTTGGAATCCTGAACCTGCTTTACAATTGTGTTAACCTGGCTTTATGATTGAATATGATTGAATGTGATTGTGGTGGAAAGACACACTCATCCGTGAGCCTTCATAATGTGCTTGCAAACACCCCTTGATCTCCCAAACTCAGGAAACTCCTAGAAGCTTCTGCCTGTCAGTTTCATCTTTTACAAACAAACTAATGAATTGCTAGAACAGGAAAAGAAGCCTTTGAGGACAACTGTGCCTGAAGAGTTGAATCAGAAAATGCTCACAGTTACCTCAGCTTCGTGATAATGTTAAGATTCCCCTCTGAATATTCATCCCAAGCCCTAATAAAAGAACCTGCTTACCAGCTTTGGAAATTCCTCCCTGTGATCTTCTTTTTTGCTGCAAATAAAGATGGTCTTGTGAGGCAGCTCCACCTGGTGTCGTCACCAAGGACCCAGTTTGGTTGGCTAAAAATGCCAGCCCCTTTACCAACAGCTGTGTGACTTTGGCCACTTGATTTTGCTGCTGTGAGCTTCCATTTCCTCACCAATAGATTAAGAGGTGAAAAGTACCTGCTTACAAGTCGTTGGGAAGATTAAAGGAGGTAATTCATAGATAACCCACTTTTCTTTGGTGTCTGACTGAAGTAAGCACCTATAGTAAATTCTTAGTAATTTTTATTATTATTAAAAAATTAATTTTAGGGGCGCCTAGGTGGCTCAGTGGGTTAAAGCCTCTGCCTTCAGCTCGGGTCATGATCTCAGGGTCCTGGGATTGAGCCCCGCATCCGGCTCTTTGCTCAGCGGGGAGCCTGCTTCCCCACCTCTCTCTCTGCCTGCCTCCCTCTCTGCCTACTTGTGACCTATGTCTGTCAAATAAATAAATAAAATTTTTTTAAAAATTAATTTTAGTAGAACCCCGCAGCACCAGATCTGAAAAACCAGGGTGCTAACAACTCTTCAACCCAGGGGTGCCTGTGTGGCACCGGTGGTTGAGCGTCAGACTCTTGGTTTCAGCTCAGGTCTTGATCTCAGAGTCTTGAGATCAAGCCCCATGTTGGGCTCTGTGCTCAGTGTGCAGTCTGCTTAAGACTCTCTCCCCCTCTCTCTGCCCTGCCCCCCTCTCTTGTCTCTCTCAAAAAAAAAATAAATCAATTTTATAAATTAATAAAAATAAATAAACTCTTCAACCCAGCAAGAATTTATGAAGTGTCAATTTAGCATTCTGCCAAGTATTACTAGAAAAGACACTGTTCGGCCTAGCTCCCTGACCTCAAGTCTAGAATCCCACTGGGAAGTTCAGCACATCCTTGATGCAAGGACCCCTGACTGTGTGGTTCCGTATTTTACTTCCTTGTGTCATGTAAATTGCTCATTTGGACATTAAATGAGATCTTGGGGGAACAGGGGCAGCTGGGCCAGAGGAACCTGGGTACTGAGGCCTTGGCAGCACCCCTAGTAGAGGAAGCAGAGGGACTCCTTCCTAAGTGGACAAAGTGTCGATGACATCACTGAGCCGCTCAAGGGTGGAGCACGTACGGACTAAGGGGAGGGGGCTCTGTGGGTGTACTTTGCCAAGCAGAGCAGGTTGGTCCTGCAATTTGCTTTTGAATTTTCCTCCAAACATCTTGAGGAGGAAGACGTGGCAGCGGTCCCAGCCAGTAAGAGAAGAGAGTCTGATACTTTCGAGGATTCAGTATTTTGCAAACCTGAGGATTGTTTAAAGGCAGGGGACATTACCAAGTAGTTAAAATAGCCTACGCTACTGCTACTGGCCTTTTGTGGTTTGAAGACTCTTTATTTTTTTTTTTAATTTCTTTTCAGCATAACAGAATTTATTGTTTATGCACCACACCCAGTGCTCCATGCAATACGTGCCCTCCATAATACCCACCACCAGGCTCCCCCACCCTCCCACCCCCTGCCCCTTCAAACCCCTCGGATTGTTTTTCAGAGTCCATAGTCTCTCATGGTTCATCTCCCCCTCCAATTTCCCTCAACTCCCTTCTCCTCTCCATCTCCCCATGTCCTCCATGTTATTTCTTATGCTCCACAAATAAGTGAAACCATATGATAATTGACTCTCTCTGCTCACTCAGCATAATCTCTTCCAGTCCTGTCCATGTTGATACAAAAGTTGGGTATTCATCCTTTCTGATGGAGGCATAATACTCCATAATACTCCATCTTCCTTATCCATTCATCCGTTGAAGGGCATCTTGGTTCTTTCCACAGTTTGGCGACCGTGGCCATTGCTGCTATAAACATTGGGATACAGATGGCCCTTCTTTTCACTACATGTGTATCTTTGGGGTAAATACCCAGTTGTGCAGTTGCAGGGTTGAAGACCCTTTCTATCTGCATTTTCTCGTGTAACTCTCCCCACGGTGTTGCACGGTATTGTCTCTGACCCAGGGAAGTTAGGTGGTTTGCCCAAGGCCATCCACACAGGAAGTGGCAGTCCAGCCTTTCTGATTCAGAGCACAGAGGCTTGCCCCCCCCCCCCCCGGGAACGCTGAAGGAGCCCCTTCCTCAAGCTCCTGCCAAATTAAGAAGCACAGGGAGGCTGGGGAGAAACACAGATTCCCAGACTGACTACCACCCCAAGAGTTTCCATTCTGGAAGTGGGCGGGGCCTGAGGATGTGTATTTTTAACCTGCCCAGGTAAGTCTATTGAAGCTCTGGAACCAGCACCAGATGTGAGAAAAAATAGACTGTCCTGGAGCCACAAGAAAAGTACTGAGTCAGCCTCAGGCTCTCACTCCCCGTGTGTGTGTGTGTGTGTGTGTGTGTGTGTGTGTGTTTCCTTTTCCTCTCTCCCTTCTCTAGGGACAAAGAACAAAGAAACCTATTAGAAAGCAGAAGGATCCATGGGGAAAAAAATGAGTGTATTTTTTCAGAAGGAAGCCGAGGTGTTGCCTGGAGGCACAGGAAGAGAGTTTAGGGAGAAGGGATTACAGACTACAAGCAGGCTCCCCTCCTCCCAGGTTTAGGCCAAACCTTCCTCTGACCACTGAGTCCAACATTCAGAAGCATGAGGGAAACAGACGGTTTCAGGCAAGGACCTGAGCCCCTGGGCTGGGACAGAGCGGGGTCTGGGGCCTGCTGGTGTCCTGCAGTGAAAGATTCCGGCCCGTGCAATCCAGGTTCTCAGCTACGCTCTGGACTGTGAGCACTGTCTTCCCATATGGATAAGAGTTATACCCCCTAAGCACCTCAGGCACACGTCAACTTGGTCCCAGCTGTCCACGTCACTGTAGTAATCGACCCTTAGTCCCCTCCAGGTGCAAAACAGAAGACCAGCTGGGCAGTGGTGCCCCTCACCTTGGAACTCACTATTTGTGAGTCGGTGGGCTCCGGGAGTGCAGGAGGAACAATAGAAATGACCACCACAGGGGTCTTGCCTCCCTCTTCCAGCCTACCACCCCCCACTCCTTAACCCTTGACTCTCCCGCCAAAAGGATGTATGCCCAGGTCACGTCTCCATAGGTAACCCAATACCTATGCAGGAGACAGATAAAAGACCCCCGCCAACTCCCTCCCAGCGCGACTTCCCCCACTCTGCTTTCCAGAGTCGTGGAACCTCGCCCGAGGGTGCCCACCTCCTGCCAGTGCAACTTTCTTGGCTCCCCTTCTCCTGAGCCCTGAAACTTCACTGGAGAGAACCTTTAATAAACCTTGCCCTGCACCCACTTCGTCTGGTGTCATGTTTATCTCGCCTATAAAACCTTACATCTCCCCACTTAAGAAAGGAAAATGCAAAAGCTGAATTCCCCTTGCTGAAAGGAAGGGAAGAGATTTCCTCCCCCCCTCTTTATTCTTAGAACATTTACTTGAGAAACCATGTAAAAGTTCTTTCTTCTCTTCAGAAGGTATGCAAACCTTTCTTAGAACCTAAAGAAGCCTCCTGCCAGATTTACCACCCAATGTCTTTCTCCGGATTGTGAAATATAAACATCAAAGGAGATACAGCCTCTCTCTGGGTTTCTCTGGGAGAGCAGGAGCTTAAGTTAATTATCAGGTGCCTGGCTCCAAGTTGCTGGTGAGGAGGAAAGCAAAGGCAAAAGAAAAACTAAAGTTCCCCACTACCTATAGCCTACTGACAAGTCCTTGAAACAGGCAGAGTCACATTCCTGTAGGAACTCAGTTGCTTCCTACTATGTTAATACTTCACCAAGGACAAAAGGCAATCTTGGCCTGATCTCCAGAATCCTGTGAGTCTCCTTTAACATATCAAAATTCCTTTGGAAACTTCCTTTATCTCTACCCCCCAAGATACATGCTCACAATCATCCCCCAAGCATATGACCCACCGATATACATCTGAAGGATCTCACAACTAAGGTTTTATTAGATAGTAATATGTAACATTTCCCCAACAATAGCTAGCTCCCTCAAGGTCATGGAAACCTTGCTTCCAAAATGCTATCCCTTAACCGCATTCCAACTTGAAACTATATAATCAGCCACTCCTCATGATCCCAGTGCAGCTCTTTCTGCCTATGGGTCCTGTCCCCCAGCTTTAATAAAACTACATTTTCATACTGAAGATGTCTCAAGAATTCTTTCTGGCCATGAGCTCTGAACCCTAACATCTTTCCTGCACCATTGTCATAAAGCCAGGAGAATTTTATCTTTTCTTTGTATAAAATCAATGAACTAACTTGTATGTGACCTTATTTCCCAGGGAAATTTAGGTTGAGCTACGTGTGACAAGTGATGCTGACAAGTCCTCTTACTTGAGGAATAGTTATCGTTTATCTTGAGAACATGTATAAAACGGGTTATATCTGCTTGGGAAGGTAAGCATTGACATTTCTTTCTGCTTTGCAGTCTCTTCACAGATTGCTTGTGATGTACATCACATTATAGTCCAACATTTATTGAACAATAAAATTGTTCTCTTTCTCTTCTATCTCTGTGGAGAGATTTTCTGGGTTAGGAAAATGTTTTTAATTCCTTTTCTCTGGTAGGGCAAACTAGACTCACCTCCATCTTCTCCTGACAGCGTGGGATTATTCCCCTAAAGCTCAGAGTCCAGCTCTTTCTTTTTTTTTTTTTTTTCTTTCTTTAAGATTTTATTTATTTATTTGACAGGGATATAGAGAGCACAAGTAGACAGAGTGGCAGGGGGAGCAACAGACTCTCTGCTGAGCAGTCAGCCCGATACGGGGCTCGATCCCAGGATCCTGGGATCATGACCTCAGCCAAAGGCAGATGCTTAGCCAACTGAGCCACTCATGTGCCCTGGAGTCCAGCTCTTACTCCCTCAGAACCTCCCACCCCTGGGAAGTTCTTGAAGTTGACAGATGTGGGCCCCCTGAGAGGTGTCCCATGACTTCTAACCTTGATTAACATGGAGGATGAGGTCTTGCTACATGCTTGCCAGTCTGACACAAGAGGTTGCTCAGAGTCCCACTTTAGGGAGAGAACCTGCAGCAGGGCTCTAGGACTGTGGCTCCCTTGGTCTAGGCAGTCTAGGAAAAGGCCTGGAGAAGCTCTAGTTTGGGACAGATGGGAGTATCATGAAGCCGTAAACCAAACGTGTATTATTTTCCCAGAGAGCCAAGCATACTCAAGTAAGTAATCTAAAATATTATTTGTAATGAGAACGAATGGGCATTATATTATGCAATTGGAATCAGATTTTCATACTAATTTCCAAACTGACATGGGAGAAGTCAAATAGATTTCCTGCTTCATCCCTCAGGCAACATTCTCCTCACTGCCTCACCACCCCAATTCCTGGCAGAAGGGCCTTAGCTGGCAAGCTGAAGAAGCTTTGCTTGTGAGCTGACAGAACCAAACTGGGTGGTGGGCAGGGCAGGGATTGTTTTTCCATTTTTATAGGTGAAGTTCAGAGCTGTCCAGAGATGAGCTTGGAATTTTCCATCATGCATGCTCACGTGCACATGCATACACACGTTGCAAGCCCGCTGCTCTGCTCCAGGCCTGGAGGCTGAGTACCACACATGGTACCAGGCGGGCTTTCTCTGCAGCCCTGGGAAGGCCCTTGCAGGAGATGGGAAGGTGGGGGGAGGCAAGGAGGACATCCCCCTTCCTTGCTCTGCTTCTCACTTGGGTCTCCTGGGACCTCTGAAGGATGGTACAGCTCCCGCTTTGTGCTCCAAAGACACCCCATCCACCACCGTGGTCCCCCTACCCTGCCCACACCTTGGAATATAGCCCTCCTGTAGAGACTCAAGGTATAATCTGTTTCCTGTTGTGACCTCAGCTGACACAAGAGCTCTGGTCAAGCCTCAGAACTAGAAATGATCTTGTCTCTGACTTCCAGATCCAGCTTTGGATTTTACCACAAGGTCTCTTAATGACCCAGATGAGTGCCTCATTCTAGAACTGTTTGCAGCAAGAAGGGGAAGGCATGGCATGAGCAATTCTCCTCTTCCTCCTCTGGTTTAATCTCAACTGGTTTGTAGTTGCGTTTGTGTGATAGAGCCCCCTCTCCCACCCAACCCAGCACTAGACACCTTAGCTAATTTTGCTTTTGCCGTGAGGCAAGAACCGGGGAAGTCACTGGATTGGAAGGCAGGACAAGCAGGCAGAACTAGATGCTTTGAAGCTATTATTTCATTTAGTAGTCTAACATTCATCAAGCTGTGTACTCTGAGTCTCATTTTAAAGATGTGGAAACTGAGATACTGAAGATGTGAGGTGACTGGACCAAGGCTTCTCATTGGTAAGTGGCATGGCCTACCTATTTTCTAACTACACAGGCACCTCTTGGTGTTCAAACTCAGGATAGTCTGCACCCATTGCATGTGAAGGGCTGAGACTTCAGGTCAAAAGCCAGAACCCCTGGGGTTTGTTTTAGAAGCTGTCCTGTCTTTCAACATAGGGTTGCCTAACAGTACATTGCTTGCAAAGAAGCCATGCCAGAACTTCTCTGCCTGATTGAGAAACAGCCTGTGGTTTACTCTATACAAAACAGAAACTCATTGTGAAATGCCACTAAGCAGAGCCCAGAAAGCCACAGTTAGTTCCTAGCTCCAGGGAACAGTCCGCAGGAGGGGGTCCTGGGAAATGTTGCTGTAGGCCACGTCATTGCCGAACCAGTGGCCCCAAGGTCCCTAAATTCCTTAGACTCTGAGGTCAGCTCATAGGCTCCCCCAGGACACTGTGATGAAGGCCCTTGGCCCAGGATTTCCAAAGAAAATATTGGCTCTCTGGGAGTGAGTGAGCACATGTGACCAGGGAGAGAAGGTGGAGGCAGCTCAGAGACTGTGCACAGATCCTGCTTTTGCTACATGCCCTTGGGCAGATCACTTAGCCTCCCTGGATTCTCACCTTCTCACCTGCCAAGGGCACAGCCAGCAATTCTGCGTTCCAAGACATCAACATACCAGGAAGCTCATGAGTGTGTCAGTGGATCTGTACTACCTCAAGGCATACAAAGTCCAAGGGGACAGCATTGGCTTCTACAAATGGCTTTAAAATAAAATAAATAAAAACCATCTTCCTTACTAGCTCATCAGCTAAAAGTAATATGTCTTTAGTCCTTGCACTGGAGGGAAATGCCAAGAATCCAAAGCCTTGGAGTCTAGCTCTTGCTCTGCAGAACTCAATAAACAACTATGGACATAAGTCACAACCTCTCTATGCTTCAGTTTCTCCCTCTGCCAAATGAGGGGCATCACCTTTAAGATGACCTTGGAGAGCTCTATAAAGAACTCCTCAAACTCAACACTCAACAAACAGATAATCATGCCAAAAAATGGGCAGAAGAAATAACAGACACTTCTCCAATGAAGACATACAAATGGCTATCAGACACATGAAAAATGTTCATCATCGTTAGCCATCAGGGAGATTAAAATCAAAACCACACTGAGATACCACCTTACACCAGTTAGAATGGCCAAAAGTAACAAGACAGGAAACAATAAGTATTGGAGAGGATGTGGATAAAGGGGAACCCTCTTTCACTGTTGGTGGGAATGCAAGTTGGTGCAGCCACTTTGGACAACACTGTGGAGATTCCTTAAGAAATTGAAAATAGAGCTACCCTATGACCCTGCAATTGCACTTCTGGGTATTTACCCCAAAGATACACATGTAGTGAAAAGAAGGGCCATCTGTACCCCAATGATCATAGCAGCAATGGCCACAATCACCAAACTGTGGAAAAAGCCAAGATGCCCTTCAACAGACTAATGGATAAAGAAGATATGGTCCATATATACAATGGAGTATTATGCCTCCATCAGAAAGAATGAATACCCAACTTTTTTATCAACATGCACAGGACTAGAGGAGATTGTGTCGAGTGAAATAAGCCAAGCAGAGAGAGTCCTTTATCGTATGGTTTCACTTACTGGTGGAGCATAAGGAATAACACGGAGGACACTGCGAGAAGGAGAGGAGAAGTGAATTGGGGGAAGTAGGAGGGGTAGAGTTACCATGAGAGACTGTGGACTCTGAGAAACAAACTGAGGGTTTGTGGGGAGGGGGTGGATGAGCCTGGTGGTGGGTATTAAAGAAGGCGCGGATTGCATGGAGCACTTGCTCTGTGCATAAGCAATGAAATCTTGGAACACTGAAAAAATAAAATAAAAAAAGATGACCTTGGAGATGGTACTCCATTTATCAAAGACCCTGGGATGTCTCAGCCACCCTGCTGTCCTGCCTGCTGAGGGAAGGCAGCCTTCAGGCAACTTCTGGCTTGGGCTAGACCCATGGCAAAAATGTCAGCCTGGTGATTTCTCCTCATCCTTTCCCCAGTGGCTGAGCCAACTGGAGACCATCTCAGAGAGAACATTCCCCTCCATGGGAACCCACCATTTCCCCTGATAATACCAATTTCCAGCCCTTCAAGGAGGGCAAAAGAGGAAAATAGCAAGGGGTCCCTGGATCAAGCACCCCAACTCCTGTTTGGTTTGCCAAGACTCAATGTCACAAAAGAATGCTTGAGCTTTCCAAGAACACTGAGTTTTAAAGAGTGAGGAGTTATGTGCAAAGGGTAGGAAGTTGCTCTTGTAGGCAGAAGGAATAGCACAGCATGTTGGAGGAACCTCTGACATGTGTTTGGTTCATTCAGAACAAATGCTGCCAAAGCTGTATCCTGAGTGTATTACCAGCATGTGCTGCCCTCCCACCCCAGGGTTGGCACCACAAAGTTTGTGGGTGTGGAGAGCTAGTTGAAATAGGGACAGGGACAGCATCCTATTTCCCAGATCAAAATACATAACAAGCCATTAACTCAATGGCTCCCACGGTGGTCTCCTGATTTCCCACCTTTCCAGGGAGCAGAAGCCAGTTATGCAGAATTATTCTGGGAATCAGTCTTCGAGGCCTCTCCAAGAGTCTGCTCCACTCCTAATGCAAACACCCAGCACGTGCCCAGGACCAAGCTGCACACCGCAGCAACAATAATGAAAAGCTGATGATACCAGTGGAAAAATACATGGAAAGAGACTGGTAGGCTTCTTTCTCTTTGCACTTCTCACTCTGCTTCATCCCCTTTTCTGTCTATTGAAATCAAACTCACCCTTCAAAACACAGCCAGATCTTCCTTCCTCCAGGAAACCTTCCCTGGTGGCATACTGGAAATATTCTGTTATCTTTGTGACTCCTACAACTTCATATTTATTTCTCATCTAGCAGATAGGACATGCACTTGGTATTTTAGCTATTTGCATGCAATTATCCCTTGTCACAGGATGCTAACCTTCTCGAGGACAGGACTTTGTGTTTTCTCTCTGACAACAATTGACCTAATATTGATACCTAAAATAATCCCAATAAATCCCACAATGGAATGATGCTCCTTGAGAAGACAAGACATGGCAAAGCCACTGGGGAGCAGCACATGGCTCTACCTGTCAGGGCTGAATTGAGTGCATCTTACAAAGAATGTCAGACCCCTTCCTCCATATCAAGCAGCAAGGTGGCTACTCTTCCTCCACACTCCCATCCCCACCTCCAACCCCACTCACAATACAAAGAGGTACATTCTCTGAGCAAACTGAACCATGGAAATGCCAGACTCTGGGATACTGAGAGTGGTATAAATTCATGGCCAGAGACAGGAGAAATGAATTTTAATCTGATCCAGACAAAACTATGTTTCCTATGTCACATCTACCACAAGAAAACAGAGGGTTTGTAAAAATTCAACCTATCTCAAATCCCCAGAAAACATACGTCCATATTTGGGAAGCCTCCTACAAAAAAGCCAACCACCTGATCACCCTAGTAAAGTCCCAGACCACAAGGTCTGCACAGGATATGAGATTTCTAATTGCCATTTCATGCCTTGTTTTTAAACATGAATGGAGAGTGATGAATCATTAGACATTTCAGGAAAGTGCCCAACATGAAAAAGAGGAACCAAAAGAGACAAACAAATTCACACAAAATTGAAAGGAGAAGAAATAGGAAACGGGGCGGGGGAGACCCTAGAATGTCCTTGAAGAAATAAGAAAAGATATTGCACCCACCCTACAAGTACATATTATAAGAACAGGGCCACCCTCACTTCTGAGACCAATTTCAAGTTTGAAAGATTCCCAAAACTATCCTCGGGTTCTGTGATTCCCTAGAAGGACTCAGAATACACTGAAAGCTATTCTTCTCTGTTACAGGTGGTTATAGGGAAAGGCTATGGTTTAACAATAGTCAAGGAAAAAAGTGCATCAGGCACAGTCCAGAGAAAGTACAAACCACAGGGCTCCTGTTGTCATCTCCCCATGGAGACAGGCACAGTATTCTCCCAGGGAAAATACATAATGATTCACATGAACTAACTCTCCCCAGGAAGGATCACCTCACTGTCCAGTTTTTTCTGGGGTTCCATTACATGGACATATCAGCTCACGTGGCTGATCTTGGGGCCCTACCCCCAGTCCCTACAGGCATGACAGAAAGCCTCAGCCCCTTTACCCCACTGTTGGTCTTTCTGGAGTTGTCAGTCTCCACACTAAGACTGTTGGGTATGCCAGCCCTAACATAAATCACATTGTTGGTTTTAGATATGAAAGAACTCAAAATGTTGACTTCCTATTCACCCTTTGAAGAAACTACTAGAATTTTTGCTCTTGCAGAACTAGGGAATAACTTAAAAAAGAAGATGTATTACAACTGATTGCAAGACAAAAGCAAAACAAACAAAAAAACCTCCACAGGTTTATGGCCCCTTCCATCTGTTTCCCCACTCTTGAAACCAGATGGGCCTTGTGACTTGTTTTGACCAAGAGAATGTGGCAAAAATAATAATTTTCAAACATAGTTCTCAAGAGGCCTTGCAGTTTCTGCTGTACACTGGGAACTCTTCCACCACCATGCAGGCCACCAGGCTGGCCTGCCAGAGGATGTTGAGCCATCTAGAGACACAGCCACCACAGTCATCCTAGTCAGCTGAGGCTCCAAACACAGGAGTCTCAGCTGAGCCAGCTTAGACCAAAAGAACCACACAGCTAACCACATGAAATCATAAGAAATAATCGAAATCTTAGTTGGTTCAGTCATTTAGTTTTCAGGTGGTTTGTTATCCAGTGAAAGCTAGTGAATAAGCATGTGAGCCAGGAAATTGGGAGCTGATCTGAAGAATCCTTCAAAGAAAAGAATTCCCAAGAAGATATCTTGGCCTACCCTTAACAATGGAGGGCTCAGAGCAAGATACAAAGGGAAGCCTATATACTTTAAATCTAAGCATTCAAAGGTATGACTCAAGCAACAAATAGCTCAATGAAATATATATGCCCCCACCTTCACAAATTCACCAGCATACCAACTGGAAGGAGGTTGAGTACCTTCTTAGAGTTGTATTGAAAAGTAATGATACATACTACCACATAGATGACCCTTGGAAATATTATATCAAGTAAAAGGAACCAGATACACAAAGGACCACATGTTAGATGATTTCATTTACATGAAATGTCCAGAATAAATAAATCTATAGTCACAGAAAGTAGCTTAGTAGCTGCCTAGAGCTAGAGGCATGGGGTTATTTGGGAGTGGTGGTTAAATAAGTATAGGGTTTGTTATTGGGTTAATGAAGATGTTTTCAAATTAAATAATGATGATGAGGGGCACCTGCATAGCTCAGTCTGTTGAGCATCTGCCTTCAGCTTAAGTCATGATCTTAGGGTCCTGGGATCAAGTCCCACGTGTGGCTCCCCACTCAGCAGGGAGTCTGTTTCTCTCTCTCCCTCCATTCCCTCCACTTGCGTTCTCTCTCTCTCAAATAAATAAAATCTTTAAAAAAATTTAAAAATAATGATGATGATTATACAACTTTGTAAATGTACCAGAAAAACACCACATTTCATATATCATATCACTCAAAACAGTTATAACCCTATTTGTGATATTCCTGTCAAAGATGCATGGCCTGCATCTAATCATGAGAAAACAGCAGGTAACCCAAATTGGGGACACTCTATGAAATAGCTGGTCTGTACTCTTCAAAAATGTCATGGTCGAGAGAGACAATGAAGGACTGAGGAAGTGTCATAGATTGGAGAAAATTAAAGAGACATAACAAGTAAATACAATGTGGATCCCAAGATGGGTTAATCCTGGATTGTATCCTAGAGACCTTTTTTGTTTTTTTCCTATAAAGGACATCAGTGATACAATTGGCGGCAGAACAAATAATAGTATTATACAAATGTTCATTTCCTGAATTTCTACTTGCAAGAGAATGTCCTCATTTTTATGAAACACATGATGAAATATTTATGCAAAAAGAAGAATCATGAAAAATTATCTAAGAGAAAAAGAAAAAAGTACATGTGGTACAAAGCTAACTGGGGAATCTGAGTGAAGGGAAATATAGAAACTTGTTGAAGGGAAATATAGGAAAAGACCAACTTTCCTGAAGGTCTGCAATTATTACAAAAAAAAAAAGAAGAAGAAGAAGAGGAAGAATACATCATGATAATCTCTCCTGACCACTAGTATAGTCTAACTTGTGCTTTCAATGGCTTCATGATATTCCTTTATCTGGATGAACAAAATTATTCAGGCATTCTCCACCAAAGGGCACTGGTCTTGTGTCCAGATTTTGGCACAATTTTTGTACAAAAATCCTTACATGTTGGTGCTTTCATTTCCATAAGATAGAGTCTCAGGAGTAAGACTGGTGGGAAGAAATGTATGTCATATTTTTAGTTTAGTAGTTATTGCTAGATTTTTTATCAAGAGGCAATACAACTCATTTTCTATCAATAATATATGAGATCTTTTCCCTGGTATTTGTCAGTAATGGATGTAACCCTTCTTAATTTTTGATAATCACATATCCTAATTTGCATTTCCCTAACTGCTGATGAATTTCTACATCTTTTTTTTTTTATCTTTAAATGGGGATGAGATTATCTTTATTTTTTTTTAATTTCAGTGGCTGCATTTATTTTTTTATAATTAAATTTATTTATTTTCAGCATAACAGTATTCATTATTTTTGCACCACACCCAGTGCTCCATGCAATCCGTGCCCTCTATAATACCCACCACCCGGTACCCCAACCTCCCACCCCCCCCACCACTTCATTCCCCTCAGATTGTTTTTCAGCAATTGCACTATTGGGTATTTACCCTAAAGATACAAATGTAGTGATCCAAAGGGGCACGTGCACCCGAATGTTTATAGCAGCAATGTCCACAATAGCCAAACTATGGAAAGAACCTAGATGTCCATCAACAGATGAATGGATCAAGAAGATGTGGTATATATACACCAATGGAATACTATGCAGCCATCAAAAGAAATGAAATCTTGCCATTTGCGACAACATGGATGGAACTAGAGCGTATCATGCTTAGCGAAATAAGTCAAGCAGAGAAAGACAACTATCATATGATCTCCCTGATATGAGGAAGTAGTGATGCCACATGGGGGCTTAAGTGGGTAGGAGAAGAATAAATGAAACATGATGCGATGGGAGGGAAACAAACCATAAGTGTCTCTTAATCTCACAAAACAAACTGAGGGTTGCTGGGGGGAGGGGGTTTGGGAGAAGGGGGTGGGATTATGGACATTGGGGAGGGTATGTGCTTTGGTGAGTGTTGTGAAGTGTGTAAACCTGGTGATTCACAGACCTGTACCCCTGGGGATAAAAATATATGTTTATAAAAAAAAAAAAAAAAGAAGGGAATCTTTCTGCCCTTCAACAGACGAATGGATAAGGAAAATGTGGTCCATATACACTATGAAGTATTATGCCTCCATCAGAAAGGATGAATATCCAACTTTTGTAGCAACATGGGTGGGACTGGAAAAGATTATGCTGAGTGAAATAAGTCAAGCAGAGAGAGTCAATTATCATATGTTTTCACTTACTTGTGGAGCATAACGAATTTCTACATCTTTTCAGATACTTACCAGCCTCTTGATTTGCTTTCTTATGAATAGCCTGTTCACATATCTTACCCATTTTCCTACTTGTTTATTAGTGTTTTTGCTAAATGTAAAGGCTTTTTCAGCAATCTTTCAGTGTGCATTGAAAGTATACACCCCACACCACCACAACATGCTCATGCATTTTATCATTACACCATCGACTTCACTTACAGTATAATTGGTCATTTGGGAAATTTTATGTAATCAAATATTCTGTCATTTCTGATATTCCTTCCAGATTTATTGTCTTGGCTTAAAAATTCTCCTCCATCCTTAGGAGTAAAACATAAGGGCAAACCTAAGGGTAAAACATAGTTGCTTAAATTCTTTTTCATAATTGTTTATTTAATTATTTTTACATTTAACATTTATCTCGAGTTTCTTTTTGAATATGGAGTAAAAACAGAGTTCATTTTCTTTTGATGAGTAACTAGTAGTACCAGTAGCATGTAATAACTAAATCACAAAGGAGCCCAGAAGGACAACATGGCATAGGGGTTAGAAGCCAAACTGGGATCTCCACTCTGCCAAGTGCTGTCTGTGTGACCTTGGGCAAATCACTGAACTTCTCTGTCACTAACTTCCCCTCCTTTGTAAAATGAAATAATTAAGCTTCCTTCATAGGGTTGTTGTGACTATTACTGAGACAATATAAGTGCTTAGCACAGTTCCTAGACCATGGTTAGGTGAGATTTAGTACTGGTATTTTTTTTTTTTTTTTTAGCTGCAAAGCCTTGTACTCTATAAGCCTCAGGGTCTCAAATGCCTAATCCTCCCTAGGGCCAGGACTCCCCAGGCAGGGAGACTAACAGGTCTGATTTGACCATCACTGCCCCCTGGGAAATCCAGGATCTCCACCCACCAGTTCTCTCTTTGCCCAAGGATCTTGGCTCTAGTCCTCAGATGCTCAGCCCGCCCAATGGGGAAAAGTCCTGAGGAAACAAGGTCTGTTCCACCTTGCCAAATTCAACTCTGCTGCTGCTTGGCTTAGGAGAAGATGTAGGTGCTTGGTGGGAGTTTGTGGGGAAGGTTTTGGAGTCACCTTCAAAATGCACCCTTCCTTCCACATCTCCTCAGTTCTTTTCTAGTTACAAAGGCCAACTGGCTAGGCAATGGGCAAGCCAGGTAAGTCATCTGAGGACTTAAAACTTGGTACCTACTGTGATGAGGCTATATGAGTGTGTATGAGGTGAGTGTCCATCTTCACAAGTGCTCTTTTGTGTGTAATAAACCTTTGAATAGTCTTTGGAGACTGTCATGTCTTATGAAAAGATCAGTTTAGGAATGAACCAAATATGGGCCTTATAAATATTAGTATATTCATTAAAGTACAACAGCTGGGAGAAGGACCTCTGTTCCAGAAACAGCCCTGCCATCCACCCGCCATCAACACAGAGGAGGAAATAAGTCATAGGGTAGGGGGATACCCACTGGTGCACAGCCTTCAGGAAGTGGAGAGAATATGACAAAAGACAATAAGCACTGGAAATCTATATTACTACCTTTTCTCCTTTGTTTGGTGCCAGAAATCTTTCCTGGGTTCTCACATCTTCTCTGCTCTACAGATCCTTGCTTCTCTTTGGATATCTAGAGCAGGAAGATGAGGATGAGGGAATAGTGTTCCTGTTTTTAAAGCTTCTCTGTCCATGCAGAGTTGGAGAGGTAAAATAAACAACTGAAAAGAAGAGGGCCTAGAACATCCAAATCCTACCTATGTCTGGCCTTTCCACTCACAGTACCCACCAGGCTGGAAGGACATCTTCTCTTGCCATGTCTGGAGCCTAGTTGCTCTCATCTTTGACTGCACCCTAGGATTACATAATAAGTGCAATGGACTCTGGCAAGCACAATTTTTAAGCCATCCACCAGTTGATAAAGACTAGGTTCAACTAGCCTCGTCAGTGTCCAGTGCTCAAACAGCTCAAAATGGAATTACTCTCTTCTAGCAAATGTCTGAAGAAGGAGAAGGATTTCTTTTCATTCCCCTCCTGATGCCCTGCTGTAAGTTCTCTACCACCTGGGCATATTCTCTACCACCTGGGCATATGAGGCATATTAGGATCTGGCTGCTGGGAGTCGTTGACAGACATGTGGCTCACTGATGTTCCCTACATCTGCTTCCTGGTCATGAGTTTGGACTGAAGCCTGAGAGATACTGGCAAGGGTCAATTGATGCATCCATCCACATCAGCCCCAGACATACATGCAATTCTACCTCAACCATCCAAGTAAACAATCCTTTTTGAGGTGCAAACTATCCCACTGAGTCAACAGCCAAAACAGGAGACACTATCCCTGCCTCAGTTCAACAACTTGGCTTCTTCTTGTATGCAGCGGGAAGCTTGTATGAAACTAGAAGCTTTTTCTCACTCTAAAGAGCTCATTCAGCAGTACTAGCTTCAATAAGTCAGGTCACTGTGCCCAGTAAGTCCCAGGCTCCTTGGAAACCTCTCTGTATTTCATAAGTTCCTGGAAAGTTTTGCCCAAGGTGGTCTAGCTGTTTCCTCCTCCTCAACACTGCTTCTGGGACACAGCTGTGAATACACAGGGAATCCCCTTCCAGCTGGGAGTGGCCTGCCAATGGAGGCATTCTGGGAAACACTAAGGAATACAAAGGGGAAAAAATCATATTATAAAAATCCGTTTGTTAATGAGCATGATCTCATACTTCTAAGAAGTCTAGACATTTAAAGGTTTGACTCTCCTTTCTCAGAGAGAGAGTGGGAGACATTTCCACCCCCAAAGTCTATTTTCTGGATTTGGAGAACATATTCCACTCACAGGAGCATTTCTATGACAGAATTTAATTTTAAACTCTTCATCTTTCCTCCTAGTAAGGCAGGGCACCCCAGCATCTGTCGGTTTTGCTGCCCACATTAAGTATCTTGAAACATTTTCAGGAAAACTGTCCAAACACAAAGCACAGGCTGACACTAGGATCCATCACCATGTACTGCTTGAAGCCCAGAGGATGACCAAGAGTGATCAGGTCAGGAATGTTGTTTAGAACAGAAATTTTCAAAACATGTTTTCTTGTTCAAATTAAACAATCAAGCACCTGGATGGATTAAGCACTCTGCTAATCTCAAGTCTTTTCAGGATTTGGTGGCAAAAATCAAATTGCCTAGGATGCTGAAATTGCTCCAAAATTGAACTCAATTACAAACCATGGTACTTAGTTCACCAGCTTCAACTGAAGTGGAAGCTTCCCTGCTGTGGATGATTATGCCAGAAGTGAAGGTGGAGAAAGAGTCAAGGAAAATGTAGAATTTATGCCAGGCAGCAGTCAGGGCCTGCAGAGGTCTGAGCATAGAATGTAGAGGGATACCAATCAACTTGGATATGTGTTTATCTACAACCATGGTCAAATGCACAGGTGCAAGAGAGGAGAGTTTCATAAAACCAGAGTTGTGATTTTGTTAAAAATGAAAGGGAGCAAGAGAATGAATGGAATATGCAAATATGTCCTCCTTACAGTAATTTTGAAGCTAAGTAGAAGCTTCAAGTGGAATGAAGAAAAGTGAGACCAAAGGTTAATCAGGGTTGTGATAGTACAGAGAGTCAGCTGGAAAGATGAAACTTGCGGTCACAGAGTAAGATGCACAAAATGGAGATTATGAAGAATCTACAGCTTTTGGCATAACAACTCCATTATTATTATACCTACTTTCACAGATGGGGAAATGGATGCCTAAAGAAGTTAAGTAAACCTGCTAAAGTTTGCATGGCTAGCAAGAGGTTGAGCTAGGATTTGAAGCCAGGCAAATTTTCTGGCTCCAGAACCCACATTCTTCACTACACTATGTTACTTCTTGGACAAAAAAAGAAATGAGTGATTCAAGATTTTCAGGAACAAAGCAAAAGGATGAAGGGAAGGAAAGAAGGAAGGAAGGAAGAAAAGAAAGAAAAAGTAAAGAAAGATATTATAGAACTTAAAAAAATATTTTCAAGCCAAAAATTGAGTAGACAATTTGCAGGTGTTGCTGTTACAGCCACTGTTGAGATGCTGGGCATGTGAGTTACCAGTGGTGCCATGGAAAATCAAATGAAAGAAACAGGTCAAACAATAAGACCAAAATATATAAGGTTGTAGTCATGAGGGGAAACAAGACACCTGGAAGACAAATTGAAGTTAGGAATTCCTGAAGAAAGAAAAGGAGCAGGAGGGAGAGAGATAATGAATAGACAGTGAAGAATCATTTCCTTAATGTTGAAAAACAAAAATAAAACTGGGGCCATCACGTTACCTGATTTCAAGCTTTACTACAAAGCTGTGATCACCAAGACAGCATGGTACTGGCATAAAAACAGACACATAGACCAGTGGAACAGAGTAGAGAGCCCAGATATGGACCCTCGCCTCTATGGTCAATTAATCTTCGACAAAACAGGAAAAAATATACAGTGGAAAAAAGACAGTCTCTTCAATAAATGGTGCTGGGAAAACTGGGCAGCTATATGTAGAAGAATGAAACTCGACCATTCTCTTACACTGTACACAAAGATAAACTCAAAATGGATAAAAGACCTCAACGTGAGACAGGAATCCATCAGAATCCTAGAGGAGAACATAGGCAGTAATCTCTTCGATATCAGCCACACCAACTTCTTTCAAGATATATCTCCAAAGGCAAAGGAAACAAAAGCGAAAATGAACTTTTGGGACTTCATCAAAATCAAAAGCTTCTGCACAGCAAAGGAAACAGTCAACAAAACAAAGAGGTAACCCACGGAATGGGAGAAGATATTTGCAAATGACAGTACAGACAAAAGGTTGATATCCAGGATCTATAAAGAACTCCTCAAACTCAACACACACAAAACAGACAATCATATCAAAAGATGGGCAGAAGATATGGGCAGATACTTCTCCAATCAAGACATACAAATGGCTATCAGACACATGAAGAAATGTTCATCATCACTAGCCATCAGGGAGATTCAAATTAAAACTAATTGAGATATCACCTTACACCAGTTAGAATGGCCGAAATTAGCAAGACAGGAAACAACATGTGTTGGAGGGGAGAAGGGGGAACCCTTTTCCACTGTTGGTGGGAATGCAAGTTGGTGCAGCCTCTTTGGAGAACAGTGTGGAGATTCCTCAAGAAATTAAAAATAGAACTTCCCTATGACCCTGCAATTGCACTCCTGGGTATTTACCCCAAAGATACAGATGTAGTGAAAAGAAGGGCCATCTGTACCCCAATGTTTATAGCAGCAATGGCCACGGTCACCAAACTATGGAAAGAACCAAGATGCCCTTCAACGGATGAATGGATAAGGAAGATGTGGTCCATATACACTATGGAGTATTCTGCCTCCATCAGAAAGGATGAATACCCAACTTTTGTAGCAACATGGACGGGACTGGAAGAGATTATGCTGAGTGAAATAAGTCAAGCAGAGAGAGTCAACTATCATATGGTTTCACTTATTTGTGGAGCATAACAAAAAGCATGGAGGACATGGGGAGCTAAAGAGAAGGGGGTTGGGGTAAACTGGAAGAGGAGGTGAATCATGAGAGACTATGGACTCTGAAAAACAATCTGAGGGGTTTGAAGTGGAGGGGGGGGATGGGAGGTCGGGGTACCAGTTGGGGGGTATTATAGAGGGCATGGATTGCATGGAGCACTGGGTGTGGTGAAAAAATGATGATACTGTTATGCTGAAAATAAATAAATGAAAAAAAAAAAAAGAACAGGAAAAAAAAAAGAATCATTACCTTGAGCTGAAAAAAAAGACATGAAAAAGTGCAATGAGAAGACTTAGTGAGTCACAGGGAGGGCCACTTAGGAAAGATACATTAACAAGCATGTCCTGGTAAAATACCTAAACACCATGGATGACAGGACTTCCAGAACAATGGAAGTGCCAAATGTGGGCATCCTTGTCTTGTTCCTGAGTTTAGGAGAAAAATTAATCTTTCACCATTGAGTTAAGGTTAGCTGTGGGTTTTTCATAAATGCCCTATATCATGTTAAGGAAGTTCCCTTCTATTCCTAGTTTATTAAGCATTTTTAATCATAAAAGGGTGCTGAAATCTGTCCAATTATTTTTAGCATCAATTGAGATGATCATGTGTTTTTTCCTCCCCTTCTTCTACTAAGGTAGTATACTACATTAATTTTCACATGTTGAACCATTTGTATTCCTGAAATAAATCACAGTTGATCATGATCTATCGTGCTTTTAATTTGCTGCTGTATTTAGTTAGCTAGTGTATTGTGGAAGAATTTTACATCTATGTTTATAAGGAATATTGGTCTGGAGGCTTTTTTCTTGTACTTATATGGCCTTTGTACTACAGTAATGGTGACCTCATAGAATACATTAAGAACTATTCCCTGGGCACCTGGCTGGCTTAGTCAGAGAAGCACATGACTCTTGATCTCAAGCTTGTGAGTTGCCACCCCATGTTGGATGTACAGATTACTAAAACAAATAATAATAAACTTACTTTTTGAAGTCTGCTATGCTGAGGTATGTCACTCCAGTGGCTAGCGGGGTCTGGAACCCTCACTGGAACAGTGTGGTCTCAGGACCCTCTGGGTCACAGAAAGACTGGGGCTGCCTGCACGTGGCAGATCTACCAGGTATTGGAGCAGGGAAGATGGCTGCAGAGAGAGACAGACCGGGGACTGAGCTCTCAGCTCAGGGTTGCCCTAAACTGTGATCCAAGGCACAGGTCCCTTCAAGCAGGGACCCCACAAGTGGCAGATCTGGGAAGACTCCCCCTTCCACCACCAGGAAGAGTGGCATGGGAGTGGTATGGGAGCGGCAAGGGAGCATGCTGCAGGAGCCTGCGGGTTTACACTCCAAAGAGGGCCAAGCGCCAGAGACAGAAATGCTCAGTCACAGACTGGGTCAGCGCCGAGTGCGGCTGGAAACCAGGGAGGCTGGAGTGATTAACTGCTTTTATCTGAGGGTGCACTAAGGAGTGAGGCCCCAAGCTCTCTGCTCTTTCGGGCCGCCATCATCATTCTCGCCCTCCAGAGCTCTATGGAAAGCGTTCAGGGAACAAAAGCTACAAGTGCGAACTCGAGCAGATTACTTAGCCTGGCCCCTGGTAAGTGCAGTGCAATTCTGCCTCCAGAAAAGACATTTGAGAATCACTGCAATAGGCTCCTCTCCCAGAAGATCAGCAAGAACATCCAGCCAAGACCCAAGTTTACTGATCAATGAGAACTGCAAAACTCCAGCACTAAGGGCATGTATTGCATGGAGCACTGGGTGTGGTGCATAAACAATGAATCTTGAAACACTGAAAAAATTAAATTTAAAAAGAAAGAATCTAAATATATTACCAAAATAAATAAATAAATAGTTAAAAGCCTTTCCTCTTAAAACAAAACAAACAACAACAACAACAAAAACTCCAGCACTAGGGGAATACAGAACATAGAATTCATGGCTTTTTCCCCATGATTCTTTGGTTTTTCAAAGTTAAATTTTTAAAATGTTCTTTATTTTTTTGTTCCCTCTTTCCTATTTTAATCAACATCTTATCAATAGTTTTTTTAAATCTTTTTTAAAAAATTTCATTGTTATAGTCATATAGTCACTTTCATTGTATTTAACCTTATTTTTTGTATACATATAAGTTTTTCTTTCTTTAAAATTTTGGGATTCACCCAAAATCAACTGTGTGGTCTGTTCTGTTAACCAGCATGATATTTTTTTTTCTTTCCCCCTGGATTCAGGTCTCTTCTGATTTGTGATTTGTTTAGTGTATATTTTTCTGGGGTCATTGTTATCATTTTAGCATTTTGTTCTCTATTCTTCTATTCTTCTCTGGACAAAATGACAAGGTGGAAAAACAACCCCCCCCCCCCAAAAAAGGAGGCAGTACTGACTGCTAGGGACCTAATCAATATGGACATTCATAGTAAGATGTCAAAATTAGAGTTCAGAATGATGAATATAAACATACTAGTTGGGCTTGAAAAAACCATAGATGATACTAGAGAATCCCTTTCTGGAGAAATAAGAGAACTAAAATCTAACCAAGTTGAAATTTAAAAAGCTACTAATGAGATGCAATAAAAAATGGAGGCTCTTACTGCTAGAATAAATGAGTCAGAAGAGAGAATTAATGATGTAGAAGACCTAATGATGGAGAATAAAGAAGCTGAGAAAAACAGATAAACAACTACCAGATCATGAGGGCAGAATTCAAGAGATAAGAGATACCATAAGATGAAACAATATTAGAATAATTGGGATCCCAGAAGAAGAAGTAAGAGAGAGAGGGGCAGAAGGTATATTGGAGCAAGTTATTGCAGAGAATTTCCCTACTATGGCAAAGGGAACAAGCATCAAAATCCAGGAGGCACAGAGAACCCCCCTCAAAATCAATAAAAATAGGTCAACACCCCATCATCTAATAGTAAAACTTACAAGTCTCAGAGCCAAAGAGAAAACCCTGAAAAGCAGCTCAGCTCAAGACTCAGAAGTCTATAATCTACAATCATAGAAATATTAGATGGGCAGCTGACTTATCCACAGAGATCGGGCAGGCTAGAAAGGATTGTTATGATATATTCCCAGAGCAATAAATGATAAAAACATGTACCCAAGAATACTATATCCAGCTAGGCTATCATTGAAAATAGAAGGAGAGATAAAAAGCTTCCAGGACAAACAAAACTAAAAGAATTTGCAAACACCAAACCAGGCCTACAGGAAATATTGAAAGGGATCCCCTAAGCAAAGAGAGAGCCTAAAAGTAACATAGAACAGAAAGGAACAGAGACATCACACAGGAACAGTCACCTTATGGGGCAATACAATGGCACTAAATTCATATCTTTCAATAGTTACCCTGAATGTAAACAGGCTAAATGCCCTCATCAAAAGACACGGGATATCAGAATGGATTAAAAAACAAGACCTATTTTTAATATGCTGCCTGCAAGAGACTCATATTAGACTCAAAGATACCTCCATATTTAAAGTGGGGGGGTGGGGTGGAAAACCATTTACTATGCCAATGGACATCAAAAGAAAGCTGGGGTGGCAAGCCTTGTATCAGACAAATTAGATTTTAAGTCAAAGACTATAATAAGAGATGAGAAAGGATACTATATCATACTTTAGAGGTCTGTACAACAAGAAGATCTAACAATTTTAAATATCTATGCCCCTAACATGGAAGCAGCTAATTATATAAACCAATTAATAACAAAATCCAAGAAACACATCATCAATAATACAATAATTGAAGGGGACTTTAACACTACCCCCCCTCCCCCACTGAAATGTACAGATCATCTAAGCAAAAGATTAACAAGGAAATAAAGACCTTAAGTGACCCACTGGACCAGATGGACATCACAGATATAGTCAGAACATTCCATCCCAAAGCAACAGAACACACATTATTCTCTAGTGCACATGGAACATTCTCTAGAATAGATCACATCCTGGGTCACAAATCAGGTCTCAACAGGTACCAAAGATTGGGATCATTCCCTGCATATTCTCAGACCACAGTGCTTTGGAACTACAACTCAACCACAAGAGGAAAGTTGGAAAGAACTAAAATACATGGAGGCTAAAGAACACCTATTAGCATCCTACTAAAGAATCAATCAGTCAACTAGGAAAGAAGAATTTTAAAAATTCATGGAAACAAATGAAAATGAAAACACAACTGTTCAAAATCTTTGGTATGCAGCAACAGTGGTCCTAAGAGGAAAGTATATAGCAATACAAGGCTTTCTCAAGAAACAAGAAAGGTCTCAAATACACAACCTAACCCTAAACCTAAAGGAGTCAGAGAAGGAACAGCAAATAAAGCCTAAACCCACCAGGAGAAGAAAATAATAAAGATCAGAGCAGAAATCAAACAAAAAAATGGTAGAATATATCAATGAAACTAGGAGCTTGTTCTTTGAAAGAATTAATAGATTGATAAACCCTGGCCAGACTTATTGAAAAGAAAAGAGAAAGACCCAAATTAATAAAATCATGAATGAAAGAGGAGAGATCACAACCAACACCAAAGAAATACAAACAACTATGAAAACATATTGTGAGCAACTATATGCCAGCAAATTAGACAACCTGGAAGAAATGGATGCATTCCTAGAGACATATAAACTACCAAAACTGAACCAGGAAGTAATAGGAAACCTCAACAGATCCATAACTAGTAAGGAAATTGAAGCAGTAATAAAAAAAAAAAAAAAAATCTCCCAACAAGAAGAGCCCAACACCAGACTGCTTCCCAGGAGAATTCTACTAAACATTTAAAGAAAAATTAATACCTATTCTCCTGAAACTGTTTCAAAAAAATAGAAATGAAAGGAAAACTTCCAAACATATTTTATGAGGGCCACATTACCTTGATCCCAAAACCAGACAAAGACCCTATCAAAAAGGAGAATTACAGACCAATATACCTGATGAAAACGGATGCAAAAATTCTCACCAAAATACTAGCCAACAGGATCCAATAGTACATTAAAAGGATTATTCACCATGACCAAGAAGGATTTATTCCTGGGTTGCAAGGTTGGTTCAACATCCACTAATCAATCAATGTGATAAAATACACTAATAAAAGAAAGAATAAGGGTCATATGATACTCTCAGTAGATGCTGAAAAAAGTGTTTGAGAAAGTACAGAATCCTTTCTTGATTAAAAGTCTTCACAGTGTATGACAGGAACTGTCCTTAGGCAAGGCTGTCCACTATCACCACTGTTATTCAACATAGTATTAGAAGTCCTAGCTTCAGCAATGGGACAACAAATTAGAAGCAAAGAAGAAGTCACACTCTCACTCTTTGAAGATGATATGATACTTTATATGAAAACCCAAAAGACTCCACTCTAAAACTGCTAGAACTCATACAAGAATTCAGTAAAGTGTCAGGTTATAAAATTAATGCACAGAAATTGGTTACATTTCTATATATCAACAGCAAGACCTAAGAAAGAGAAATTAAGGAGTCAATCCCATTTACAATTGCACTCAAAACCATAAGATACCTAGGAATAAACATAACCAAAGAGGCAAAGAATCTGTACTCAGAAAACTATAGTATACTGATGGAAAAAAAAAAAATGAGGAAGACACAAAGAAATAGAAAAACATCCCATGCTCATGGATTGGAAGAACAAATATTGTGAAAACACCTATGCTACCTAAAGCAATCTAGGTACATTAAATTACATTTAATGTAATCCCTATCAAAATACCATCAAATTTTTTTCAAAGAAATGGGACAAATAATCATAAAATTTATATGGAACCGGAAAAGACCCCGAATGGCCAGAGGAATGTTGAAAAAGAAAACCAAAGTTGACAGCATCAAAATTCCAAACTTCAAGCTCTATTACAAAGCTGTCATCATCAAGACAGTATGGTACTGGCACAAAAACAGACACAAAAATCACTGAAACAGAATAGAGAGCCCAGAATTAGACCCTCAGCTCTATGGTCAACTAATATTTGACAAAGTAGGAAAGAATATCCAATGGAAAAACACAGTCTCTACAACAAATGGTGTTTGGAAAATTGGGCAGCCACAAGCAGAAGAATGAAAATGGACCATTTATTTATTTCTCACACAAAAATAGACTCAAAATGGATGAAAGAACCCAATGTGAAACAGGAATCCACCAAAATCCTTGAGGAGAACACAGGCAGCCACTTCTTTGGCCTCAGCCACAGCAACTTCTTCCTAGAAACATTCCCAAAGTCGAGGGAAGCAAGGGCAAAAATGAACTATTGGGACTTCATCAAGATCAAAAGCTTTTGTACAGCAAAGGAAACAGTCAGTAGAACCAAAAGACAACCAACAGAATGGGAGAAGATATTTGCAAATAACAACAGATAAAGGACTAGTATCCAAAATTTATAATGAACTTCTCAAATTCAAAACCCAAAGGACAAACAATCCAATCAAGAAATAGGAAGAAGACATGAACAGACATTTCTGGAAAGACATCCAAATGGCCAACAGACACATGAAAAAGTGCTCAACATCACTTAGCATCAGGGAAATACAAATCAAAATCACAGTGAGATACCACCTCGCACCAGTCAGAATGGCTAAAATTAACAAGTCAGGAAACGACAGATATTGGCAAGGATGCAGAGAAAGGGGAACCCTCCTACACTGCTGGTGGGAATGCAAACTGGTACAGCCACTCTGCACCAAAACAGTATGGAGGTCCCTCAAAAGGTTGAAAATAGAGCTACCATATAGCCCAGCATTTGTACTACTGGGTATTTATCTCAAAGATACAAAGGTGGTGATCCAAAAGGACACATGCTCCCCAATGTTTATAGCAGCAATGTCTACAATAGACAAACTATGGAAAGAGCCTAGATGTCCATCAATAGATGAATGGATAAAGAAGAGGTGGTATATATATACAATGGAATATTATGCAACCATCAAAAAAACCCAAATCTTGCCATTTGCAATGATGTGGATGGAACTAGAAGCTATTATCCTAAGTGAAATAAGTCAATCAGAGAAAGACAATTCTTATCTGATCTCACTGATATGAGGAAATTGAGGAACAAAACAGGATCATAGGGAAAGGGAGGGGAAAATGAAACAAGATGAAACCAGAGAGGTAGACAAACCATAAGAGACCCTTAATCTCACAAAAAAAAAACTGAGGGTTCCTTGATTGTTGTAAGATTTTGACTGGATTTCAGAGTTCTCTGAAAGTTGAATCTGACCGTTCTTTTATCTTATTATTTCTATAGAGCCCTGGAGGTCTCGACACCATTTTCAGTGATATCACTCTTCTGTGTTCTTTCATACAATATACATCTACAATTAAATTAAATTTAAAAAATTAATTATAACTTTTAAAAATAAAATACAATCATAAATGGAAATTCTAAAATAATTCTTAAAAAATTGAACCAAGTTAAGGTGAATAAGGACATGGAGAAATTTAATAAACTGATCAAGAAAGTCAGTTAGTAGATATACCTAGAGTGTCACATTTGTTAAATAGAAAACATACTTTTTTTTTCATTTGCCCATATAACACTGACAAAAACTGATTAATTTCTTAGGTAGGAAGAAAACTTTTAGAAATTTAAAAATTAGGAATTTGTTAGGGTTATAGAAATAATTTATTAAAATTAGAAGTCATTGTATCCATACTGATAGTGAAGGGATGGAGAACCATCTTTCATGCCAACAGGCCTCAAAGAAAGCTGGGGTAGCGATTTTTATATCAGATAAATTAGGTTTTAAGCTAAAAACTGTAGTCGAAGATACAGAAGGTTACTACATCATTATTAAAGGGTCTATCGACCAAGAAGATCTAACAATTATAAATATTTATGTCCCCAATATGGAAGCAGTCAACTACATAGGCCAACTGTTAAACAAAATAAAGAGTCATATTGATATGAATACATTAATTGTAGGTGATCTTAACATGCCACTCTCAGTAATAGATCATCCAAGGAGAAAATCAATAAAGAAACAAGAGCTTTACCATTTTTTAAAATTATTTATTTATTTATTTATTTATTTATTTGACAGACAGAGATCACAAGTAGGCAGAGAGGCAGGCAGAGAGAGAGGAAGGGAAGCATGCTCCCTGCTGAGCAGAGAGCCCGATGTGGGGCTCAATCCCAGGACCTTGGGATCATGAACTGAGCCGAAGGCAGAGACTTTAATCCACTGAGCCACCCAGGTGCCCCAAGAAACAAGAGCTTGAATGACACATTGGACCAGATGGACCTCATAGATATATACAGAACATTCCACCCTAAAACATCAGAATACTCATTCTTCTCAAGCGCACATGGACCTTTCTCCAGAATAGACCACATACTGGGTCACAAATCAGGACTCAACCGAATATTTTTCCATTGGATATTCTCAACCAAAATATTGAGATTATTCCTTGCATATTCTCAGACCACAATGCTTTGAAACTGGAACTCAATCACAAGTAAAAGCTTGGAAGGAATTCAAACACGTGGAAGCTAAAGACCAACCTGCTCAAGAAAGTTTGAAACAAGGAAATCAAAGAAGAACTTAAACAATTCAGTGGAAACCATTGGAATGAAAATATACTGGTCTAAAACCTATGGGATATGATAAAGGCTGTCCTAAGGGGAAAATACATAGCCATCCAAGCCTCACTCAAAAAAACTGAAAAATTCTGAATACATCAACTCTCTTATACCTTCAAGAATTGTAAAATCAACAACAAACTAAGCCAACCCCATGCACAAAAAGGGAAATAATCAAGATTAGAGCAGAGATCAATGAGTTAGAAACTAGAGATACAGTAGAACATATCAATGAAACTAGAAGCTTGTTCTTTGGACGAATCAGTAAGATCCATAAACTACTGGCCAAACTAACCCAAAAGAAAAGAGAGAGGATCCAAATTAATAAAATTATGAATGAAAAGAAAGAGATCACTACTAATACCAAGGAAATAGAAACAATCAGCAGAAATTATCATCAACAGTTAAATGCCAATAAGCTAACCAACCTAGAAGAAATAGATGCATTCTTGGAAACCTATAAACTTCTAAGACTGAAACAGGAAAAAACTGACAACTGGAATAGACTAAAATCTAGTAACAAGATTGAAGCAGTGATCAAAACCTCCCAAAAAGCAAGAGCCCAGGACATGATGGATTCCCTGGGGAATTCTACCAAACATTCAAAGAATACATAATACCTATTCTCCTGAAGCTGTTAAAACAAAATAGAAACAGAAGGAAAACTTCCAGACTCTTTCTCTGAAGCCAGCATTACCCGAATTCCCAAAATGGGCAAAGACCCCACCAAAAAGGAGAATTTCAGACCAATATTCCTGTTGAATATGGATGTCAAGATTCTCAACAAGATCCTAGCTCGTAGGATCCAACAGTACATTAAAAAGATTATCCATAAAAGAGGAAAAATCCCAAGAATAGTATTGAACAGAAATATAGAGACAGTCTACAGAAAGAAAGACTTCAAAGGTAACTCAATGTCAATAAAAAACGTATCTATCAATAATCATTCTCAATGTGAATGGCCTAAATGCACCCATAAAACGGCACAGGGTTGCAGATTGGATAAAACGACAGGACCCATCCATATGTTGTCTACAAGAGACCCATTTTGAACCTAAAGATACATGCAGACTGAAAGTGAAGGGATGGAGAAGCATCTTTCATGCCAATGGGCCTCAAAAGAAGGCTGGGGTAGCGATTCTCATATCAGATAAATTAGACTTCAAACTAAAGACTGTAGTCAGAGATACAGAAGGACACTACATAATCCTTAAAGGGACTATCCACCAAGATGATCTAACAATTGTAAATATCTATGCTCCCAATATGGGAGCAGCCAATTACTTAAGAAAACTGTTAATCAAGATAAAGAGTCATATTGATATGAATACACTAATCGTAGGAGATCTTAACACGCCTCTCTCAGAATTAGACAGATCATCGAAGCAGAAAATCAATAAAGAAACAAGAGCATTGAATGACACATTAGAGTAGATGGACCTCATAGATATATACAGAACATTCCACCCTAAAACAACAGAATACTCATTCTTCTCAAGTGCACACGGAACCACATACTGGGTCACAAATCAGGACTCAACCGATACCAAAAGACTGAGATTATTCCCTGCATATTCTCAGATCACAATGCTTTGAAACTGGAGCTCAACCACAAGGAAAAGTTCAGAAGGAACTCAAACACCTGGAATCTAAAGACCACCTTGCTTAAGAATGCTTGGATCAACCAGGAGATCAAAGAAGAACTGAAACAATTCATGGAAACCAATGAGAATGAAGACACTTCGATCCAAAACCTATGGGATACAGCAAGGACGGTCCTAAGGGGAAAATACATAGCCATCAAAGCCTCCCTCAAAAAAATTGAAAAATCCAGAACACACCAGCTGTCTCTACACCTTAAATAACTGGAGAATCAACAACAAATCAAACCACTCCACACATAAGAAGGGAAATAATCAAGATTAGGGCTGAGATCAATGAGGTAGAAACCAGAGATACAGTAAGTAGAACGTATCAATGAAACTAGAAGCTGGTTTTTTGAAAGAATCAATAAGATCGATAAACCATTGGCCACACTAATCCAAAAGAAAAGAGAGAAAGCCCAAATTCATAAAATTATGAATGAAAAGGGAGAGATCACAACTAACACCAAGGAAGTAGAAACAATCATCAGAAGTTATTATCAACAGTTATATGCCAATAAGCTTAGCAACCTAGATGAAATGGATGCATTCCTGGAAAAATATAAACTACCAAAATTGAACCAGGAAGAAATCGACAACCTGAATAGACCGATATCTAATAACGACATTGAAGCAGTGATCAAAAACCTCCCAAAAAATAAGAGCCCAGGACCTGACGGATTCCCTGGGGAATTCTACCAAACCTTCAAAGAAGAAATAACACCTATTCTCCTGAAGCTGTTTCAAAAAATTGAAGCAGAAGGAAAACTTCCAGACTCCTTCTATGAAGCCAGCATTACCCTGATCCCCAAACCAGGCAAAGAACCTACCAAAAAGGAGAATTTTAGACCAATATCACCGATGAATATGGATGCTAAGATTCTCAACAAGATCCTAGCAAACAGGATCCAACAGCACATTAAAAAGATTATCTACCATGATCAGGAGGGATTCATCCCTGGGCTACAAGGATGGCTCAACATTTGCAAATCAATCAATGTGATACAACCAATTAATATGAGAAGAGAGAAGAACCACATGGTCCTCTAAATTGATGCAGAAAAAGCATTTGACAAAATCCAGCATCCGTTCCTGACTAAAACGCTTCATAGTATAGGGATAGAGGGAATATTCCTGAACCTCATCAAATCTATTTATGAAAGACCCACAGCAAATATCATCCTCAATGGGAAAAAGCTTGCAGCCTTCCCGTTGAGATCAGGAACAAGACAAGGATGCCCACTTTCACCACTCTTGTTCAACATAGTATTAGAAGTCCTAGCAACAGCAATCAGACAACAAAGAGAAATAAAAGGTATCCAAATTGGTAATGAAGAAGTCAAACTCTCTCTCTTCGTAGATGACATGATTCTTTATATGGAAAACCCAAAGACTCCACGCCCGAACTACGAGAACTCATACAGCAATTCAGCAACGTGGCAGGATACAAAGTCAATGTGCAGAAATCAGTGGCTTTCTTATACACTAACAATGAAAATACAGAAAGGGAAATTAGAGAATCGATTCCATTTACTATAGCACCAAGAATCATAAGATACTTGGGAATAAACCTAACCAAAGAGGTAAAGGATCTGTACTCGAGGAACTACAGAACACTCATGAAAGAAATTGAAGAAGACACAAATTGATGGAAGACCATTCCATGCTCTTGGATCGGAAGAATAAACATTGTTAAAATGTCTATACTGCCTAGAGTAATATATACTTTTAATGCCATTCTGATCAAAATTCCACCGGTATTCTTCAAAGAGCTGGAGCAAATAATCCTAAAATTTGTATGGAATCAGAAGAGACCCCGAATTGCTAAGGAAATGTTGAAAAACAAAAATAAATCTGCGGGCATCACGTCACCTGATTTCAAGCTTTACTACAAAGCTGTGATCACCAAGACAGCATGGTACTGGCATAAAAACAGACACATAGACCAGTGGAACAGAGTAGAGAGCCCAGATATGGACCCTCAACTCTATGGTCAATTAATCTTCGACAAAACAGGAAAAAATATACAGTGGAAAAAAGACAGTCTCTTCAATAAATGGTGCTGGGAAAACTGGACAGCTCTAATGAAATTTTCTAATGAAAATCGACCATTCTCTTACACTGTACACAAAGATAAACTCAAAATGGATAAAAAGACCTCAACGTGAGACAGGAATCCATCAGAATCCTAGAGGAGAACATAGGCAGTAATCTCTTCGATATCAGCCACACCAACTTCTTTCAAGATATGTCTCCAAAGACAAAGGAAACAAAAGTGAAAATAAGCTTTTGGGACTTCATCAAAATCAAAAGCTTCTGCACAGCAAAGGAAACAGTCAAAAAAACAAAGAGGCAACCCACGGAATGGGAGAAGATATTTGCAAATGACAGTACAGACAAAAGGTTGATATCCAGGATCTATAAAGAACTCCTCAAACTCAACACACACGAAACAGGCAAACATATCCAAAAATGGGCAGAAGATATGAACAGACACTTCTCCAATCAAGACATACAAATGGCTATCAGACACATGAAGAAATGTTCATCATCATTAGCCCTCAGGGAGATTCAAATTAAAACTACATTGAGATATTAGCCCTCAGGGAGATTCAAATTAAAACTACATTGAGATATCACCTTACACCAGTTAGAGTGGCCGAAATTAACAAAACAGGAAACAACATGTGTTGGAGAGGATGTGGAGAAAGGGGAACCCTCTTCCACTGTTGGTGGGAATGCAAGTTGGTGCAGCCTCTTTGGAGAACAGTGTGGAGATTCCTCAAGAAATTAAAAATAGAGCTTCCCTATGACCCTGCAATTGCACTCCTGGGTATTTACCCCAAGGATACAGATGTCCTGAAAAGAAGGACCATCTGTACCCCAATGTTTATAGCAGCAATGGCCACGGTCACCAAACTATGGAAAGAACCAAGATGCCCTTCAACGGATGAATGGATAAGGAAGATGTGGTCCATATACACTATGGAGTATTATGCCTCCTTCAGAAAGGATGAATACCCAACTTTTGTAGCAACATGGACGGGACTGGAAGAGATTATGCTGAGTGAAATAAGTCAAGCAGAGAGAGTCAATTATCATATGGTTTCACTTATTTGTGGAGCATAACAAATATCATGGAGGACAAGGGGTGTTAGAGAGGAGAAGGGAGTTGGGGTAAATTGGAAGAGGAGGTGAATCATGAGAGACTATGGACTCTGAAAAACAATCTGAGGGGTTTGAAGTGGCGGGGGGGTGGGGGTGGGAGGTGGTGGTACCAGGTGGTGGGTATTATTATGCACGGATTGCATGGAGCACTGGATGTGGTGAAAAAAAATAATGAATACTGTTTTTCTGAAAACAAATAAATTGAAAAAATTTTAAAAAAAAGATTATCCACCATGACCAAGAGGGATTTATCCCTGGGATGCAAGGTGGCTCCACATTCACAAATCAGTCAATATGATAGAACAAATCAAGAAGAGAAGAGAGAAGAACTACATGGTCCTCTCAATTGATGCAGAGAAGGCATTTGACAAAAATACAATACCAATTCCTGATTAAAACTCTTCAAAGTATAGGGATAGAGGGGACATTCCTCAACTTCATAAAATATATCTATGAAAAACCCACAGCGAATATCATTCTCAATGGGGAAAAGTTGACAACCTTCCCTTTAAGATCAGGAACACGACAAGGATGCCCACTCTAACCACTGTTCAACAGAGTACTAGAAGTCCTAGCAACAGCAATCAGAAAACAAAAAGAAATAAAGGTATTCAGTTTGGCAAAGAAGAAGTCAAACTCTTTCTCTTCACAAATGATATGATACTTTGTATGGAAAACTCAAAAGATTTCATCCCCAAACTACTAGAACTCATAGAGCAATTCAGTAATGTGGCAGGACACAATATTAATGCACAGAAATCAGTTGCTTTCTGATACACTAACAGTAAAAATATAGAAAGGGAAATCGATTCCATTTACTATAACTTCAAGAACCATACCTTGGAATAAACCTAACCAAAGGGGTAAAGGATCTGTACTTGAGGAACTGCAGAACACTCACGAAAGAAATTGAAGAAGACACAAAATGATGGAAAAGCATTCCATGCTCATGGATCAGAAGCATAAACATTGTTAGAATGTCTTTACTGTGCAGAGCAATCTGTACTTTCAATGCCGTCCCAATCATAGTCAGTTTTCAAAGTGCTGGGACAAACAATCCTAAGATTTGTATGGAACCAGAAAAGCCCCCAAATTGCTAAGGAAATGAACTAGAAAAGACCCCAAATTGCTAAGGAAATGTTGAAAAAGAAAAAAATAAAACAATCACATTGCCTAATTTCAAACTTTCCTACAAAGCTGTGATCACTAAGACAGCATGGTACTGGCACAAAAACAGACACATAAACCACTGGAACAGAGTAGAGTCCAGATATGGACCTTCAGGTCTATGGTTAAATAATCTTCAGCAAAGCAGGAAAAAATATCCGGTGAAAAAAAAGACAGTCTCTTTAGTAAATAGTGCTGGGAAAATTGGACAGCTATGTGTAGAAAAATGAAATTTGACCATTTTCTTATACCATACACAAAAATAAACTCAAAATGGATAAACGACCTCAACGTGAGGCAGGAATCTATCAAAACCCTAGAGAAGAACATGGGCAGTAACCTCTTCAACATTGGCCACAGGAACTTCTTTCAAGACACGTCTCCAAAGGCAAAGGAAAAAAAAAGCAAAAATGAACTTTGGGGACTTCATTAAGATCAAAATCTTCTGCACAGCAAAGGAAACACTCAACAAAACAAAGAGGCAATCCATGGAATGGGAGAAGATATTCGCAAATGACAGTACAGACAAAGGACTGATATCCAAGATCTATAAAGAATTCCTCAAACTCAACACTCAAAAAACAGATAATCATGCCAAAAAATGGGCAGAAGAAATGAACAGACACATCTCCAAAGAAGACATGGCTTCTGACACATGAAAAAATGTTCATCATCGTTAGCCATCAGGGAGATTAAAATCAAAACCACATCGAGATACCACACCTTACACCAGTCAGAATGGCCAAAAGTCACAAGACAGAAAACAACAAGTGTTGGAGAGGATGTAGATAAAGGGGAACCTTCTTTCACTGTTGGTGGGAATGCAAGTTGGTGCAGCCACTTTGGACAACACTGTGGAGATTCCTTAAGAAATTAAAAATAGAGCTACCCTATGACCCTGCAATTGCACTTCTGGGTATTTACCCCAAAGATACACATGTAGTGAAAAGAAGGGCCATCTGTACCCCAATGTTCATAGCAGCAATGGTCACAACCGCCAAATTGTGGAAAGAGCTAAGATGCCTTTCAACAGACAAATGGATAAAGAAGATATGGTCCACATATACAATGGAGTATTATGCCTCCATCAGAAAGGATGAATACCCAACTTTTGTATCAACATGGACGGGACTAGAGGAGATTGTGCTGAGTGAAATAAGTCAAGCAGAGAGAGTCAATTATCATAGGGTTTCACTTACTTGTGGAGCCTAAGGAATAACATGGAGGACATTGGGAGAAGGAGAGGAGAAGTGAATTGGGGGAAGTTGGAGAGGGAGAGTTACCATGAGAGACTGTGGACTCTGAGAAACAAACTGAGGGTTTTGGAGGGAAGGAGGGTGGATGGGTGGATGAGCCTGGTAGTGGGTATTAAGGAGGGTACATATTGTATGGAGCACTGGGTGTGGTGTATAAAGAATGAATCTTGGAACACTGAAAAAATAAAATTAAATTTAAAAAATAAAATAAAACTAGAAGTCATTAATAAAAGCATAGATTTTTAAACTTCTTAGAAATTATGAAATCTAGAACTAGATAAACTTTGAATCAAAAAAATCAAAGTGAAATTATAATCCATATTTAAAGTCTCAAATACATTTCTTATTTATGAAAAACTAAAAATAGATAAATAAGGAATTTAGCACATATGTTAGTTTCCTAGGGCTGCCATAACAAAGCATCACAAATTGTGTGACTCAAAACAACAGAAGTTTATTATTTCATACTTCTGAAGACTAGAAGTCTGAAATCAGATGTTAGCCAGGTCATGCTCCCTCTAAAACCTCCAGGAAAATATTCGTCCTTATCTCTTTCAGTTTCTGATAGGCACAAATGTTCCTTGGCTTGTAGAAGCATATATAATTCAATCTCTGCTTTCATTTTAAATGTTGTTCTCTCTTTGCCTCTGTGTCTTCACATGGCCATGTTTATATAAGGACACGAGTCATATCACATTAAGGACCCATCCTACTCTAGTATGACTTCATCTTAACTAATTATATCTACAATGCTGTCTTTCCAGGTAAGGTCAGATTCTAAGGTATAGAAGGCTGGGATTTCAACATATTTTGGGGGGTGATGGACATAATTCAACCCATAGTAGTTTTCATTTTAAGAAATTAGTAGGGGAACAAAGTGTGCAAACCTGGTGATTCACAGACCTGTACCCCTGGGGATAAAAATATATGTTTATAAAAAAATAAAAAATTTTAAAAAAAGAAATTAGTAGGGGAACAATAAATTAAGGCACAAAGAGTTGGAAGAAGAACTTAATAAACATAAAGGTTAAAATCTATGTAATAGAAACATGGGAAAGATACACAAATCCAAAAGCATTTCATTGAAAAGATTGATAATGTAAACTTTTATAAGACTGATATAGGCAAAAAGAAACAGCAAAAGTATGCACAAACAGAATGACAAAGTCAGAAAATCATAGACACAGGGATAGGTGAAACTATTGTAAAAATATTACTTACAGCCTATGACAACATACTTGGGAACAGATGGTTTCCTTGCAAAATACAAAGTTACCAGAATTAAACCAAGAATTGTTTGGTTCTTGGTTTACCTCTGTCCGTTTCTGGTAGGCACAGATGTTCCTTGGCTTAAAGTTGTCAGTGCCATAAATCCAAGAGTCTCTGTCTCTCATTAATCTAATACAAACTCAAAACAAGAAATAATGCATATGCATGAACATAACTTGTCATTTGTATAGTCATTAAATAATTTTACTATGAAATAGGCCTACGTACAGTTAGGTGTGAGAAGCGCAATTATTTTTTTTCTCCACTTGTTTATGTTCAGGATGGGAAAGGCCATCTTGAATGCAGCTGGAGGGGGGAAAACCTTGGGGATTTTGGCTGACCCAACTTCAGAGAGAGCCCACAGAGCAAGCACAGGTTGCATTATTAACAAAATATTGTTTAAATGGAGGGGAGAAAGAAACCTACAGGGCCTCTCACTGACTGGGACATGTCTGGGGTGCAGTGTCTGAGTACCAGCAGGCCCAGGACAGTCCAGAATGCCTGATTAGGCACAACCTTGCCTGGAATGATGGTAGCACAGGTGCTGCTTTCTCTAGATGGAGCACTCTCCTGGTGCCATGGTCCTCCACACATCCACACCAGCTCGTTCGCCTCATGATGCTCCCCACACCGGCCTCTGGGGCCATGGGAGTTGGTGCTATTCCACAGCTGAGCTAACACTCAGCTCCCTGACAATTTTATTAAGGGCTCCCAACAGATGCGGTCACAACTGGACTACCTGATTTTCATGCAGAGGAGAAGCTCAGAGAGTGAAGTTTCACTCAGAGAAAATGACTCTGGGCCTTACTCCTCCGCTCAATGCAATAAAAATAAATACCCTTCTTCAGAAAGGAAAACACATGGAAAATCGTTAGCTGCAGGTAGTGAATATATTTTCCAGGAAGGAAAACTGGATGCCACCATCTGGTTACTGGTCTCAAATCAACTAAGCTTTGCTAGAGATGACAGGTTGGATCAAAGAAGGAAAACGCTGTCCAACAGCCAACAGCAGCAAGGATTTCAGAAGGAGCCTTTTCTGTCAGGATGCTTCAGGATGAAAGGAGTAGAAATCCCAGTTTGAATTAGCTTAAACATGATGACAGGGGTCAGGTCTCCTGTCTGGGCAGCCAGCAGTCAGACCCTGAGGCCCTGGCCTGTTTCCTGAGATCCTCCTGCTGCTCTCCTGTGTGTGTTGGTTTCATCACATGGCAGCAGGTTTCATCACACGGCAGCAGGCTTCTCAACCAGAAAGCAGTTGTCTGTTCCTGCAGCTCTTGCTCAAAAGTGAAGACACTTTTCCCAGAAATTTCCAGGAAACATGCCCACTAGTCTCCTTGTCAGAGTGAGCCTATACCCACCCATTCCAGAACATCCACCTGCAGGCAGATGGGCAACCTCAACCTATCATGCCCCAGTCAGAAAGTGCGGGGCAGGTGTGGGGTCACAAACCTAAAAAATCTGTTCAGCTTGGAAGGAAAAAGGGCAGGTAACTAGAACATAGACACTTCTAAAGTTTTTTTCCCCTTCCATATTAAAAATTCTATGTATGTTGACTGTAGAAAATGTAGAAAACATAGAAAAGCATGAACAAGAAATTATACATTCCACAATAGGGAAAGAAGCTTTGTAAATATGCATCATTGTAATTCTGGAGGTTTTTCCCTATAAATATAGACATACATGTTAGGCTTTAGAAAATTTGAAACAACCTGTACATTATCTTAGTAGCCTGCACTATTCAATGATACGGGGTATCTTAAAAGTCTTTTAAGCTTTGGGGCACCTGGGTGGCTCAGTCGGTTGAGCATCTCACTCTTGATCTCAGCTTGGGTCTTAATTTCAGGGGCATGAGTTCAATCCACACACTGGGCCTCATGCTGGGCATGGAGCTTACTTAAAAAAAAAAAAAAGAGGTAAAGAAAAATTTAATAAATGTAGAAGCATACATCTATAAATTTATAAAATAGCATTACTTATTTAACTTTCATTTGTACTTGTTTAGCATTTTGAATTCAGAATACTAAATTTAACTTTTTTGTTTTGGTACCTCTGATTGAAAATGGCAAATACCGACTAACACAAAAATCAAAAGATTAAATATTTATGATTCTAAATTCAGAAGTGCTTAAAGCTGCATTAAAACTGTTAATATCTTTTATAATTTTGTAGTATTCCACCATAACTTATTTAACTAGTATCATACTGCCAGATGTTTAGGTTCCTCCCACCCACACATCATGATTTAATGTTCTGGGGAAAGTGGTTTAATTATAACTCAACATAAATTCTAAGGGCTGTGTGTCACTGAAGACCTCAGTTCTGATCCTCTTCTTCCCTCCTTGCTTCCCTTCCCCCTTAGGAGGATTGTGCATTGTCACTTAAAAAGCCAACTTAAGACATTTCCTAAGAACTGCGTGATATGTGTACTACATGTGGTAATATGCTCAAGAGAAGCGGAGGGAACAACCTCCTCTGGCCAACCTCCTCTGATGACAAATTTGCATTTTGAAATAAAACTTGTCTAAACTGTTCTTAGACATAGTCCACATCCCCCCATGAAAAGGAAAAATAAAACTATAGTTTCTCCAAGGTTTTTCTTTTCGTTATCAAATACTTTACCATGGCACAAGAATGTGAGAGTAATTCTTTAATTCTTTTTTAAAGCCAAATATTTTCTTACCATTGAAGTCCACATAAAAACTGTTTGAAGTCCTAGGAAACTCATCACAGTGTGTGATTAAGCTTGTGATTGTATTGTTGAATCTATATGATCATAGATATTACATTATCATCTATCAACACTAAATATCATAGTTTGGGCAGGTTTTCTTCTTAGCCCTTTGAACCACTTGTTGGTCTTAACTGTTCCTAGAATGTTTTTAAGAGGATTTACCAAAGGATATAGTAACAGGATTAAATAAAATCAAAACAATAAGAATATGGAAAGAGGAAGGAAGTAAATATGCTAATCACAGAAACCGATATCTTTACTAAGACTGAATATCAAGTTTGACTCACAGTTTCCTTGAGCAAAAAGGGGAACAAATTACATGGTTCTGCTCATCAGAAAGGGTAATGTGCCCCTCTTCCCACCCCAACTTCACACGAACTCATACACTTGTTTTGTGGAGTGTTTGGGACAACAAGAATCACAAGAGATGATTTTTTTCCAGCAATATTGTGTAACAAATGGAGAAGTGGGTTTCTTAAGTGTGCTTCTGGTAAAAACCCTTCAGGAAAGGTTCCAGTGTCAAATGGTGTTGGGGAAAGTCTAGTTTAAAAGACGTTAAACACATTGTTTCCTATGGGGCTTTCCTTTTCAGACCCTTTAATATACAGTTGTGCATTTGGTTAATCATGGAACTTCTTTGATCCATGAGTACCTGCTGCTATCTCACAGGGCTAGTGTTTCACAGGACAGTGTTTAGGAAACACTAATTTACATGATCTTCCTTCAGACTGTTTTTACTCAGCCTGGATTATGAGAAGAAGTTGTTCGGCTGATGGGCTGAGATTATATTCTCTGAGGAGAGCCCAGTGTTGTGCTTTTCCATGTGGCAGGCTGAAAGCAGAGAGATAAATTAAGAGAAGTGGTAAGTGAACAGATGAGCTGGGAATCCTTTCTGAAAGGTGTGAAGGTTAACCAGGCTTCTTGCCTTGAAGAGAATTGAGAACCAGCGGACAGAACATGGGTTTCCTCAAAACATTTTTAGATTCATTTTGCTAAAGTACTCAGTTATAAGATTTGAAAAGTACTCAGTTATAAGATTTCACACCCCAGGGCTTATGAACACCTGGATGCCTAAGCTGTATTACTGATGTAGTACAATTTTTAAAAAATACTACATGTGGGGATCCTGACATGGTTTTCATCATAAAGGATGCAAGAAATTGTATTCTCATAGACAGATTGATCAACCATTCCCATAATCCCCTTAAATCCATATATAACACTGTTTCTAAATATATGTTCCATTTGGTGTTAATAAGATATTAGGTCCAAGTAATTTTTTTTAAAGATTTTATTTATTTATTTGACCGTCAGAGATCTCAAGTAGGTGGAGAGGTAGGCAGAGAGAAAGAGGAGGAAGCAGGCTTCCTGCTGAGCAGAGAGCCCCATGGGGGGCTTGACCCCAGGACCCTGAAGGCAGAAGCTTGGCAGAGGCTTCAACCCACTGAGCCACCCAGGTGCCCCTACGTCCAAGTAATTTTAGCAAACACTAAGTTAAGCAAGTTAAAAGTTCGAAGTTTACATTTTAAGAGGGTAGTCTGACAAAATCTATTTTTCTCCACTTGCTACCATTGAATGACAATAATAATAACAAAAGAAATGAATAAAGGAAGGGATACTCAGCAGATTAAAGATTTTCACACACTTCTGGGAGAAGAGGAGTAGATGAAAGCATGATACTGAGAGAAATCCAGTGGAGGAAGCCAGAGTCAAATCTAGATCCAAAAGAGGGCCACAGGGGGCCAGGGAAGAGACTTCCTTGGAGAAACTTAGGGGGCTTCGAACCCAGAGGTGGCAGGGTTCCAAGGGCCTGGCAGTCCAGTGTTTACCACCAGGGAAAGAAGCCAGAGAGCTTCTAGAGAAATGGACCTGGTTGCATGGGGACAGGTTAATGGTTTAGGAATCCTGGCATTTTGGAGTTTCCCAGCCAAACAGCTGTTCATCCGGCCATGTACTCAGAGCTTCCCATCAGCTTTCCCATTCAGACCTAATGAAGAAACAAACCTACCGACACAACAGCAAAGGAACCTGTGAGCAATCTAGTCCTAGGAAAACAGAATCATCAGATGTATGTGGACACCAAGAATGTAAAAAAGTAAACAAGCAAAAAGTTGCTCTTAGAAAAATCAAAAAACCTAAGTTAAAAGATTCAAGTTTATATCACTATGGAGAAGATATTACATCCATAAAGCAAGAAGAGGATGTTGTGAAAATCTTTAAGGAGTTCAAGAAAACAATATATAATGCTGTATTTTATTGAAGAAATCTTTATTTGCCTTAAACTCAAAATTCCTCCATATTATGCTTTAGAATTGCTGTACCTTTCAACCACAGAACAACAAATCATTTGGAATTGATTTTGTGTACTATGTAAGGACGAGGTATTTTTTCACATATTGCTATAGATATGATCCAGTTGTATTTACTGGAGAACTCTTTTTCCCCACTACTGTGGACTTTTGTCATAAATATAAATGTTCATATATGTATGCGTTTCCTTTCTTTCTTTCTTTCTTTTTTTTTTAAGAGAGAGAGTCTAAGGGAACAATGGGGAGAAGGGGCAGAGGGAGAGGGATGGAGAGAGCTCAATCTCACGCGATCCTGAGATCATGACCTGAGCAGAAATCAAGAGTCAGATACTCTTGATTATCTGTCCCAGTGTAAGATTATCATTGATATTAGTGCTTTGGGCAATTCTTTGTTTTTTGTTTGGGTCTTGTTTTTTTCTTGCCTACTAATGGGCTACATATTTTTAAAGACTTTATCTTGACTTATTTACAGTGACTTTGAGAGTATTACTTTCTACAGTTTTCTTATTTGTTCTGATTTGTGGGAAGGTTTTTAACTACAAATTCAATTTCTTTAGTAGGCATAGGACTACTTAGATTGTTCTATTTCTTCCTGAGGATTAGTCATTTTTGTCTTTCTAAAATTGGTCCTTTTCATCTAAGTTGTCAAATTATACTTAGAGAACACCTGTGTTAAGCTTCTAATGTTAGTTAAGGTCTTTAGTGATACACACTAATTCTCAGTATTGGTAATTCGTGTTTTCTCTATTTTTCTTGGTTAGTGTGGCTAAAGGTCTAGCAGTTTTGATTTTCTTTTTCAATAAACCAGTTTTTTCCCAATTTTTTCCAATCTTTTCGTGTTTTTAATTTCACTGATTTCTGCTTCTATCATTCTTTTTCTCCTTTTATATGCTTTGGTTTTAAAATTCATTCTTATTTTTCTGGTGAATCGGAGTGGAAGAAACTTTATTCTTTTTTTTTCTCTTTAAGGTTTCATTTATTTATTCCAGAGAGAAAGAGAGAGGAGGGAGCAGAGGGAGAGGGACAAGCAGACTTCCTGCTGACCTTGGATCCCATGTGGGGATCTATCTCAGCACCCTGAGCTGAAACTGAGTCAAACGCTTAACCAACTGAGTCCCCCAAGTGCCCTGAAACATTATTCTTTTCAAATGTAAGTATTATCACCTTTCCCTCCTCTAAACATTGGTTTAGCAACATCCATTTGTGAATAAAGGGAAACTAATTCAACTTGATGAAAAACATCTACAACTAAATCTACAGATGTCATATTTGGTAAAAGTCTGAATGTTTTCTTTCTAAGATTAGGGACAAGGCAAGGATGTTCATTCTAGCACTCTTATTCAGTATATTAGTGGGAATTCTAACCACTGCAGTAAGTCTATAAAGAAATGGTATATGGGTGCCCGAGTAGCTCAGTCAGTTGAGTGTCCAATTCTTGATTTCGGCTCAGGTTGTAGTATCAGGGTCGTGAGATCAAGCCCCATCATGGGCTCTATGTTCTGTGGGGAATCTGCTTGAGCTTCTCTCTCTCTCAACCTCTGCCTCTCCTCCCACTCTAAAAAATAAATCTTTTTAAAAAAGAAACGGCATAGAGATTTGTTTTGTTTTGTTTTAAGATTTATTTATTTGACAGACAGAGATCACAAGTTGGCAGAGCAGCAGGCGGGGGGGGGGGGGGGGCAAGCAGGCTCCCTGCTGAGCAGAGAGCCACATGATTCCAGGACCCTGAGACCATGACCTGAGCTGAAAGCAGGAGGAAAGCAGAGGAGCACCCAGGTGTCCCTGGCATAGAGATTTGAAAGGAAGAAATAAAATGGTCCCTACTTGAGGATGATGTGATTGTGCTGCATAGAAACTTCAGAGAATCTACACTATAACCTTCTAGAACATTTCAGAATTAGTGATTTCACAAAGGTTACAAGATAGGGGCACCTGGGCTCAGTCTGTTGAGCATCTGCTATATATGTATGTATGTATGTGTATATATATATATATATATATATATATATATGCATGTGTATATATATATATGTATACATATACATATACACAGACACATATATACATATACACCACCTCTTCTTTATCCATTCATTCATCAATGGGCACTTAGGTTGCTTCTATATTTTGTCTATCGTAAATAATGCCGCAGTAAACGTAGAGCTGTATATATCTTTTTCAAATTATTTGCCTTTTTTCCTGGGGTAAGTACCCAGTAGTGGAATTATTGAATCATGTGTTAATTCCATTTCTAATTTTTAAAGGAATTGCTATACATTTTTCCACAGTGGTTACATCAATTTACATTCCCACCAACAATGCATGAGGCTTCCCTTTTCTCTAAACATCTCAGCCATTTTTAAGTGTACACTTCAATAATGTTAAGTGCATTCAAAATGTTGTGCAACGAATCTCCAGAACTCTTATCTTGCAAAATTGAGACTTGGTACCCACTAAACAATTACTTCCCGTTCTCTCATTCTCCCAGATCCTGGCAATCATTATTCAACTTTGTCTCTATGGACTTACCTACTATAGGAACCTCATATAAGTGAAACCATACAGTACTTGTCTGGTCTTTTTTTTTTTTTTTTTTTGGGACTGGCTTATTTCACTTAGCATAATGGCCTAAAGTTTCATTTATGTTGTAGCATGTGCCAGAATTTCCTTCCCTTTTAAGGCTAATATTCCATTCTATGCATATACCATGTTTCTGTATCTATTCATCCATCAATGGATATTAGGTTGCTTCTACCTTTTAACTGTTACGAATAATGCCGTGAACAGGGGATGTACAAATATTTCTTTGAGACCTTGCTTCCAATTCTTCTGTGTATATGCTCGGAAGTGCACTTGCTGGACCATATGATTAATTTTTATTTGGGGGTAGAACTATCATACTATTTGCCACAGCAGGTGCATCATTTTATATTCCCACCAAATATGTGTTAAAGTTCCAGTTTCTTCAAAATCTTGGCAACATTTGTTATTTTGTTTTTGTAGCCATCTTAATGAGTATAAAGTGGTATTTCATTGTGGTTTGATTTGCTTTTCCCTGATTAATACTGACGTTGAGCAAATTTTCTTGTGCTTATTGGCCATTATGTATCTTCGGAGAAATATCTATTCAGGACCTTTGCACACTTTTTAATTGAGGCTTTTTGTCATTGAGTTACTAAAGTTTCTTTTATATTCTGGCTATTAACCTCTAATCAGATATATGATTTGCAAATATTTTCTCATATGCATAGGTTGTTTTATTCACATTCATGGAATTTTTAGCAGTAGTTTCTATTACTACATTTCCATTTTATTCTACTTCATTGATTCCAGTTCTCTGCGGAAATTTTCAATCTTTTCACTGATTTTAGTGAACATTATAATTAAATAGTCTGATACAACTCTGATATTTGGCATCATCTGTAATTTTTTTCTACTTTGGTTTATATTTCATTATTTCTTAAACTGCCTGATAATTTTTTCTTTCATGCTGAATACTGTATATAGAAAAATTGGAGACAAAACTTGAGATCCACTAATGTTATCTTCCTCCACAGAGAATAGTTTGTTTTCTGGCAGGCAGTTGGAGTAGGAACACATCATCTTATCTAGTCTGATAACACATCATCTTATCCAGTTTGATATTGTAAATTTGAATAATCCAAAGTCAGGTTTTAATCTTTTGGGAAGGCTGGTCTTTTTCTGGTTTGCTCTTAATCCTATAGAATCCTATAGTACACTCTTTCCATGGTACCAGTGGAAGCCTGGGATGTTTACCAGGGCCTCTCTTAATTAATGGGCCATTAACTGCCTCTCCAGATTCCTAAAACTTTCAAAAGGTCTCCTTAGTTTTTCAGCTTCTTATGCCTATACTGTGTATGAATTAGCAAATGTCAGAAGTAAACATGGAACAAAACAATGTTGAGTTCATATCAATGTAGCTTCTCTTTCTCTGGGACCTTAGACTCAAGTCTTGGCTGCTTTGGTAGCTTTGATGTATACTTTTTCTCTCTCTAGTTACTGAGAGGCTGCCAAAGGCTCAACTTCCCAGCCTTTCAACAGTGACCTTCTGCTTTTGGATCCACACCATTTTTAAATTAGCAAATGCCTACAGAATACTGGGCTCAACTGTATACAACTCTTTCTCTATAGCGTCATGGCCCCTTAAGTCCTGTCTGCATTAATAGCTTTGAAATGCTTTCCACAATAGCACTTCTAGGTGTTCTCAGTGTTCTGGAACACGCTATTCCATCATTACCTGATGCCTTGCTTAGAAAAACAACATATGATTGCTAAAATGAAAAAAAATCCATACACAGGCTTAAAGTCAAAGTCAAGAAACATTAGTAAGTCAAAGCAATGTAAATAATTAAAAAAAAAAACAAAACAAAGAAAAAATGAGATCATAAATCCACCATAAAACATCCAATTAATAGGAGTTCCTGTGGTGTCAGTTCACGAAAGTAGAAAACAATAGAAAAAAATGTTCCAGAATTACACAAAGTCACCAGACTTCTGATTGAAAAGGACTACTAAACAGATAATTGAAATGAAAGAAGATTCATGAGTACCCTAGCCACAGCCCTTATCTGCAAGGGATGCATTCCAAGACCGTCAGTGGATGCCTGAAACTGCAGATAGTACCAAACCCAATAAACTGTTTTCCCCTATACAAAAAGTATAACTAGGCATAGAGATGAATAGCAATAACTAACAAAACAGAACAATTATAATCATATGCTGTAAGAGTTACATGAATGTGGTCTCTCAAAATCTTCTTGTACTGTATTCACTCATCTTCTGGTGATAATGTGAGATAAAATATCTACACAATGAAATAAAGTGAGGTGAATGACATAAGGCATTGTGATGTAGCATTAGACTACTATTGACCTTCTGCTGATATCTCAGGAGGATATTCTGCTTCCGGACTGCAGTTGACCATGAAAGGTGAAATCACAGATTAGGAGTGGTGGTGGGAAATCTACTACGTGCAGAACACCAAAGATTTAAAAAAAAAAAAAACACACACACACACACACAAAACACAAAAAACCCTAGATACTTCTAGAGGGGGAAAAGCTTACGTGCCAAGGAATGAGAATAATTTTGATACAGGGTCTCACATCAGCAACAATCAAATTATAGAAGACAGTGGAACAATAACTTCTCAATTCTGAAGGAAATTTGTTAGTATAGAATTTATTTCCAGGCAAACTATCAACTAAATATGAGATGGAATGAATACAGACATTTTCAGGAAGACAAAGACCTGAAGTTTTTTTCCCATGTACTCTTTTCTGAGGAAGTTACTCAAGGATATGCTTCAAGAAAATAAGGAAGGAAAACAAGAAAGAGAAGGAAATGAAATCCAGAAAGCAGTTAGTATAACCCAGGTAGGAGAGACAGTGGTCAGTCAAGAGAAGTCCCAGACAGAGAATTGGCTAGCAGTCCTAGATAGCAACAAGTCCAGGCTAGAGCAGGAAGTTGTGATGGCCTACAAGGGATATCTCTAAGAAAAGCGGATTGTGTTCTAAAGGTGGTATCAATGAAAGCCTGGATGTTTTGGAAGTTAAGATGTAAACTTTTAAAAATTTATTTAACAGAGAGAGATCACAAGTAGGCAGAGAGGCAGGTGGGGGTGGGGGCGAGCAGGCTCTCTGCTGAGCAGAGAGTCCGATGTGGGGCTCAATCCCAGGACCCAGAGATCATGACCTGAGCTGAAGGCAGAGGCTTAACCCACTAAGCCACCCAGGTGCCCCGAGATGAAGACTTTTGTTAAAAGGTACTTCAGGGTTCAAGAAAAAGCATTCTGTTTGGAAAAACCATAGTTAAAATATGAAATCATGTTTTGAGCAATTAATAGAGGACCAAAGAAGATATTTCATTTGATCTAGATCACAGAAATACCGTTTTCAGTGGTATCAAAGGTCATAACATTTGATTGTGAAGAGGAAAGAGTAGTTCCAGCAATCCCTTGACTAGGCAGAGAATAAAGATTTAGAGTTGGGATAATGTAAATACTATAGGTCTATTTTACAGATTTTATAATCAACCTATAGACAAAGTATGGAATATTTAAATATAATAACAATTCAAGTGTTAAATGTGAAGTTGTAAAAACAATTATAACCTTTGAGAAGTATAAATAGGGAAAAGTGGCAAAGGACAGGGCATGAGACTAATGCCCTCATCTTACTCCTTGAGGAATTAACACATACTAAATTTTTACAACCAAAAAATGTGATGTTTAGATGTTATTTTGATCATGCTGGTAGTTATACAGGTATATAATTTTGTCAGAACTCCTCAAAACATACATTTTAAATGATTTTAAATGTTTACTTTTTAGTGTATGTAAATTTTATCCCAATAAAGTTGCTTTTTTTAGAATGAACAATTTAAAATGTAGCTGATAGAAGAATAAAAATATATATTCTGAAAAGCTGGGAGGAATAAGAAATGAGGGGTGAATTAGGCAAAGCCTTGTTTTCTTAGCGGGGAGTTGATAAATTATTTAAAGTTCACTCCATCTACTTGTGATCTCTCTCTGTCAAATAAATAAATAAAATCTTTAAAAAAAAAAAAAAAATTATTTAAAGTTCATAAATCAAGAAAAAACCATTTTAACAAATTATAAAATCTCTACCATTAAAATAGTGTGGCATTGATGCATGAATAGACTAATGAAACAGAATATCCAAAAACTTCAATATATGATACAGATCACATCTCAGATGAATGGGGATAGCTGGGTTTTAAAATATGTATTATGAGAGATGAAGATAACCGTACAGAAAAAGATAAAAAGCAGATTTGTTCCTCATACGCACATCAGAATCCAGACAAATCAAAACATAAAATTTGTTTAAAAAAAAAAAAAAGAGGGGCATTCATGTGCGGCTCAGTTGGTTAGGTGTCCAGCTCTTCATTTCAGCTCATGTCATGATCTTAGGTTCATAAGATCAAGCCCCACACCAGGTTCCACACACAGCAGGGAGTCTGCTTGAGATTCTTTCCCTTTCTCTGCCCTTCCTCCCACTCTCTCTCTCTCTCAAATAAATAAAATCTTAAAAAAAAAATTTTTTTTAAAGAAACTATACCAATACTGGAAGCAAAGAGGAGCAAATTCCACCATAATCAGGACAAGGGAAACTTTTCCTGACTCAAAATCCAGAAGAACTAAGGAGAAAAATTAATTGTTGACCACATAAAAATATTTTATTCAGAGCAGAAAAAAAAATTTAGAAATGTAAAGGATGAGAAAATATTTGCAACTTATCACATCAAAAATATCTCTAACATATAGAGATTCTAAAAAAATTAGAGAAATGGACAAGGAACAGAAGCAGACATCTCTCACACACACAAAATGCAAATTGCCCTTAAAACTCCTGAAAAAATGTTCAGTCTTCTTTTAGGAAGAGGAATGCATATTAACACTTTATCAAGATACAATTTCTAAGTTTAACAATCTACTCTGTTGGTGAGATTGGAGGGAAATGGTTATTGCCACACATTATTGGTGGTAATACTAAATGGTACAACCACTTCAAAGGGAAAACTTGGCATTTTTTAAAAGAAATTAAATACTCACCATTTGACTCAGAAACACTTCTAAGAATTTATTCCAAAGATACACTGACAAAAATTCAACCATGTGCCTAAAGCTATTCATTGAAGGATTGCAGGGGCTGGTTGAATAAGCAATGGTACATGCACTCAATGGGATATTATGCAGCTGTCAATAGCAACGTGAGAGAGATCATCTCTGCAGGAACCAAAGTGGGCTGACAAGAAAGGGGACAGGAGAGGGCCTTCTGGGATAATGGACGTGTTCTAAAACTAGACTGTGGTGATGGCTGCATTACTGCATAAATATACTAAAACTCATCAAACTGTAACTTTCAGATGGCTCTGTATTTTTTTCATATGTAAATTACACCTTAAAAAAGAGGTTTAAAAAAAGAATGCAAAATATTTTTATTATATGGTTATGGAGTGATCTCTCGGATTAAATGAAAAAAGCAAGGTGGAGAAATGTAAGGTGGGTATGGAACAAATACAAATACATTTGGCATACATTTTTAAGTGTAGGATAAACCAGAAACAAACCAAAATGATTATTTTAAAGGAAAAGGGAAGCTGAATGGAGGAAATTCTCTGAACACATATTTTTCTTGCATATTTCACTTGGAGCAAGGTAATATTCTATATAACTATCAAACAAATTAAAAATTTAAAAGCAATCCCCCAATTCCAAAGCAAAACAGAAAATCAGGTTGGTGGCATGACTGCCAACTAAGGACAAAAACCAAAAACAAAACCTACCTTTGAACAAACCTGTTTTAAAACAAAATTGTTTTCATATTGTTGGTGATGGTGTTATTACTCTGAGTCTTTGGTGTATACATTGTAGCAAATGAATGATATTGTTAGTGAAGACTTTCAGGATGGGAGAAAGAAGATACAGACATGAGATGAAAGAAATTAAAGAAATAACCTACTGTCCTGAATTTCAGTATGAATTCAAAATTTATTTTCTCATTAAAAAAAAAAAGTTTCTATTGAAAAGACCTACAAAAATGCCCAACTTTGAAGCAACGTGAACCACCAGCACCATATTTGGTCATAAAATAGCATGTTCCACTTAAAGGAGTTCATATCTTCTGGCAAGATGTGGGATACCAGGTCTAAGCTAGAAAATGAACAAAATGAACCTGCAACTTATTAATACCAGAAAGCAAAACTATCACAGACCATTACAGTTATGTACAGAACCCCCAGGGGCCAACGTGAAGGGCTCATACTGGTCAAAGCTGGAACCATTTAAGCATCAATAATTTTGACTTAAAAAAAAAAGTATCAACCAATTACTGTATGTTAAATTTACATAGATCTAGATATAAACATATGGTTAAAAATCCCTGAGACAGCTTAACAATAACCCACAACCTTCGGACCAACTATTTATTTCAGAGAGAGAATGCATGAGCAGGGCAGAGGCAGAGAATGAGAATCTTGATAATCTCAAGCAGACTTTGTGCTTTGCCCAACAAGGGGCTCAATCTCACAACTTTAAGATCATGACCTGAGCCAAAAGTAAGAGGTGGATGCCCAACCAAATGAGCCACCCAGGCACACCCTTTGCCAGAACCTCTCGAGTTCACATGTCATCTGAAATCAGAAGATAAGTCTTGGGTCTTCGGCTGATGAAGATATCCACTGTTCAAGTCTGTGGAGTCTCGTACCTAGGGATCTTTGGCTCTGCCTACTGCGAACTCAGCTTTTTGTGCTCATTTCCCATGACACTTCACCTCTTCAGAGGTCTTGTCACATGCTGGGAGCTGAACAAGTTTTTACTTCCAGAGCCCCCTTCCAAGCTTCTCCTACCCTTGCTCTAGAAGCTCACCTTCTTACCTTGATTGCATCCTGTATTATCTTGCTCAGGCTGCCAAAAGAAAAGACCACAGACTGGGTGGCTTAAACCACAGAAATTTATTTTCTCATAGTTCTGGCGGTTGGAAGTCCAAGATCAAGGTCTCGGCAGGTTTGATGGCTCTTTTGAGGCCTCTCTCCTTGTCTTGCAGATGGCCTTCTATGTGTGGGTGCTTGGTGTCTCTTCTTTTTCTCACAAGGACACCACTCCTACCGGATTAAGGCCCCATTCTTAGGACTTAACGTTAATTACTTACAGAAAGAACATATCTCTAAATACAATCACATTGGGGGTTAGGAGTTCAACATATGAATTTTGTGGGGGCACAATTCAGTCCATAGCCCTTTTAGTATCGCAGCTGTGAGAGCAAAACAGATATTATATTAATACATGCACATATACAAGCTAAGACACAGGGGTGATGACAGATTCCAGTGTCAATCTCTGATTCCTTCTTACTAAGAAACTTTCTAATGAGGCTTAGTAAGTGTGGGCAAATGACAGCCTCTGTCCCCTCTGGTCTGAACCCTCCCCTCTGGGAGTTCTCTGTGCTTCTATCTGATCTTGGATTTGGCTCCAATTACTGTGCTGATCTTCTGCATTTTCCCACTGTCCTTAGTTTTCAATATTTTCACTAACAATTTCTATAGAACAGTGTTTGTTCTCAAAGTGGGGTCCTAGATCAGCAGCATCAGCCTGGACTTTTGTTAGAAATGAAATTCTCTGGCCCTACTCAGACTTCCTGAATGAGAGCCTCCAGGGTAAGGCCCAGCAATCTGTGTTTTAACAAACTTCCTTGATGACCTGCTGCATGCATGCTTAGGTTTGGAACCACTCATGTAGATGACTAAATTGTCCACATCTGGAAGCGCAGCACAGCCTTGCTGTTCCATTCCTCTGTCTCCCAGGAGCCCCAGTTTCACTCTCTGCAGTGTGCCTCAGGGTCTCCATGCACTTCAGGGAGGCTGCCATGTCTTCTTACTTCCTCAACATGAACTTCCTTTGGGAACCTGAGCTACAGTTAGATCCTCTTCCTTCACGTTTCACAGTAATAGTCTCCGCATGTTACACAGTGATTTTTAGAAGTATGGTGCTTCTTAAATACTTAATAAGTGGATAAACTAGAGCATAAAACTATAAAACACTTGTTTTGAAACAGATGCTTCAGTTTTACGTAGGTAAGAAATATGCTCTCCGACAGGTGAACTTGATTATCTGATGCTGGGGATTTGGTCCTACATGATAAGTCCTTAATTCTGCCAGACTTCAGGATGAGCAGTCTCTTAGGTGACATCTAATTCACAACAACCATAGCTCCAACATAAACAACGTGGTAGAAACACTGGCACCTAAATTCTCCAGAATGGCATCAAAGCATTAAAGGTATAAACTAAAACAAGGGGTTGTAGTTCAGCACAAGGGAGATTATGACCTGGACACTCAGGAGACACCTACCTATCCTAAATTTTGGGGACAGAACAGAATGACTCAAGAATGGCACACTCAAAATATTGTCAATGACTAGGTTGTACATGATTAGGCCATGAGTGCACTATTACTGAGCTATTACTGTTTCTTAATTTCTACCACATCGGTCCCATTCGTTTATGGACCACACAATAGCAGGAACCAGTGTCTGGACATAAAGGTGGAACTGGTTTTCCCCACAACTACAAGAAATCTCTGACAGCTTCATTTCTCAGCAGGATGAGGCCCTAGTCACTCCTGTCACATGACTCAGAGGTTCCTGACTGAACACGTTTCCTTCCACTAGACAGGGTATTGTGTGTAAAACACTCATTTTCCTCAGGAAAAGCGGCCAGCCAGTTTGCTCAGATCCTACTGCATGCAACTTCTCAGAGTGGGGGTGTGGGTAATGTGAATCGCCTCACTGATATCTTGCTATGAGCTCAGGCTATGAACCTGAGGAAATGAAGGAAACACCAAGCCAGGGAGACTCTGAAAGTCAAAACATGCCAAAAGTCAGTCTTACAGGAAGAATGAGGTCTTCTTATGCATCAGACACTGCCAAATTGGTCCCCTGATATTTGCAAATGTTGTCGTCTACCTATCTTTTACTGTATCACATTTGTTTTAATAAACCAGGAAACAAAAGCTTTGTAAATGAAATAGAAAAATTTTTTCCCTAAAATTCAGCTTTCTTGATGAAAATACAAATGAATAAAATAGACCAGAACCCCCATTCCCAGGTAGCATTCTAGTGAAACTTCGTCTTAAAAAATTGAAGTGTTTTTAAAAATTTGTTTAAATCAAAATCAAAATAAAACCATTAATTAAAAAATAAAAAATTAAAGTGTCTTTCAAAACTATTTTTTTAATCAAAATAATGTGCATGGTTATATTAAAAAACCAGAGTTTAGAGATGAACAGACCTAATTCTTGCTCCTCTAGGATGACCCCCAGTGGGTTATTTATATTTTAGGAAATTCAGTATCTTCTCCAGTAAAATGTAGCAACAATATTTACCTCAAAAGATTCTCACCATGATAAGGTATATAAAGGCTCTAGCACTATACCATCCAAAATGGTAGCCCCTAGCCACATGTGGCTATTGAGAACATAAAATGCGGCTAATCAGAACTGAGATGTGTTGTGTGAAATACCCACCATCTTAGTATGAAAAAAAGAATGTAAACCATCCCTTTATTTAAAATATTGATTACATGTTGAAATTGTGTTTTGGAATATACTGAGTTAAATAAAAGAAAAGTGTATAAACATGCACAATCAAGTGTGTATCTTCTACTAGAGACCAACACAACGAGAATTGGTGTTCCCATGTTAACTTATTTTTGTGCACATTTTATGGAGCTACCCATAAAATCACTAAAAAGTGTTCCCAAATTGTTGACTTCCTAACACTTCTTAGGTTGTGTTTTTGCAGGGCTAACTGTTTAAAATGGCAACCATACTCCTGCCAGCATCAGAATTAGCTCCTTATTAGAGAACTGAAAATCGGATATAGACACTGACGGCTATGATCCATAAACCCCAAGCAGTATCGGTTCTCATTATTTCATCTTTGAAGGATGTTATAAATTTGAACTTAAAATCGGCATTTCTTTTCTCTGCTTTATATACTGGCATTCCACTGTTTAGGTAAAGCTGAAAACCTGACAGACCCAGAGCAGGTTGACTAAATGCAGAAAGCCCTCCAGGACCACTCAACAACACTGCCTGGTCTCAGGTCCAGCAGAACCTGCCCACTTCCAGAGGTGGGAAAATCTGCAGGAGTCCTAAGTGATGGCTGTAGAGTTCGCTAGCATGGCGGCCACTGACTGGGAAAGAGGTATCAAACATCATGTGCCTTCCACAGGAGAAGCCCTGGAGAAGGGGCTCTGTGGACCAGCAAACACATTAATGTACCCTGGAGAAAGTTCCCATCTATGCCATCACCTATCCCATATCTGTAACAGACCAGGAGACTCTTAGGATTGTTGCCTAAACATCTATTTGCTTAAAAAATGCATTCATGTTTAGAAGGGGTGCCCAAGCCATTTTGTACACGGCTCATGGGCTGTTAACCAGCCTTGCATCTAATCCCAAAACACCTCAAGAGGCCTCCTCTACATCCTAACAAAAACAGCCTCAACGGCATGGGCCTGGCCAGGCATCCAAGGTGCCCATTCATTCTAGACAAGGTGCCTTTCATAGTGGAGACAAATTCTCTCTACAGTTCAACCCACCTTTCCTGGCTCTACCAGCTGGCACCTTGCAGAACCACCTCTCCTGCGTTTGTTATCTCTCCAAATAAATTTAAGTCAGCAAGTGGATACCCTGAATCTTTTCTTCTACAGGTTAAGAGGCATGTAAAAAGTCCTTAGAACATGCCTGGTGCATAGCCAATGCACCCAAAATATTTGCTTCCATTGTTGTTAGCCAAAAACTAGAATGGATTGATTAATTGAACAATCTTTAATTGTTTCTATGGAGCCCTTCCCACCCAGGTCTCCCATGAGCCAAGGCTGCAATTGGTCCAGATCCCATAACAAGTGTCACCTAACCAAATGTCACCTAACCACAATGCAGGCATCATCTTCTCTCACTTCAATTTTAGACAAACAGTCTGAACTCACACCAAACCCTTCGGCAGCCACTTTTTTTGTTGTTCTTAGCTAGAGAGTATAAATCTTTTTCATATGCACCATTACTAAATGCCCTGCTTCAACATCTAGAATACACTAGGCACCACTTTCAAAGTTGGCTCTTTAGACAACTCCCCTCCATTTCCCCAAAGTGCCATACCTCAAGACTGCTGAGCACCCAGTGGTTGCTCAACTTGTTAGACTGACCAAAATGCCACCAAGTTCCCAGAAGTTGCTAGTGTCCATGCTTACTCAACGATGTACACTGCAATGGAAAGTTGAGGACAATTAGAATGCCTCCCAGGAAGACAACACCAAGGAAACATCCTTGATGCCGGCAAGATAAAAAAGATGCCGACAGGACAAGACCCTTTTGAAATCTGACTATTAAGTATTCTCCCAGGATTAAAAAGGGATCTGGTTCAGTAAGACCAACTTTTATGACCCTTCCTACAGGTGAGCACAGGAAAGTTAGAGGGACAAGCTGAGTACTCTGATCCAGGCCTTGGACACAAGCAGAACACCTACCACTCCCAACCTTCCTGGGGGTTGGAGGACCGCTCTCTGTGGGCAGGTAGGGGTGCTTCCCAAACAGTCCTCCATTCCAAACCTTGACCACCCTGTCTCTGTCCCGGGATGAGCCTGCTGTTTAGGATCAAGATCTCTTTGGGGTGGTGGTGGTGGGGGGGTGATTACTGCGTTTCTAAGAACTCAAACTGGAAACACATGTTAGCAGGAAACCATTTCTGAAACCTCTTGTCAGTTCTTCCCCTGCAGGGTGGATGGTTAACGCTGCAGTTTTCATTTGAGGCTGCAATGTGGTTGGCTATCAGGTAGGTGGTTGGTTTTAAAGCTGAAAGCGGGCACCAGTGACAAAGGTAAAGAACCAAGGATGCTAATAAAAAGAAACAAAATGCTGATATATGCTACAAGGATGAATCCTAAAACATTCTGTTAAAGCGAAGAAGCCAGTCACAAAGGACACATACTGTAAGATTTCATTTATATGAGATGCCCAGAAGAGGCAAATCCGTATTGGAAAAGCAGATTAGTGATTGCCTAAAACTTTAGGGGGATGAGGAGGTGGGGTGACAAGGAGATAATCGCAAAGATAAAAACGTTTTAAGAACTGATCGTGGTAGTAATGTATGCACAAGTCTGAAAAGGCTAATAGCCACTGAACTATACAGTTAAGTGAACTATACCTCAGTAAAGCTGTTAAAAATTAATCAAGGCATTATTTAATATCATTTTTTGTGAAAAAGTTGTTTAATATTGGTTTCTAAGGTTTGCTGTTATGTCTGACATCCAAACAAATTTAAGGAAGGGGCAAAATTGCCTTGCTCAAGCTTGACATCCTTCCACAAAACTTCTGGGGGGGGGGGTGCATTTTGAACTGGGCCATCGAATTCAAATGTCTGATAATCAAACTAGGAGATAAGACCTAGGAATCAAGGGTCCTGTTATTATAGCAAGCCAACATGCAGGAGCAGGGACTGGTGAGTTTTATGGCCTGTTAAAGCACTGTGTGGCCTTGTGCCCAATAAGGTAGAACTCCACACCCTTTCTGAGACCTGTCTACACCAGTGCACTTCCTCACAAGTCCCACAGGGCATAGGAGTCCTGGTTTCCCCTTGGACTAACATCAGTGTTTTAATTCCATACTACTTAAGCAAACAAGAAGGAATTTCTAATGGCCTGTTGGCTACCAACAACATGTTTGGTAGTCTCGGAGGAGCAGAGAAGTTAGGATTCAACCCTGAGAGCTAACCTCAGCTCATACGCAGGCTCTGTATTCAGACAGAAGCAAAAAAGTAAGCAAAACAACACCTTGTCCAGTTATTAGTGACCAGAACAGGTTACTGACTATAAGCATAGAGAGAAGTTAAGCAAGGCATCGGCAGAGATAGGACGGCTTCACAAAAGATTTTGAAACCTGGGTCTAGTATGATTAACCTCACAATGAAAGGAAAAGTAGACCAAGTATGAGAACCTATAACTCAACCTGTTATATCTTCCATAAGAAAATGTAGTAACAACTTTTCCCAACTTTCAATTCCTTGTTCTTTTTTTTTTTCAGTTTTACTTTCTAACAACATAGTCGACCCTTGAAAACAGGTTTGGACTGTCTGGATCCACTTACATGTGGATTATTTACAGTACATGATTGCAAATGTATTTTTCTCTTATTAATTTAATAACATTTTCTTTTTTTCTAGCCTATTTTAAAAATACAGTATATAAATACACAAAATAGGGTGAGTTGACTATTTTATTGGTAAGGCTTCCAATCAAGCAACAGTTGGCCACTAGATAGTTTTGGGGGGAGTCCTAAGTTACACTCAAGAGTTTGGATGGCACAAGGGACCGGTAAGCCCAACCCCCATGCTGTTCAAGGGTAAACCATACTGAGCAAGTGAAACAAGGGTATCTGTTGTTGTTAAAGTCAGAGATGGCAGAAAAAGTAGCAATTTCACTGAAGTCTTAATGTGATGTCAAAACATTGAGCTGGCGTCAATTATAGGGGCTGATTTCATTCTGGTTGCTAGCTTTAAGTGAGATCCACAGCAGTGGAGGATGAAGGAGGGCTGAATCATGGTTCCAAGAAAACTAGCCCTCCACCAGATTTTTATTCCTAATCATCCACCAGTTGCACCAAATTATCAAGCAGGAAAAGAAAAGAAACAAACTCATTTGGTGACCTAGGTATTTATAATTTTATTTTTACCTTAGAGAAACGACATGTTTCTAATATGAAGCACAAAGGAGCTAGTTATTAACATTTAATTTATGATAATGTTGTGTGGCCACCCTCTGCAACCCTGGAGGCTTGGCCAAGGCACTGATCATGGTGATATGGCCCCACATCTATCCAGTGGGGATCATACCTGCCAGATCTCTGGGGGAAATCAATCGGGCACACGCCAAGGCCTTGGCCACAAAGGCCTTCCAATTACTAGGCTTAAGTTAGTACTTATGGTGCCAATTTGAGAAAGGGTACTTCAATTGTCCTGTTAGATAGAGACATCTGCTGTTTTTTTATTGAATTCAGACTTGCAAAAATAAAACCCTGTATCTTCCTTAAGGATCAGCTTTACCCATTCTTGGCTTTAAGAACACGGTGATCAAGAGCTCCCCATGAACAAACATCCCTGTTACAGGAGATGGCAGGATATGGAGGCACCCTCTCTAGCCAGGAGTGGTGCTGGGGATGGAGGTATGCTTCAAATATGGATTCTTTGGGAAGGTGACATTCTGAAGGATCAGAATATATTTGAAACTCATGCCACATAAGATAGGTGTCATTTTTATTTTATTTAAAGAGAAAGGGGGGAGGGGCCAACAGTAATTTTCATAATACACAGAAGACAAGTTAGCACTGCGGGGTGGGGGAAGGCCATGTTCTTGCCACCAGTCTGCTTTGTAGCTCTAGGATTAATAAATTTAATGCAGTCTGTCATTTGTATTACTGTTTAGCAAATTTATAATTGGCAAAGTTAGGGATTATGAATACTGTAACTGGACTATAAGACAAAAACCTAAATAAAATAAAAAATCACTTTTAAGAATAAACCATAAATATATGATGCACATTAGTGTAACAAAACCATTTTTGTAAACATTTTCAACATAACATGTGCATGAGGAAAAAAACACTGCACTCAATACAGTTACTCTGATTTAAATACAGAAAGGTATTACTTATTGAAGCTATGACTATACCTACAGACATACCTGTATTTTGTTTTGAAGAGCAGTGCTAAATATAAATAGTAATAGTATCATAATACTGTTTTCTCTTGTAGTTTTTGCCATTTTGGCACTTTTGTGAAGTCACTATCCTGTTAAAGGAAAAAAACAAACCAACCATCCCTTCTCTAGAAGAATAACACATCACCTGCTCATAATCTTTTATGGAGAAACCTAACTGGGCACCTCCATGAAGCTGCAGCAACATCATCTGGTTTATGAGGTGCTGAGGCCAGGAAAGCACACACACGAGGCATCTGCCTTGCCCCATCCCTGCCTGCCCCCACCACAAATGGCTGTCTGACCTCAAGTGACTTAAGCCCAGATATGGATGTTATCACATTCCATGCAAATACCACAAGAGTGCCACCGGATGGCTGCCTGCTGCTGCATGAGCAGGACAGGCCCTATTCTGGCTTGAGCTCAGACCCCATCACCTTGGAAAGGAAATCCAGTTTTTGTCAAGTTCTAACTACTCAGTAATTCCAATGAAAAACCATTTGTATTACCTGTGCACCCCCCCTTGCCTTACAGATACTGAGCTTCATTCAGGTCTGTGTATATGTGATAGCTGAGACCCGGATGCCTCAAGTCTTTTCCTTATTGGTATCAGAAGTTTAGTTTTGTCCCCACCCCCACACCCGCTCAACTTTACCTCTCTGTGAAGTCATGCGAGAGGCTATAATCAACCCTGCCATCCAGTTCTTTCTCCTATTGGCATGCACACATGTTCACTGTGGCACATTTCACTCTTACTCAAAAAGCCAAAACACACAGGAAATCACCAGCAGTAATTTGATTTTGACTGAAGTCCTATGGTGATGGCATCTGGCCCATCTCAAAAAAGTCCCTTCCACAGGTGAGATTAACTCTTCAATCTTCTCTATGTTAACTACAGATTAGTAGAAAAGAACTAGTCCCTCCTGCTTTGGACATTAGCATCACTCCAAAGTCTTAGAGATGGAAAAAACCTTTTCCAATGCTTTTGTCCTTTTCAGAAGACGGCAAAGCTTTTTCAGCTTATCTTGTCTTTGTGGGTAGTAGGTACATCTGTGTTGTTTTTGTACCTGTGAGTGTATCTGTTTCTTGCTAGGTTTTTGTAATTCCAGGACAGCCTTTAGCAAAGATGCTGAACCAAGAAGAAGAGAATGATAGGGGTCAAAGTGGACACCAAATAGGATAAGAATGATGGATAAAGCCTTGACAGGTAAAAATGACTTATCTTTTTGGGAGGAAAATCCTCTTTTTTCATGCTGTAAAAGAAACTTACCCACAAAGGAGGATTAAGCCTAGGAAACACCAAGTTCTGTTTGGTAAACAAAGTTGAAAGCCACCATCACACAATATTCCCACTCAAACTCCACAAGAGGAGAGTAAGCTGGCAGAGCCAGGACACAGAGCATTGCTCCTTTACCAAGAGATTAACAGTCTCAGAGGAATTGAGTGACCATGAAGCCATATAACAAATTATTACCCAAGACATTTATTACAAATGTCATGAACATATTCATAAAGTAAAACTGGTTTAAAAAACAGAGAGAGAACAAGAGAGCAAGTGAGAGGAGAAAAGCCAGGGCTTTGATATTACACCTAAAACACAAGAAGATGCCATCTTATGAATAAGCAGTATTAACTACATTCTTAAAATAGTTTTAGTGCATTGCATTTTTAGAAAAGGGAAACACCACCCCTCCCCCACCCCAAGAAAAGGTTCCTGCAACACTGAACAGTTTGTGTGACTATTCTAGTATGACCACCCATCTGCTACCAAACCCCGAACAGAGAGCATTGAGGCCTCTTTTATGTTGTAGGCCACAGTTGCCCATCAACCACTAATGGTGCATCTGGTGAAAACGAAGCATTCTGCCCTCTGAACTTAGAAAACAGACTGTATCTGTGAGCATGATGAAGCCATATGGCTATTTCCCATCTTCAGGGACAATTTCTCTTATGCCTATTGAGACCTATGACAAATTAACTGTCAAACTTCAATCTGATAGTTTTGGTATTAAGATTAAATTAAACATTAATGTTTTCCTCCAAGAAACAGAACCTAAACCACCTCTTAATGCATTACAAACAATGAGGTAGGCAAAAAAAAATAAACATGTGGTTGAAAAATTTCTTTTCCTCTGCAAGTGCAGACTGTGGTAAAACTGTTGTTGCACTTCTAGGTTTAAACAAAAATTAAACCTTTAACTGAGGCAGTGCTAATACTGTCACACAACAAAGTTCTGGCCATTATACAAATGCACACATTTTCTTTTTCCTTTTTTTTTTTTTTTTAAGAACCATCTGCACATGATTTAGGCAAAACCTGGTACACAGAAAAATGACAGTTTTTGGCCAAGCCAAAAAAAAAAAAAAAAAAAAAAAAATCCAAATAAACAAAATGGGACCCCCTTAACCCACCCCACCCTGCCTCCCAAGCCCCACCCACAAAAGTTATCCTAGTAACGTGTCTTTCACATTTTATAAATATTAACTTCTTAAACCTGCACCTTCTTCTTTGACCACATATTGTCACATTACAAAAAAGAAATGTCAATTAAATACACTGTTAATGTTACTATATTAAATCTGCTCTCTGCTTTAGCAAACTGCTCCTTAGACCACCATATTACACCTCCATGTGCCCATTTCCAACAAAACCAATGGCATGTTCATAGTCTTCACCTTTGACACCCGTAAGAGTCACTCAGAAACAAGGAATTCTGGAGCTGAAGGAAAGGCGTTTGCTTTCTGGTCTGATGCTCGATCCCAAATACTTATAGCACCTGATGGTAGAATGTGAACAGCACCAGCTGCATTGCAGCCTTGATTTATTTTTGAGTAGGGAAAAGAAGAGAATGGGGATAAACTGGTAAGAGGTGCAGAAAGGAAACAAAAACGAAACAAAACAAAACAAAAACCCCACACGTGGTGTCTGCAAACACAGCTGTCCTGGACCAAACCGGTGCAGCTCTGAGCTCCAGTTGCAAGGAATTCCAAGTTCTCAGGATCTTGAAGACTCTGGGGGCCAGCAAGCCTCATCACACTGCATCTACCAGCTCAGAAGAGAAGTCCTGCCTAATGTCATGAAATAAACCTGACTGCTGCCCCCAGACCGAACAGAGGCAAAGAAGACCTGCAAAAGCAAGAGAAAAAGAAAGTGAGAGATTTACCATGAAAACACAACCCAGCAATGCTTCCGACGGTTCCCAGGCAGATAACCTAGAGCCACTGACACCTCAGCACTTCTAAATGCAGGAAGCTTAAAAGCCCAAAGGCCCTTTCCAAAAGAAAATCTGAGATGATATCAATTTATCATATATAAGTAGTCATCATCTCTGGAGGCAATTCTGATTACAACTAAGAAGGCTCACACACCCATATTGTGAGAGTTCAAAAGAAAAAAAATTGGTTTTTTCTGAAATTGAGCAATTTCTCTTTATCTCCACTGCTAATAACATCTAAGAGATAAATGTGTCTGGAAAACACAATGAGCAATGGAGAGGACTCCTCAGCAACTTGCTTTTTCTCTTTTAAAAAACTAACCTAAAATGTATTAAGTTATTTCAGAGGACTCTATAGTCAAATTATGACAATTTACTTTTGGGCCTTTTATTTATTTTTGTTTTTTAAGACTTTATTTATTTACTTGAGAGAGAGTGAAAGAGAGAGCATGAGAGGGGAGAGGGTCCCAGGGAGAAGCGGACTTCCTGCTGAGCTGGGAGCCTGATGCGGGACTTGATCCCAGGACTCCAGGATCATAACCTGAGCAGAAGGCAGTTGCTTAGCCAACTAAGCCATCCAGGCGCCCGCTTTGGGGTCTTTTATTAATGAACTTTAAGGGATGTAACATTATAAATAATAAAAATATCTAAATGCCTGAAGTTCGAAGAATATTATAGATATGGCTATATTACATATGCTCATAAAAATATAAACCAAAAAGCTGGCAAAATCCTGGAATGAGTCAGAGATTGTATGGGGTTTTAAGGTAAACAATTTGGGAGATGCTATTAGAATAAAATGTGAACTGCATTAGTAAATGAGCTATAGCATTGCAGGAAAGTGGGCTGGGGTGATGCGGCTTATTAGTGAGCACATACTTAGGCAGGAGGACCAGCTGCCAACGACAGAGCTACAGCTCTTTTGTCAAGCTGGGTTTTTAAAATTTAATCTGAGCAGTCAATCAGTGGGCCAGTGGCTAGGCCATATAATATATTTTAATGTGAAGTAAGAGGTGGAAACTTCTTAAGAGGCAAATTCCTAAGGTTGCAATAGGTTGCCTCAGGTGGCCAGAGGATTTCCATCCAGGTGGACAGATGAGAAAGAAAGTTGGGCTTGGTAAAGGCAAGGCCCACCAGGATGTCCTTCTCAAAGGAGGTGGGATGGGACAATACCCTAAGCCATCCAGCCGCTTCACTCCAAGGCTGACTTAGGGAGGGTCTTCCAGGGACAAAGCAGCCCCTGGAAAGATAAGGATGTGGCCAGTTTTGAAAAACAAAGGTTTTATGTGGGGCTTTAAAGTCTTGGGATCTCAGCTGTAGGAGGTGCTCATGCTTCTGCATAAAGATTTACTGTCAAATGTTTATAGCAACAATGTCCACAACAGCCAAACTATGAAAAGAATCTAAATGTCCATCAACAGATGAATGGATAAAGAAGATGTGGTGTGT
>NC_081563.1:82211299-82431788 GCF_022355385.1 Mustela nigripes | reverse complement strand
ACACACACACACACACACACACACACACACACACACACACACACACACAGGAATACTATGCAGCCTTCAAAAGAAATATAATCTTACCATTTGCAAAGACATGAATGGAACTAGAGGGTATTATGCTAAGCAAAATAAGTCAATCAAAGAAAGGCAATTGTCATATGATCTCTCTGATATGAGGAATTTGAGAGGCAGGGCAGGGGGCTGTTGGGTGTAGGGAGGGATAAAATGAAACAAGATGGGATCAGGAGGGAGACAAACCATAGGACACTCTTAATCTCAGGAAACAAACTGAAGGTTGCAGGGAGCTGGGGAGGGGAGGGATATGGTGGCTGCGTTATGGACACTGGGGAGGATATGTGCTATAGTGAGTGCTGTGAAATGCCTAAGCCTGAGGATTCATAGACCTGTACCCCTGGGGGCAAATAATACATTATATGTTAATAATAATAACAAAAGATTTGCTCAGGTATTTCTGACTTGTGACAAGTGGTATCTTTCTGATGCGTATCAGGGGAGAGGAAACTTTTACCTAACCCAAATTTCCAAGGGGGTTCCTTCCAGTCACAGAAGAATCCCATTCATTTAAATTAGCAGCTTTAACCTTCCCTGTCCCTAAACCCAAACACAGCTCACACAGATCACCTAATGGGGTTAAAAACAACCACCAAAAACAAACCAACACTAATGACTCCCATGGAGTTAAGTATCTCTTGTCCCCTTATAAGCAAACACAAAATAAAATATATCCCACCCCCCATAAACAGGTCTAAAAAGTCACTACTAAAATGTTGCTTGATGAATTTATTTCAAAATCTATCAAAAACCCCAGGAAAAGGCTTCAACAAGCTCCATGGAAAATAAACAATTATTAAAGCTAGTAGCAGCTAAAAAGAAGTTGTAAGGAAACCATTACCTTGTCGTTGCGTTCACATAGGAATTTTAGTCTTTGAGCCCTTTTGTGCATAAACACACCATCCAAGTGACCAGTTTCCACAGATCGGATCTCTATGGCCTTTTCTCCCCAGCCCATCGTTTGATTGGATCGAATATATGCTTTTTTTGGGGGGGGAGGGACAAACATATTTTAATTGTTAAAGATAAGGAAACAGCCATGAAAAGATGCAGCTCACATAATACATACACACACCTAAATGTCTACCATTTAATGACTTTTTTGTTTTTAAGGAACTCTGCCTTTGTAACCTTTTAAAACTTATCCTACAAAGTGGTAATTTGAATTCCTGAGATGGTTCATGCTTATCGTGAGCAGGGATTCACTGGGCACAGAGTTCTGTGCTCATATTTTTATGAAACCAGTCATAAGGAAGGCAGGAAAGAAGTGAGGAAGAGAGACAGTGACTAACTGCAATGGAACCATAAGAGGCAGGGCATATAAATTGAAAATGTCAGATACCATCCTTTCTGCCCCTTTTTTTTCTTAAATGCACACTGGAAGATCAAGAGACTGTGTTTCAAGCTGTGGCTCTGCCAATTGAAAGAAAAAGTCCCTTATCCTTTTTCTGTCTCACCTTACTTTCCACAAATCAGTCAATAACATCTGTTCTATTCCCTGGATGTCTTAAGGATTAAATGACCAGAGTTTTAAAAAGTGCTCAATAATCACTTGGATTTTGTTTTAAAATAGATGATAACCAGTCCCACAATCTACAATTTTACTCTCCATCTATTGCTAACCATTCTGCCAAATGACCAGAAACTCTAAACAATAGGTAAAACTTGTGATAAATATATGCAGTTTTAGAGAAGGCTTCCACTCTCACGAATGCTACCTTTTCCCGAGTGATACTTACCTACAGATGTTGGCATCTCCCCCCACTGCAAGACCACATCCTTGGTGATTCTTCCATAGGTATTCACATAAACCCCTTCATCTTCATAGCACACCAGAAGCTCCATGCCATCTGTGTTGGGGAGGATGATGATTGCATGGGGTTTGATGCTACACTGGATCTACAGAAGAGGAACAAAGTATAGAGAAGCAGGTTTGTGGTTATTTCTGTACCCAAAAAAGTGCTCAAAAGACTGTCCTGGTGAATGCACTGGTTTATATTCTTGGTGAATATATATAGCAATTGAATAAAATTTTGGAAAACCCATGTAGCATATATACCAAAGACTACCTTTTACAGGTCCTATACTCTATGAGTTCACATTTCTGAAGCTCCTGAAACATATCTGGACTGTGGACTCCATTAAGAAATTTTGTTCCCTAAACCAGTCCCAACCCAGGGATGTTCTGGCCTGCCGCAACTGCCCCACATCCATCCCATGTTAGTCAAAGCCAGGGCTAACAGTTTTTCAGGAGGGCCTCACAGAGCCAGGAGAATGGATTTCCACTTGTCTCAGAGCATGCAGCTAGCTATTGAAAATGGCATATTGTTTAAATACTCACCCCCATACCAAGGGGAAGCAAGGAATCCCTGCTTGTGTTAGTTCATTAAGCAGAGTAAAGAAAAAGTCAAAACAAAATGAAGCCAGTCAACCAACCATAGAGTGTGGGTTCTTTCTTACGTGTGTTGGTAGATAAATGTCATAGACGGATCCTGAATCCACATCTACAGCATGGAATCCAGCACAGGATCCATAGATCACTTTCAGCCTCTGGCCTTCCTCCACAGTGAGATCCACCAGCAATGGCTTATGTACCAATTCTCCAAATGACTAGAAAGTAGTTACCAAGAGAGAAGTAGTAAGACAGAGTAGAACTTATTTCTGATGGATCAAATTAGAGAAGCCAAACCCTAGGCACTCAGTTACTCAATTACTGAGCCACTCTGGCAAAAATCATAAACAAAAATATTCTGGAAAATAAGTCTTTTTAAATTTATTATTATTTTTTTGTCTGTCAATCAGCATCTGGAAGACAATTCTTCCACAAGTGATGCTGCAAATTCTCCCTAGTTGGCCCAAGAATTCCACTCTGTTGTTTGCCTTGCTGACAAATACATCTAACGGGAAATAATCAGGACCTTCTGTAGTATACTATTCAACTATTCAAATGCAGGTAATGGAGAAAGAGGAAGAGCTGTAGGAGTCAAATATTTAGAACTTTTAGTAAGGTCATCATAGTCACCATACAGACTTCTACTTTCATTTCTTGACTAGGGTGATACAGTAATGAAACGATGTACCAGAAGAGCCTGCATGACCTATAACGGACTGGGTGACCCCAGTTTGTCATTAGAATCAATACCTACAGCTTACAAGACAGACTTAAGCAATATACTTATAAAAGCAACTCAGAGAGTACACTTGGTACATAAAGGATATTAAGACCAGATCGCAGAAGCGAACTACAATTTTCCTACCAATTACTTTTAGTCAGTAATATGTGGATTTATTTTTAAAGCAAATATGGTAACTCCATTTATCCTGCTTTATTGGGGAATCAAGCAATAAACAATCTAAATATGTCAATTTTCCAAATACTTGAAGTGTACCCTTCCTTAATAAAATGTACCAAAAACTATTAAAAACATAAGTGAATAGAATCATTTTGGATGAAAAAGTCTTAACTTCTTGATATGAACTAAAACAGCCTCACGATGCTTAAGGTTTTCTGCCTAATAAGAGAAATGAGGTTATTGAGTTATTTATAATATTTAATATATATTACTATACAAGTTATTTGTAATATCTAATGTCATAGTAGTATCATTTTAACTAATTTTAACTAAGAATTTCATAAGTTTGTATCTAATGTAAACTCCAGAATTATAAAAAAAATACTAAAAATATCCACAGAGAAAACAGCTAAGATTTTTCCCTTAAACAAAAATGAGTATTCACATTTTAAAACTTACTTTTTCTATTTAAAGAATTTTTAAAAATTTTTTATTTGACAGAGAGAGAGAGAGAGAGAGATCACAAGTAGGCAGAGAGGCAGGCAGAGAGAGAGGGGGAAGCAGGCTCCCCGCTGAGCAGAAAGCCCGATGTGGGGCTCAATCCTAGGACCCTGAGATCATGACCTGAGCTGAAGGCACAGGCTTAAACCCAATGAGCCACTCTGGCGCCCCTAAAATTTACTTTTCCTATTTAATGCTTAGTACATATTCCTTATGTTATGAAGAATTTCTCTAATTTTTAGTACTCTATTGAGATATACCTTCAAGCTGCCTACTGTTGGGTACATTTTTGTTATCAAAAACGTATCTAGGGGCGCGTGGGTGGCTCAGTGGGTTAAAGCCTCTGCCTTCTGCTCAGGTCATAATCCCAGGATCCCAAGTGGGGCTCTCTGCTCAGCGGGGGAGTCGGCTTCCTCCTCTCTCTCTGCCTACTTGTGATCTCTGCCAAATAAACAAAATCTTTAAAGAAAAAAACTATATCTAAATCTTTACACACATGCATGACCTCAGGTAGCAAGTCAAAGTCTACTTTTTACATAGAGAAGGTGTTATTTTGTCCTTTCCTCTGTGACAATATTGACATTTCAATCAAAGTGCCTACCACATATTTAGCTTTCTCCTTCTCATATTCTGAGGACTCAGAAAGCTGACAGTGAAGCTTATTACATTGGAAATGACCTCTCTTATGATATAGTTATACACTATGTCATTACATAATTTTTTTTAATGATCAGTTTTAACTGTTTAGAGTTTTTAAACTTGAGTTTTATGCCCTGGTTCTTGGTTACACATGCATGGCTGATGCTACTTGTAAGTACACATGATGCTATTACCTTAAAGGCCATAAATTTGTGATATGGCTTGGGTGCCCACGCATAGACCTCCACAGAACTCTTCAAAGCAATTACCAGAAATTTGATTCTTTCATATTTTACTGAAAACAACAAAAATAAAACAAGAGAAGCACAAGTCAGAATCAACACGAAAATCCAAAGCCTGTTGTCTTCTGCAAACTTTATAAATATGCCTTCTATTGAGTCATTAAGGCCAACAGGAGAAAAATACTGAGAGATGAAATCTCAGAGTTTCCTTTTCCAATACTTTATGTTTGAATCAGGCTGTTCCTGAATGTATGGGATGTATGGGACTCAACTCCAATACTCTGATTACTATCAGTGAGTAGTTTCATTAATGTTCCTAATTTCTTAAATTGCACATATTTAACAATCAAGAACAATGTCAGCCATACCACTCTGAAGTCTTAAGGACTCAGTATTACTTCAAAAGGGTAAGAGCGTGGTTTATCAGTGAAGTATCACTTTGAACCACTTTCTGATTGACAGAGGTAGTGACTACTTGAATTCTGCCTAAAAAGTTCTATAAAAAAGGAGCAGTAGTAAAGGAAATTAGTTGAAAATGCCTTCTTCACAAAGCTGTTGTGGTTCTCTTGCAGCCCAGTAACTCTGCTTGAAAACAGACACTCTCTGGTATTGTATATCAGTGATGGACCACTGCCTGCTACTCCAGAAACCAATAGTGCACTATACATCAACCAACAACTTTTAAATTAAAAAAATAAATAAAAAATAAGTGTGGTCACAGAACTGTAAACAAAGAAAACCCAGATGCTCTCAGGGCCTTTGATTACACATGTAGCTCTGTTTCTTTATAAGCTACCCAAAGTCACACTACTACAGATTCCTTTGTACATGAGTGATGACTTGTTAACTTCGTAACACTCTTTCTTAAATTCCATATATTGTCACTATTCAAATAAATCATTGACATTAATATCAAGACACAAATGATTACAAGAGGTTGTCCAAACCAGTGCTGTTCAATAAAATTTTCCACAATGATCAAAAGGTTTTGTTTTCTTTTTTTGATCAAAAGGTTTTATATGTGTGTATTGTTAATATGATAGCCACCTGGAATGTACCAATGCCACTAAGGAACTACATTTTAAAGTTTATTTTAAGTTAATTAATTTAATTTAAATAGCCCCTCTTCTTGATGGTAAACTATACTGTACAGTACAGGTCTTGATAAGTGGAATATAATTTCCTGAAAGTACAAAGATAATGAATGAATGGTATTACACACTCTTTTCTCAGAAAATGTTCTGATTCATTTTGTAAGAATGACAGGCCGGAGGACTGCTGTTTTGTTTCAATGAAAAGCCCAGCACTGTCTAAAACATTTGCCTCTAGCTCCCCTTGCAGGATAATCTATTCATATACATTTCACCTGTTTTGACCTGTTTCATTAAATTTAGACTTAGATGATACTCATTACACCTCAAAAATTCTTTCACATAAACACAACACAAAAAATCCTAATCCCAAGATTTAATCAAGGAGATAGTACTACTTTTCTAGTAACATAGAATCATTCCAATATTGGGGTGGCTCCTATAATCATTATTAATCAATGATATGAGAGTTGTAGACAGAGTACACAAATAAGAAGAAAATGTCAAGGACTGTAAAATTCTTGGAAGCAGAGGAAATGACTATAGCATATACTTTATAAACAGAAAAAAATAAAACATATCAGCAGAAATCAGTATATAACAGACCCTTAGGTTAGTCAGTCATAGGTTTATAGAGACCATATCTTGTTTTTCTCAAATTCCGATTTCAAATTCTATTATAATGTACCATCTCTCCCATACAAGTTTAATTTGGCTAAGCTCCATTATTTCCCCTTTATTTCCAACATTAGTACCAGTATTTTTATTTTTTTCACACATAAAAAATTTGTTTTAGTTTTATTCCTGTGAACTCTTATTTTGTAAGAATCACAGCAAGCAAGCCAACAAGAAAAAAACAAAAAACAAAAAACAAAACAGACAGTTGCTATGAAACACTGGCTGGCCAGCCTGACTCATTTAGTAGTTAAGAACACAGTAGCTCTGCACAGTGCACTTCATTCAAAACGACAAGCCATAGCTTTTTGTTCAAACTCTCAAACTTTCTATTAGTGACTGCCAAGGACTCAAAGTCCTCTAAATGGGAGAATAGGCCTAGAGCACAAAGCAAGAATCCAAATTGGCTGGCTTTCCTTTGGCAAGGTTTCCTGAGAGAGGTTCTTGTGGCCACAGCTTGTGGAGAAGAATATGGACTGTCAAAGAGAAGGGTGAAAAGCCTCACCTACAAGATGAACTGTGAGGAAAGAGTGAGCAGCAGAAATGAACGGTGTTATGCTAAAAGGTACACTATAAGTCTAGATGGCACTTCAGGTTGAGAAGATGCCTTAGAAAACTTAATTGCAGAAATGAGCTGGGGGATCAGAAACAACACTAACTAAACCCTGCAAAACAAAACCCCCCTGACTCTCCAGGAACTTACCAACTTTATAGTGTACACATCCTTCCAAATCTCCCACAGTTGTCCAACCCTGTTTCTTTTCAACTTCTGGATCATTGTGAAGTATTTTGTTTCTTAACCAGGACAAATAGTAGACACGTAACTTATCCTTTTTGCCTAGTAAAACAAATATAAGTATTTTACATGCATATTCAAAGTAGATATCATCATTAATAACAACAGTAGGCAAAGAAATGTCCTTCTAAGGAAACCACCTCTATGTGTTTTACTAGCACCTCAATTTAAGCTATTCAGATGGACTAACCTATAGAATTATTATCAAGCATAGGCCTGAATTAGAAGGAAAGATTTTATTTATTTATTTGAAAGAGACAGAGACACACTGAGAGGACAACATGGAGGGCAGAGAGGGAGAGAGAACCCTAAGCATGCTCCACGCCTGCTGCAGAGCCTAATGCAGGGCTCAAGCTCACCACCCTGAGATCATGACTTTAGCTGAAATCAACAGTCAGATGCTTAACCAACTAAGCCACCCTGGCACCCCAAAAGAAAAGAATTAAAAAAAATACAGAACTCACACTTACGTAAACAGTCAGTATCTATAAACCATAAAGTTAACACATGCACAGCAATATAACCAATAGAACTTATAAGGTGTTTTCACATGCATAATGTCCTTTGATTCTCAAAACTCTTTGGAGTAGCTATTATGTCCCACTAGACAGCATAGGAATATTAAATAAATCATCCTAGGCAGGGACTCAGATCCAGCAAAAGGCAAACCATAATGTGGAGATGTGTGCAACTTACATAACTGACAGAGGACTCACAACCTATAAATCATTTAGAAGAGAGAAAACCCAATAGAAAAAGTAGGCAATTGACCACAACAGGTAAAAGAGGTTATCTCATAGTACGTGAAAAAGGTACTTGCTCTCAATAGTCAATTAATTAATGCATATTAAAACCATAATGATATATAAATTTCACACGTCTATCAGGGTTTCTAGAATTAAAAAGAACAGCGGTACTAAAAAACCAACAACAAAAGTACTGAAAGTAGGGAGGGTGTGGAGTAACTAGAAATTCAGAAACTAGTGTTGTAAACTGTTAGAACCATTCTGAAAAGTCTGACATTATCTAGTAAAGTAGGATATATGCATACCCTACTTATGATCCAGTAATTTCTCCAAAAAAATGTGTGTGTATGAGCCCCCAAATGAGAATGTTCATAGCAGCATTGCTCCTAAGAGCTGTGAACAGTAAACACAACATGTATCAAGAGTAGAATGAATAAATTGTGGTACAATCATACACAGAAATGAAATGGAACAAAATAGGCTCTATAAGCAACAACAAAACGATGCTGAATAGAAGAAACTAAACATATTAACAAGCTTAAGAAGAAAAATCGTATGATCCTATCAATAGATGTAGAAAAAACAGCTGACAAATCCCAATATCCACTTCATGATCAAAAACTCACAGCAAACAGAAAGAGAGGGGTAACTGCTTCAATTTGCTAAAGAACAAGTACAAAAAAACCTTATGAGGATACCATATTTAAAGGTGAGAGACTAGATACTTTCCTCTTTAGGAATGAAGGAAGGGTGCCTCCACTTACCACTCCTAAACATCAGATGTCTTTGCTAATGCAATAGGACAAAGGAAATAAAAGGTCTACAAAACAGGAAGGAAGAAATATAGGCTTATATAAGTAGAAAATACCAAAGAACTGGTTTAAAAAAAAATCCTGTAACTAATAAAATGATTATAGTACGGTTGCAAGTTACAAGATTCATATATTAAGTCAAGTGCTTTCCTATATACTTGCAATAAGCAATTGGAAACTTGAAATTGAAAACACAGCACCATCTATGCAGAAGCACTAAAAACAGGGGTGGCCTGAGTGGCTCAGTTACCTGAGTGGCTTACTCTTGATTTTGGCTCAGGTCATGATTTCAGGGTTGTCAGGCTGTGTCAACCTGTGTCAGGCTACACGCTGGACAGAGTTTGCTTGAAATTCCCTCCCTCTTCCCCTACTCCTCCCCACTCTCTCTCTCTAAAAAAATAAATAAATCCTTAAAAAAAAAAAAAGCACTAAAGACAAAAAAGGATATACTTAATTATGTCTAATAAAATAGCCCTACATAAGATCTCTATTAGTAAAACTAACAAAATTCTGAAGAAAGAAATTAAAAGGGATCTCAACAGCTGGCGATACATTCAGTGGTCAAGCATAAAACACAACATTGCTAAAGTATCAGTTCTACTCATCTAAGGAATCAGTGTAATCCCAATCAAAACCCTATCAAGTTATTTAATACATATTGATAAACTGACTTCAAAGTTTATATGGAAAGGCTAGAGCCAGAGCAGTCAATACAATATTGAAAAAGAGCAACTTTGGAAGACTGATACTATGTGACTTCAAGATTTACTATAAAGTTACAATAATCAAGACAATAGGTATTAGCAAAAAGAAAAAACAGATCAATGGAACAAAACAGAGGGCCCAGAGATAGACCCACACAAATATAATGGGCTAATCTTTGACAAAGGAACAAGTCAATTCAATGGAAAAAGGTTGGTCTTTTCAATAATCATTGCTAGACCAATTGAACATCCACATACGAAAATAATGAATTTGTAGACTTTGAACCTTTCACAAAGATCAACTCAAAATGGATCATAGACCTAAATATGAAATGCAAAACCATAAATCTTCTAGAGGATAATATAGAAGAAAATCTAGGGACAGTCTCCTTGGATTTGGCAATGACTTTTTAGATACAACACCAAAGCCTAATCCATGAAAGAAAAAAACTGGTAAGTTAGACCTCATTAAAATTAAAAACTTCTGTTCTGCAGAAGACACTGTTAAGAGAATAGACAGAGAAGCCACAAACTGAGGGAAAAAATATTTGCAAAACTAAAGGACTTGCATCCAAAATATAAAAAGAACTCTTACAACTCAACAGTAAGAAAAAACAAATAACCCAATTATAAAATAGAGAAATGACCTTAACAGATATCTCACTAAAGATGACCAACAGGTGAAAAGATACTCAACATCACGTCATCAGGGATTAAAAATTAAAACAATAATGACTCACTAATACACTAATCCAAAGCACCATTAACATCAAACACTAATGTGGTTGTGGACCAAAAGGGACTCTTCATCTGTGGCCTGTAGGAACTCAAAATGATACAGCTGCTTCAGAAAACAGGCTGGCTATTTCTTACAAAGCTAAATGTTACCTTATCTTACGTTCCAGCAATCATGCTCCTAGGTATTTAACTAAACACATGATATTTATAGCAGCTTTATTCCTAATTGCTAAAATGTGGAAGCAACCAAGAGGTCTTTAAATAAGTGACCAGATAAACAAAGTGGCACATCCACACAACAGATTATTCAGCAATAAAAAGAAATATACCATCAAAGTCATGAAAAGACACGGAAGAACTTTAAATATAAATATTGCTAAAGAAAGAGGCCAGTCTGAAAAGGCTATATACTATATGATCCCAAATATGACATTCTGGAGGTTATATAGTTAGGTTTAAAAAAAAAAAATCAGTTGTTGCCAGGGACTTTGGGGGAGAGATGAATAGGTGGAGCACGGGGGATTTTTAGGGCAGTGAAATTAGTCTGTAATGGTAGATAATTAGGTGTTTGTCAGAATCTACTAAACTGTACAACACAATGAATGAACCTCAGTATAAACTACAAACTTTGGTTAATAATACTGTCAATGCTGGTTCATCGACCAACAATAAATATACTACACTAATGCAGATAATAGGGAAAACTGGAAGTGGGTGGTAATATGGGAATTGTCTGTATTTCCCGTTCAGCTTTTCTGTAAACCTAAAGATGATCTTATAAAAAAACACAGCCAGACACAAAAAAATGCTTACTCTTTTACCATTTTATATCAATTCACTTCAAACAAGGTAAAACCAATCTAAGGTATAATCTTAAAGGATAGTGCTTCCCTGTGTGGACCAGGATGGGCAAGGACTGGGAGGCAGCAGAGTGGGTATTGCAGGAGAGATTTTGGCCTACTTAGGATTGCTACATTTCTTCACCAGGGCAGGTGAATGGATTTTAACCATCCTAGGATGCTTGTGACAATTCACTGAGCTGTATATACTTATAATTATACTTTATTACATCCTATAGTTTAATATTTTTAAGTTTTGAAGACTTTTTGAATATGGAAAAATATTCAATAAAATGTTAAATGAAACAAAAACCATGTAGCTTTATATATATAGCATTTCATTCCCTTATTGTGATAAATATTTATAGAAATGAGAAGGAGGAGGGGCACCTGAATGGCTCAGTTAAGTATCTCTTTGGGCTCAGGTGATGATCCCAGGGTCCACTCAACAGGGAGCCTGCTTTCCCCTCTTCCTCTGCCCTTTCTCCTGCTTGCGCTCGTGCTCTCTTTCTTTCTCTCACGCTGTCCCTCTTTCTCTCTAATATGTAAATAAAATCTTTAAAAAAATGAGGAAGAAATATTTTTAAAAAGTCAACAAGAGCTGCCTTTGAGATGGGGTAGTATTTTGTTTTATTCTTCCAAGTTTTTTCTATTTTTGAAGCTTCCTACAATTAACATGTATTACTTTCCTGATTGTAGAAACCATTACAAAAGAGAAAAGAATACAGAAAAGTAGACCAAAAAATTATTACTGGTATCAGCTGATCCATGATCCCCATAAATCTTCTTGTTCACTGGATCACAAAATGAAGTTTAAATCATTTTTAGCAGATTTATTTTTCCTCTAATTTTAAACCCACTCCCCCCATCAGCAGTCAAGTTATAAATGGTTGTTTCCTCACTGAAGTGTGAGATGGATGGAGAAATAACTGCATTTTAACAAAGGCCCTTCACTTAGAACCAAAAGCCCATTTGAAAACTAAAATAACTCTGAGAAATGTTACATATAAACAAATAGAAGAAGCTGAGTTAGCAAGTATTAAATCACAGTTGCTGCTGGTTATTATAAGACCTATTTCAAGTGTTTCAATTTTGCATACTCTTGACTCCAGCAATAATACAAATTATTATTTATGCAACATGGATATATATACACAATGGTTAAGTAAGCTACAAGATGTATGTGAAAATGTTAACATGAGAGGGGAAAAAAGTGATAATCTAAAAGGCTTCTAAGAGAAGTAAATAAATTTTAGAGTATATATGCAAAGAAATACTCTATAGCCAGGTAAAAAAAGGTATCCTGGGGAAATGATTAATGACATGGAAAGAGCAAGTCACATGATCTGGACAAACCTGAATGAGAAAGATACACCCTCACTTCAGGACAGTGGGTACCATGGCATCTAGATGGGGCAGGGGATGCTAAACGCAGGTACAAGAGTAAGTATTTAACACCTGTTAGAAGTAACACATCAGTATGTGGGTGTCATTATTATGTAGTTATTCTCTCATTATTATTATTTTCTGTATGTTTGAAATGTTGCATAACCATTTTTATCCAGATTTCCCCCCCTTAAGTCTATATTGAGTGTGTATATGCTTAAAAATGAGAAGTTGAAACTGAAGAATCAATAGATAGAGTATCTCTGGTTGACTTTTCATTTCTCCTACTTGCTTTTCTGCACTAGTTTCTTATTTTCTCGAATGAACATGTATTACACAAATGAAAAAAAAAAAAACTCTTTCTTTTAGAAAGAAAAAGAAAAGTGTTAACTGATTTAAGAAAACACAATATAGTACTTTTTACCATCGTGGCAGAGCACAATGCCTTCTGCATGAAGGAAAGTCCTGTGGGTGAAAGTGGGTACAGACCTACATGCTGGAGAAGCCGCGTTGAGGCGGACAAGCATCGGGGCCAAGAGCGCTCCCAGGGGAGGGTTCTACTAGACAGTGCACATCCCTGTGCTTCTCCACACTGCTCTTTAGAGGGGCAACAGATCCACTGCGTACTTGTCAGTCACATCTGAATACATTTTTCTATCACCTTATTGTAAAACCATGCTATATGGTTATACCTCATTTAGCCATTACTTCAAAAAATAAGCTAGGAGCATTGGGGTGGCTCAGTTGGTTAAGCATCTGCCTTTGGCTCAGGTCAGGACCCCAGGGTGCTGGGATCAAACTCTGCATCCGGCTCCCTGCTCAATGGGGAGTATGCTTCTGCTTCTCCTTCTCCCTCTGCCCCCACCCCTGCTTATGCCCTCTCTAGCTCACACTCTCTCTCAAATAAATAAATAACATCTTAAAAAAAAAAAGCTAATGGAAGTTTAGTGCTTTACTAAATGAACACTTACCAGATATTGTCACCAAGACATTCAAGCCTTCAAGGACATCCATCTGTTGAAATCGTCTTCGGTTAATCAGAGGATATACCTTTCCTTGGCCACTTCTGTCCAGCAGCATCAGGCCACTCTCTGTACCCACTAACAAATTCACTCCTATTTCAAGGACACAGAAATATCTGGATTTTATACTGTGCTTAGCAAACAGTCTGGTTGTATAGAAAGGATAACACCACCTATCTGGGAAAGAGTAGTTTCCTTAATCACACACACAAAAAAATGCTTGGAATAGTCAGCAGTTAAAGTGACCAAATGACAACAAATTACCACAGAAGAGTGGCAGTCTAAAAAAAAATGCGAGAGAAAACACACACACCACATTCCCTCAACCTCCTGCATAATTCACCAGTTTCCCCTGAATGTTTTGAACTCACCATCTCCTTGGTGTTACAGATTATACATCTCATTAGCCACATGAGACGGGTGAACAAATCTTTGTCGGATAAAATGACCTCTTCGTGCTTCCTGTATCTGTCTGTCTTTATTTTCACTGGCAAACTTCTGGCACGAGCTATAAACAGCCACCTCAAATCCTTACCAGTTTATGACTGATCCATCACTCACCTTAAGGTTTTCTTAAAGACCATTCTCGGTCATCATCAGAGAAGAAACAATGGCACTCAGTCCTCTGCCCCCTAACTTCTTGGGACTATTAAAATACCATGACCGCCCCATGGGAAGCACTTCTGGCTTCTCTCTGAGCTGCCAGGGTCTTCCCACTCTCCAGCTGCTCTGAGTCTCCTTTCTGGTTTGCACACACCTTCTCTGCTTCTTAAACACAGGTATCTCTTTCACTGTCTGTCTGCTGGAGGAGCACCTCAGAACCATCAACTCCTAATTCCATACCCAGCTGCTTTTCTACTTGCTGTAAATTTCTACTGAGACCAACTTCTCAACGTTTGCCCTTTCTCTAAGAGCACCATCACCTGCTCCACACAACCAACCAAACTGACCACCAGAACCAGAGACCTCCTTCCTTTCCCTTTCCTCTGCTCCCACCTACTTGAGGTACTGGCCACCTTGTAACCGATGGACAGAGACTTTAACACAGTCCCTCTACTTTCTCATAGCAGCAATCAAAATGATCCTAATCTTCTTATACTCATTAGGTCCTACCATATTTTCCCAACTATACACTCTCTATAGGAGGGTATAAAGTCTCAATTTGGCACTCAGATCTCTCTGTACCTTGAACCAACTTACTTTTCTCTTTAACACTCCCTTATTTCTCTAAATACCTTGTTTCCTTGGTCTATAACCTTTACTGTCTAAACCAAATTTGTAACATATAAGACAGATCGCCTTATACTTCCACACAATCAGGCACATACATGTTTGCACGGATTCCCTAAACTGGCCAATAAACTCACTGAGACAGGAATAAAGTATCTGTGCTTTTATGAACTGCTCAATCAATAGTTTCAGGTAGATGGAAAGATAGGAAAGAGTAGCATGTATTTCCTAAATCACAAGATCCAAGTTTTATTGCACAGACACACACACACACGCACACACCCTACTTCCAGAACACTTCCAATGAGCAACTATGAAGGTAAGAAAGAAACACCCTCACAGCCCCCCACTCAGCTAGCTCTGTGATGGTTCTGTTATTAAGCAAGTGAAACCCTACCACCTGGAGGACAGTATCTACCCAAGCCAATTTTTCTGAAGAAACTGGAAGCAACTTTTGTGATCTTGGGGAAGCTTTGGAACCTGGAATTTACATATGCAGTTACTATCACCACCATTCAAACTCAAATATAAACTTTACCAACTAACAGAGTGCCAGGCTCACTAGGGCAACAGTTACCATTATGCCAAAGCACTGTAAGCTCTAAGCGAACAAAACACTATCCCTGGAGTACTCAAAAAACCTAAAATGTGTAATGAGGTAGGTCCTCATAAATTCTAGACACCTACAGTTTCCAGTAATAATGTGACCTGAAAAAGCCCTGTTAAAAAAAATCTATTAGGCATATGATGCAGGTTTCCATCCTGCCCTTGCGGAAACAGTCTAAGTTTTATGAGAATATTCCTGTCTGGGCTCCCCATACATACTTCCACCAAATTCACAGCTGCTTTCCAGCTAGGATGACGGTAGTGAGAACTTGTTAGTGCCTGGCATACTATGAAATGACTTCTGAAAATTTGAGGGAAGCTTCTCGAATTTTCAGGAAAAGAGAAAAATTCTGAGTATTCACTACCCATCTAGAGTGATCCTTAAAAGTAAACAAAACCCTCAAAATATGATCATTTGGACAGATAAGAAGAAAGACTTATGAACACATATAGCTCCCTCTATCACCTATAATTAAGATTTTTAGAACATGCCATTCAGACCAGCCTTGTTAACAGAACATTGAACCTTGATGTCTGACATGTTAGCCAATGGCCACATGTGGCTCCTAAGCATTTGCAACATGGCTAGTGCAACTGAAAAACTCAGTCTTCTACTTTAATCCATTTACGTGTAAATAGTCACAGGAGACTAGTGATTATCCTAACAGCCAGTGCAGCTATGGCAGATACTGTGGCTTTGAACTGGGGCTCACAGTCTTACACTTCAAGGCTTACAAGTCATCATGTTTTCCATGAAAAAGTTCTTTTTTAATAGAAGTATCACACACATCAGATAATGACTGAATGCTAAGAAAAAAACTACAGCCCAATTTAAAAACTCACTTATCATCACTGTAGGAGAAATTAATGTTTATGTAATGCTCCACTCATTTTCCTATCATTTTACTTTTGAGGTTGGTCATTTTGTGACTACCTCCCTATCAGATGTAGAACTACAACAGGACATTATTTTTTGTGTTTTTTCTCCATATACCAATGTGAGATAATTCTAACTAGCTTCACAGTTATTTGAAGCAGAAAAACAGTAACTGACAGAGGTGCTTACACATAAGAGTCCATTCTAAAGGTTCCATTTTGTGCAGTATTTCAGTATTTTCTCAATCTTCAGTATCAAGTAGCTGAAAAGGTCTGTGTCAAGAATCTGGCAATAACCACCAAAAGTATGAGCCTTTGAATTCTACTATTTGTGGTTTCCAAAAATAAACAGCATCCAAACATCAATCAAGATTTTACAGTAATGAATTAACAAGGGAATAAAAGACAAAGCTGAAAAAGTCTATTCATAAACACACAAAAATGCATATATTTTGGCACTTACACTCCTCGTAATTCTTCATTATATACTTCCAAAAACTGTGTGATTTTGTAAAGTACTAAGTGTTAGCAGTCAAAGGAATATTAACAGTCACTGGAATAACCACCTTGGAAATTACGGGCCTATGAAAAAAATTAAGTTGCATACTGCAATAACCTTTTATAAATATGCTTTTTAAACCTTTCAACTGTTAGATATAATTAAACTTTAAATGCTAATAGCTCAAAGATAAGCTGTACTAAACACTGCGATTCTATTCATAGGAATCTGGTGTAGGTTGATGGGGAAAACGGCTCTATAAGAGCTCTGTAACATGTGATTTAAAATATCCTTTAAATTTTATGATGATATTTCAGGCAAAGCTCTGTAGTAAACTGCAGACAGTTTACTATTAAGAGTGGGAACTGGGGTGCCTGGCTGGCTCAGCTGGTAGAGCATGTGACTCTCGATCTCGGGGTTGTAGGCTTGAGCTGGATGTTGAGTGCAGAGATTTTATTTAAAAAAAAAAAAAAGAGAGAGATGGGAAAAATGATGTTCAAAATATGTGTTAAAATAATTCTGACTACAAATGGGAAAACGGTCTTATTACAAAAATGCAAAAAATATATAGCAACTAACAAAAGTCAGTTATATAATATGATTAAAAAAGAATGCTTGAAAAGCTAGCATGTTCTCCAGAAGGCACACAAAAAAAATCCATCTAACCTATCTAACACCGATCAGCAGACTTCAAATGTGTCACCATTTCAAAGTGTCCCCTGAATTTTCTCCCCTTGTTGGTCTATCACTCTTACAGTTCAAGTTTTAACTTTTCTAGGTCTAAGTCTCTGAGAGGCTTATTTTTAAACTTAACTTAAAAGGCTTATTTTTCTTACTTTTTAGCTTAGCTTAGCAGTTTAAGGAAACCCACCATCAATGTGCCCCAAGCCAAGGAACAATTCAAATATACCAATTTACAGAAAGAGATTTCAACTTTATGTCATCTGCCCACTTTCCTTTCCACATACTGTTAAAATGGAAGTTCCATTACATTTCCAAAAACACAAGCTCGAGATACTCTCTTCTCTGAGGTATTAGAGAAGTTAATTAGGAAAAAGAAGGATTTTACTTTAAAAAAAAAAATCAATTAATGGCACAAAACGGGGTTTAGCACTCTATAGGACAGTAGAGGAATATAAATCAGTGTAAGACTGCTACCAGGTGCAAACATTCTAGATAAAAATTACTTCAGCAATTTCAAAAGAATTAACATAATTTCTACATGAAATATAATGTACTGAATTTTGATGATATATACTCTCCCATGGAGGGCAAAGAATAAGAATGGTGGAATTCAACCCTGGGATGTGATCACAACTTGCATTCCTAGAGCAATACTTCACAGTGCTGGGCAGTGACAACACGGTGACAGCTGCCTTTTGTGATCCCAGTAATCCCCTCCAAGTGGCTACTGTTACCTCTGCCTATGAGGTTAATATGGGGGACTTAAGATACTCCGTGATGATAAGGACAGAAATTCAGAACCCAAAGAGTGAAAAAAGAAGTAGGTGTGTCTGCAAAGGGAAGACGCCTCTCCTGGACCCCTCGGGAAGAGGCTGCGTAAGAGCTGGGGAAGGGAGAGGAGAGACGTCAATGGACGGATAAAAGTCTAAAAGGTGGACAAGGAGGAACTTTTAAGAAGTAACAGACCCCCTCTTCAACAGCAGGACTGAGGAACATCTCAAGGTTCAGGAGGTGAGCGCTGAGGTGCTCATGTCAGCCTCAAGTCTTGAGAGAGGTAGGTTAGGGGTTGAAGGTGAGGGGTAAGGTGGACATGGACAGAGCTGATCTGGTCACTGGGGATGCAGAGGCCATCAGAACACTCCAACAAACAACACGCTGAGGTCAATTTGCTATGCACTCAAACCAAAATGGATCACATGTTTTCTGTCCACTTGTACTTGCATTCAAGGGAGGAAGAAACTAACTAGAAATAGGGTCTCTGCTAAAAATTTCAGAGTTTAGGCAGGAGGAGAACACTTTGTTAAGTGTGGGACTGGAAGACAAAGTAAGGCCAAGAGGACGGTCTATCTGTGGGAGTGAGGAAAGTGATGGCCCAGGGGAGACAGAGAGTCTAGCCTCAGAATGAGAGAGCAGAGTCCTCACGTGGCACCCTCCTCAGGCATAGTCTCTTGTGCCGTTGTAAGCTGTGAAGAGGCGGCACCACCAACATGGAGATGGAACAGGGAAAGGCCATGCTATGGTCTCCTTCTGCACATTCTGGCCCATGGCAAACTGCTTTAATTTTTATTCACTTTTTTTTTTTTTTTTTTTAAAGATTTTACTTATTTGACAAAGAGAGATCACAAGTAGGCAGAGGCAGGCAGAGAGAGAGGAAGGGAAGCAGGCTCCCTGCCGAGCAGAGAGCCCAATGCGGGGCTCAGTCCCAGGACCCTGGGATCATGACCTGAGCTGAAAGCAGAGGCTTTAACCTCTGAGCCACTCAGGCGCCCCGGAAATCTGCTTTTAAAAGCTTCATTTCTGGGTCGCCTGGGTGGCTCAGTGGGTTAAGGCCTCTGCCTTCGGCTCGGGTCATGGTCTCAGGGTCCTGGAATCAAGCCCCGCATCGGGCTTTCTGCTAAGCGGGGAGCCTGCTTTCTCCTCTCTCTGTCTGCCTCTCTGCCTACTTGTGATCTCTGTCAAATAAATAAAATCTTAAAAAAAAAAAAAAGCTTCATTTTCGTGTTAGACCCAAGTCCTAAAAGAGCAAGGAAAAAATGTTCAATGGAAACATTTAAAAAGCAATCCAACATGCTTCTTCATTCTCCCTATAAATAAAGACCAAATCAAATGTCCTTCTCATCTTTTTACTTTTTGCTTTCCCTCAAAGAATGGGAGCTCAGTCCTTCATGCCAATACCCAGTGGCTGAAACAAGTGCAAGCCCATACACGCACCTACATGATTCTGCAGGAGGTAACAAGAGTGAGCATCATGGAAGTCTTCCAACTTCTCTGTCAACAACTCTTTACAAAATCCCCAAATTGTCCAAAATAGTACCTTCTCTAAAAGACCAGTCCACCCTTCAGGAAAATAAAAAGATGACATCACAGTAGCAGCAGTAAGATACCTACCCCATAAGGCAGCGCACAGAATCTCGGAGTTAAATCTTTTCTTATATTTACGAATCTCCGGGGTGTCACTCTGTGGCCTAGTGTTGGTGGGATTCACATTGACCACTGAGCCCTTCCGGGTAGGATCTTGCCTTATGGCTTCTGGTCTCATCCCATCACAGGAAAATCCCACTAGAACACAGTACATTAAAAATTATTTTCTTCACACACGAACACTGCACCTGTCTCCCTCCCCCGGTACACCTCAAGTGAGTATTCATATGCTATAAACCAACTCTTTGTCAAAGAAAAGAAATCTGTAAGAAATGTATATGGAAAAAGGAAACCGACTATGCAGCTCATTGCAAGTAAGACAATGCAAGCGGGATGGGTGTTTCTGTATCCGAGGTCTGTGCCTGCAAAGAACCACCAAGCCATGCCTAAGCCACCAGAAAGAGTGACACAAAGTGACTGAGTCCTGTTTGTCAGCTGCTTTCTTGCTGCTAGTTTACTTACCCACAGAAGTCACTGTTGTCCCACTAGATGGAGAAATCTGTAGTAATCTGGGGTCTATAAAAGGTGTAAAGGAGGAGGAAGATTTGTGTTTCTGGAGTGTGCTACTAGCGGACTGAGTCTGCAATGTAAATTTCAATTTTATTAATACAAATGACATTAAAAAGTTGAACATAAAACATTTCAATCCACTTCTGTACTGCATGGTTTCCCACTAGAAAGACCTATCCCTCCTGCATCATTTCCCCCAAGTGCTCTCAGGGGTGCCTCTGCATGTGCACAACACACCCCACCAACAGGCTGTTCAACCTGGAACCACCAAAAGAGCTACATCTCCCTTCAGATATGCTGCTCATCTAAGACAGGAGGCTGAGAGCTACCAACAAAATCTATACTTTGTGCTCCTAGTTTTTTCTTTTTTTTTTTTTTAATAATTATAATAAAAACTCCTAAAGGAGGTTTGAAATATCTATCTCAGTTCATCAATTTCTGAATTTACTCTTCAGCCCAAAAAAGGCCAATTAACCTCTGTTGGAATACTGGCAAATCCTGACTTTGTATTACTCATTTTAACATGAGCCTCTTGCCAGAAAGCTACAGAAGCTTTGGCTACCACCATTTAGGTGCATCATCAGTAAACCCGTATCGAACAGGGGCTCATCAGTGAAAGGTGCAAATGACAAGATATGGCACATACTTTTGCTCTTTTAGGAGCACTAGTGTTTTGGTTAATAGTGTAATTTAAGACAAAAATAAAAAGAAAACACAAAGAAAGTGAAACAAATTGTTAAGTGGAAATGTAATGACAATTAAAAACAAAACAAACAGAAAAATAAACTTGCCAGTTTAGTGAGTTAAGGGTTATAGTAAATACTGTACATTAGAGCAAAATGGAGCCAAGTTTAAATATAAATATAAGGAGAAAAGTGAGTGTAGGTGGAATAAATCAATGGAGAAAAAAGAACACTTCTGATCAAGTGCTTTTTAGTCCTGAAAACTTTCTTGCCCTCCACAGGCAGCTAAAAGTTGCCATGTCCTAGAGCCCGAGCCTGCCCAGGCTCCCAGGCTCTCTCCTTCCACTTGATATAGCTGTCTGCTGGCAAGCTTCCCACCCTGTCCTACAGCCAATCCATCCGACAGCCAATCTTATGCAAGCCCACCCTTAGAAGCAGTTGACTTGCCCCTGCTCCTCAGGGGGAGAGGATTATTCTGATTCTTTCTCAAAAGGGAACCAAAATCAGAGTAGGTAGAGACAGCCTGGCAGTTAAATGTTTACATTAACAAGATTGGCTGAAGCTACGTGCCACTTTCAACCTCCTTCAACTGTTAGCCAAATGCATTTAAACCAAACCTCCCAAGAAATCAAACCACTTGTTTAATTTAATACAGGGTGCTCAAGGTGGACTCTGTCACTGCATGGGGAGAATAATCTTTTTCCAAAGAGCAAAGCATCACCCACTATCACCCAGACTGAGCACCACAGCCAAGCCTTCAAACGAGCACACAGGATTTCCCATTCAAAATTTTAAATTAAAAGCATGCTCAGACCTTTGCCCTTCTTTGCATCCTAATTTTCTAGAATTCCCTAAAAATCATTTGGCCTTTTCTGTGAATTTCAAGGAAAGAAGTCCTTTTAACAGGGTTGGTGAAAACAAATGATTAACCAACCAACAATCTCCCCCTATCAAAAACAAAAAGCCATCCAGCCCTGTTTGAAGGAGATTCCTGTAGAGGATAACAAGCGTGTCCAGGTATGGCCAAGTCTGCTTAATCAAATTTTTTCTATATTTTACTTGTCAGTTAAAAAGAATGATAAAGGCAGATTCCACAAATGACTACAAGAATTTCATGCCAAATACATAATGGATCCAAGAACACGGCAATCATTTTATTTAGACTTAAAAAAAATACACTGAATAAAGAAAGCCATGCAACTACACTTATCTAGAGAAAAGGAAACAGTGAACTGCAAGTTGAAGGGACATTGATCTAGGGTTACGGGATTTGTATGCAGATCTGAAAGATGTTACTTAGGGTTGGGGAGAAGGGTAGGTGACAGAAGAAAGCGGGTGGGGAGGGTGGGTGAGGGGCGTGGGAAAGGTCTCTTCTGCAAACTAGCTACTAGGCAGTGCTGGTCGAACCCTAGGAAAGCAGCCAGCTGTGGTGCGAGACATACCTCATTAGTAGTGAGCTTGTCCTGGGGTGTCTGTGGGGACATGGTGGGTGTCGGCTGGCTGGAGGATGGGGAGGAGGAGGTGGAGGAAGTGGAGGAGGAATGGCTTTGCTGTAAGAGATCTGGCAAGAGGTGAATGCGACCGGCAAAGCCATTGCTCTCATGATGGCTGGCGCGCTTTTGGTCAACTGTACTCTGTAGAAAAAACAGGCACACTCGTCTCGCTCAAGCGCTGCTGAAATTCCCTATGACCCTACTGATAACTGCCTTAAAGGTGCTGTGTGACTTTTCAAACTCCATTAAATAATCAAGGAAGGACCACAGGAAACTGGTCGGAATTGTTCACACTTAAGTCGCCGAATGCAATTCAAAGTGCCTCATCTGGTGGCCACAGGACTGGAGCATGACTGCCTAACCTGGGTTAGCTGCCACTCTAGCTGTTGTTAACAAAACCACTCGCCTTTCTTTTCCTTTAAAAATGTTCCTGTCTAAAGCTCTAAAGAGTACCCTGTCACTTCTTTGAATCCTGGTCTTTTCCACGTTCTTCCCACTTTCCATCCAAATGCAATGCCATTGCATGAAACACACTCAGGAAAAGTCCAACACTAGAAAGGCGCCTGTTCTATGTCCTGGGAAGCGCACTACTTCTCTCTCTTCTAAGCTAAGAAATGAACAGACAGTTGTGAAGCTGAGCAATCTGAACCGAGCACATCGGGGTGGTACACATTTAATATTCAACAAGTGAGGAAACGAACGTTTTAGAACACGCAAGAGAGACCTCCCAGCCCTTCTGCTTCAGAGGCCTTCCTGTGACTGATGAGGCTCATCCGCTCTTCCACTGCACCTGCCTAAGGGCTGCTCCTGTGACAGCACTGTGGACCCTCAGCTGGGAGCTCTTTGCAGAACGTCTGTGGCTGCTCTGCTCCAGACAGTGCTCTGCCTCCTCGCTCTGTGAGCCTGCTGAAGGGAGTCCCTGTGGCTTTTCTACTACTCAGACACAGACTGTGAGATTCAGTGTGGTGCTCAAATGAGGGCTGCCGCAAAACATGCAAAGGAGCAGCGATGTGGGGTGGAAGACTGCTAGCTACCTTCTGGGCATGCAGCACATATCTGCCTCCCTAGCCCCCGACACTCTACCCTCTGGGTCTTGTTAACATGAAAACAGATGATGATGTAGAAACAGCATGAGTGAGTGAATGAGCAAGTGGGTTAATGACTACAGGAGAAGCTCTGCCTCTAACAACAGAGGGAAGACACAGGTACCTGGCGGACGATGAGAGTGCCCTCCTTGGATGGGGTCATGGCTGGCTCACTTTCTACATCATCATGGACAATCATGGTTTTCACCGACTCTGTTTCACCATTGCTCAAATTCAGAGACGACCTATTGAGACAAAATTCAGAAGTGAAGGGCTATCATCCCATGAGCTGAGAACATCCTGTTTAGATTTTTCACCTTCCTAAAGGCCTAAGATGAGATCAGGCTACAGAGAGAGTTTCCTCCAAGAAAACAAATGCTTAGTTCTTCCCCTTCAACAAAGAGCTTTCTGTCAGTATAGTCTGCTTTTGAGCAAAAATATCTAGAGTGAATTCTCATGGTTAACGTGGTTCAACCAAACTGAATCTTCCCTTTTGTCATACCCTCAAATTAAAAGGAAAAAAAATAAAACACACATTAGGGTACTGGGGAGAAGCACTGACACACACATGCACACAGACAAACAGAAGAGGGAAGAACACAAAGGCTGCCTGCTGTTGAACCCAGGAGAACTCAATGGTTAAGTATTCAAACAGTCAGGATAGGTTTAGAAAGAACTGCTTCTAAATGGAAAGAAAGTTCAGTGGAGACGCTCTCAGCCTCTCTAAAATACACCAAAGACTGACGCTGCTCTGGTGTCCTCTGGTCCAGAGGTGGCTTCCTCCACCCCTTCTTGTTCTACATCATCGTCTTCCTCATCTGTCGTCCCTGACTCCTCACTGGATGAGGAATAGTCTGTCACTTTGTGTGGTGGTCGCACATCTTCCACTGCTCGAAGCTCTTTGGCCAGTGCAGTCAAATCCTAATGCATAGGACACAAAAGACAGTAAGGCAAAGAGGTGTGTGCCACAGGCACAAATTATAAGACACAAATTATAAGACAATCTTCATTTTAATTATTGATAAAATAGCCACAGCATCCATTTTGTAAAACTATTCTGTATTTACCAGTATTCTGTATTTACCAGAGCTTACAGGAAGGTGAGCTCTTAAAACTTTTGATAGAAAAGACTAAAAAATGTAAAAAGGGGAAAAATAAAAAGCAAAAAATGTTGTGCACAGTTCATATTTCACAACAATAAAAAACATAATCTGCTTATGATAGGCTAATAGTGCTTTTTAAAAACCCTAACATAAAATTCTAGATCAAGAATTGTTGTGAAGGAAAATCCTTGGAGGTCTGCCTATTTAACAAAGTCTTCTTTCAAAGAGATTATCCACGAAGCAAGATTCTAGTGAAATTGGGCTGACTGAAAGGTTTTCTTTGGTGAACTTGTTATTTTTAACTCCACCTTTTAATAATTTCCAACCTACGAAAAGTAAAAAAGTGAGTATACTATTCATATCTGACTTCATTGAGTGTTAACAACTTGCCACGTTCCTAAGAAGGTCCATGACACAGGAAGTGAAAAAGTGGATGCAGCACGTGCAGCTGTGGGCAGGAGGTAATAGGCACTTCTCCCTGGCACCACCTGACCCATGTTTTCCTGCAACACTGCCAACAAGTACAAACAGGAGACAGAAAGGAAATCTATTTTAAAAAACATTATTCAAAAGTAGCTTCATTTCCCATGATTCTTCCATATGAGATATTCTAACACTCAATTTATGTACATATAATTTTCAATTGTCATTATTATGTATACTCTATGCTTTCACACAGAAGTCCAAGGTTTCTACCTGGGAATCACATATTTATAAGTAATGACTTTTATTTTTTTTTTTTAAAGTAGGCTATATAGTCATTTTTCCTTTTTCTTTTTAGCAGTTCCAAAGGAGTTTCCTTCTCCACAGTTAAGAATCTGTTGCTCTTCTTTGAGCCTGAGCCTCTGAAATAACAGTGTATCAGACTTTCAGTGTTACTATTTCATGATTATGACTGTGGCTTTTTAGGAAGTTATTTTTAGAAGTTCTACCTAGTAATAATAAATATATGCAGCAAATTCTATGTTAAAAAAGATAAAGCAGAAGCTTAGAACTTCTGAGTTCTAGAAAAGAACAAAAAGACAAGTTGAGGAAGGAAAAGAAATACAGATGGACTACAAGCTAAGCTTAAGAGGCAGTTGGAATGGTGCTCTACTGTGGCATTTTCCAGAGATGGGGCTTACCACTTCGCCCTTGAGTGCAGGCGCAGTTTCATTGAGCCGGAGAAGCCATCAGTGATGAAGAACGCACAGCATAAGGAAGCATGGGAGAAAGAAGGGGAGTGAGGGGAAGGACAGGAATCAATTCAAGCAGGAAATCAAAATTTCAAAAGGCTTTCAATCCCACATTGGGCACAGTTACATGGTCAGTTAATGCATCAAGGATTAAAGGCCAAGTATGAGGAAGTCAAAACTGTCACTCCAGTACCAAAAGACAGAATTTAAATAATAGGGGAGTTGAAAAAGAAGATGATGTAAAAAATTTACTTTAAAAACCAGTTTTGTAAATGTCCAACTCATCAAGAATACGACAAGGCTAATGTTGAGCAAAGAGATAAAAAAAGGTTTTCTTTCTTTTGTACTTAAAAAAAAAATGACAAAGCAGTGAGGCAGGGTATGCACAAATGTGCCCGAGAATATGGCATCCCTTCCAATTCCTTAATTCTGAGCGGGGCAGGGGACAGGGGAAACCCTACAGAAAGGACAGCGGGACTCTCGACTACATATTTTTAATAGAAAGACCTGACTTAAGCTTAGAATAAGTAAATTGATTCTGTATAATTCTTACAGTAGGTTTGAGAGGTCTGAAAACTTCTTTCTTTTCTTCAGGTTTTTTCACTGCATTTTCTAGACGCTGAGATGGAGAGCCTTCAGATTTGGACGATGCTATGAAATTCAAGAAAGACAAAAAGAGCAGAAACAGATAAGCACAGAGAAGTATGTCACAAATCTGACCTAGCCCACCTAGCCTTTGTTTCTCTCCTATTCTCTTCTGCCCACTTCTGGTAGCCCCACTCAAGGCAAGTCTCCAAACAGACTTGACTCTGCTTAACGTTTTCACAATACCTTGTTACACTATGTGAATAATATAAAAGAGGGAATTTTCATTAGCTTATTATTTTGTGGATGAAAATAACCAATAAGGACGACAGCACTGATGGGAATCTATACTGAAAGAAGTGGGCTCAAATCCTAGCTCAGACATTTAGCTAATCTTATTGGACAAGTTACTTAACTTCACTAAATCACAGTTGCTTTAATTTGTAAAATGGAGACACAATACATCTATCCCTCTCTCTCTCATGGAGTTCTTTTAAAGATTAAATGAGATCATGCATATAATGTGCCCACAGTGCTAGGCATGTGTGAACTCTCAAAAGTGAACAAGTGAACTCTATATTATTAAAATTATGGTTATCATTAGCAACCTGCACTGAAACACTGTTTTGTGATATGCAGCTGTGAAAAAAAAAAACCACAGGCCTTTATACAGGATTAAAAAGGATCTCCAATATACTGATCATATAGCCCAATATCGTTAATGCGGTAAGGGAAAAGCAAAGGTATCCTACATCTCACTCTGAAGCGCTCCCCAGAGCCGCTCTGAGACCCCGGATGGGACCCTGGCTGGGATCCTGAGTTGCTGGACCCCGAGGAGCTGCCACTGCCAGGCCTGGGCACCAGTTTCTCCACTCTCTCCCACAGCAGCCTGGGCTCAATACTGCTGTTAGAAAAGAACAAAGAACAGCTAATGCATTATCCCAAGATGTAGTATCAAATTATAAACAGATGTATGATGTGTCCACCAAAGTCTCTGCAATGTAGGTATAATGAGAAAAAAATGGCCTACAAACAGCATTCAACATTAAATTCATCAAAAGTTACAATGACATCATTCATGGATTTTACTCAGATATCCTTTTTTAAATTGTAGTTGACACACAGTTTTACATTAGTTTTGGGTCTATGAAACATCTCAGATAAGCTTAAGTCAAAAATGTTAAATAACAGACTACCATTAGCCAGACCCCAAATCTTTTTAACAATTGACAAGAAATGCTACTGTTCAGTCTAAAAATGTTACCATTCCTGTCACAGCTATAAACTCAGTTTCTTAATATAAAAAAATTCCACTTATATAATCACACATAAATTATGCTGTTCCTAGGCTGTTGCTCTCACTGTTAATCAATGCTTTTAAGAGCCAACACTTACACAGCATACTACTTTGTATGAACCCAGTTATTAAGGGGCTATGATGCTCCCCAACCGTGGATGCACCCAGAGCACAAGTTTATTAGATCACAATTAATACACAGACTCAGTCAGTCTCAGGAGAATCCCACAGTGTACCCTGATCATTTAAGGACTAAGAAGGCTCTCTGCAGCTTCTGGTCTGTCATCCATCTTTGTATTCCAATTATATTAAGGCTCCATGTACAAAAGGCTAATTTCAGAGGTTTGGTGACGATTGAGTACAAAACAGTCAACATAGTGTACCCTTCCCCTAGGATTGTACTGGCCAATGGACATCACTTGATAGGATGAAAATGTTCGATCGCTGACTGGTAATAACATGGTAGCCATGCCTGCACATGGCTACTGAGCACATGAAATGTGACTAGTGTAGCTAAGGAAATTAACTTTTAATTTTACTGAATTTTAATTAAGCTAAATTCAAATTTAACTAGTATAGCTAAGGAAATTTAAATTTTATTGAATTTTAATTAAGTTAAATTCAAATTTAAGTAGCTTCATGTGGCTAACAGCTACTGTATAGTACACAGAACAGATCTACAACCTAAAAATATTATTTGGTTAATTCACTAGTTTATTAGAGACTGTAAGTCAACCATTGACTTTCCTTTAGTAGCCTGTTTGTGTTTTCTGCACCAGTCCCAAGCACTTGGGAAATCCTTTAGATGACAAGCTTCCTCAGGTTCCAATTCTCTTAATCTCTCCCTTGCCTTTCCTGCCGTTTCATCCACTTGCTCTTACAGAGCCAGGGAGTTTACATTTTAAAAGTGCTAAAATACACAAATGGATTCAAACTCCCTTTTCACTAGAGACCAGTTTGCTGTTATTCACAATAATGGATTTTCTGGCAGTTTTTCTTTTATAAAGTGACCATCTCTTTACCTCAGACGTTCCATGTTTACGAACATTTTTATGAAAATGAACATGATGTAATATGCTGTGCAGTAAATATGTTCTTAAGCTTCCCTCTTCTCTTACCTGGTGGAGTTTCTTTGACCGGCTTGGCTGTTTTGCTGTCCACTGCCTTGCAGTGGGGAATCCCGACGGGACAGAACAGGGGAACGAGATGTTGTCCTCACAGGAACCTTTGGGAAGAAAAACACAAGAATTAAATTATTGAAAATATGAGAAGAAAAAAGATTTTCCTACCAAAACATTTTTAGAACACTCATACTTATGTGAGCCTTACTATCACTACCCCCACCACCCCTGACTCTTCTCTGCCCTCCACTGATATAATACAATAGAGAAATTTTAGTCAAAGGCATCAAAGGAGCCAGGACAAACAGCCCTTCTATGCTTCTGTAACATTCAAATGATGTTTGGACTGAAGCTTTGTGGCAGGGGACATACAAAAGCATTTTTCTGAGATAATGTGAGAATCAGGAAAATAAGCTCAAAGAAATCAAACAATGGTCTACAAATGGATCAGTAGGAAACAAAGACTGGTAGGAAGCAAGAAAATATTCAGAGGAAGCAAATTCCAAGTGGAGGGAAAATAAACGAAATGAAAATGTGCCTTTCATTTAATTTTACCATTAAGTAATTACCAAAAGACAAAAAATTTTAAAGGAAACCAAAAATCCCTCAATTTAAAAAAGAAAAAAATAATTTTTTTTTGGAATTTTCAATGCAAAATTTTCCTTAAAAGAACCTTTTCTGAAAATTTTGATCTTCATTAATATTGCAAAATAATTTGTAGCTTTTGTATAAATGCTTAAGACAACTGCCAAAATATATTTTGATTCTTTTTATTCTAGGAGTATATTCTTTATAGACTTACTCATATATTATTCTGTTACTTTGTGTTTAAGTATAGAGTTAACAACAACCATAAAAAAACTAACTGGCGGCTGACTGAATACAACTGCATAACTATGGAACTTGCCCCACTGTAAAAAGTTCCTTTGAAGTTTCATTGCCCCTTCATTCTGGTGAAGTCACCATACCCTTAGTTAAAATAAATAATTTTTTAAAAAAATAACAAAAAGGAAAAAAGCAGCACACATCTGTCTTTCTGCTTCTTACCCTTGGAGGCACCTCGTCACTGTCTGATCTAGACCAAGCCTTTTGGGTGGGGTCAGGTACCTCCGACTTAGAGTCAGAACTCTGACTTAGCACCTCACTGCGGGAAGGTGGACATGGGTCCTGAGAGCGAAGATGGTGGTGTGCAAATTTGGGAGGAGAAGGGTCACTGAAGGAATGGGATCGCGAGACAGGGGAAACATTGTTCTTGAGAGATGCCAGGTGGGACCACTGTACCTTACAAGAAAACAAAACACAAAACATTCAATGCGTTCTGCATAAAACGCTTTTCCGGTCAATACCAAATCCAAACCAAGAAGTGGGGGAAAGGCAAACAGGGGCAATACAGTCCTAGGTAAGCCAAGCAGTGGAACAGTTATACTTCTAAGTGAAGAAGCAGCTGAGGAACACACTATATAGAAAAAAGCAAATGTACATTTATAAGGAAAACTCTTTTAATATCCAGACTAACATTACATGAAGATTAATGAAACAAAACAAAACAAAGCAAAAAAAACCCCTCGTAGATCTCTGATCCTAAAAGGGAGGACAACGTGCTCCATGCACATCCATGTCAAAGCAGAGTTGACAGGCAGAGAGAGAGAGAGAGAGAGGGAAGGAGGAAAGTAAAATCACAAGACAGACACTGCCGTTCATGCAGACCTAGCTATCCATTCTTATGACACCTGGCAGCATAAGGTTTCACACCAAATAACCACAGAACAACACATTCCACGAGCAAAGACAAACCCCTTGTATGTTAGCAGACTATGGTAATACAACTTAAAAACAGCCAACTTTTCAAATACACCCTCAATTTTGCTGCTTTCTTCTCCCAAGTCCTAAAACACTCAAACCTTAGAAATCTCTATACATGTTCACAGTAGTTATGAAAAAAGGAATTTTGATTTCTCTAGGAATATTCAATACTATCATTCCCTCTCCTTACTGCTACTGGACTATATGCCTTCTACTTGACAACTGAAAAAACAGGACAACTACTTGTCACCTGAGTTAATGTGGTTGCTTTTTCAGTTGATAAAACAATTTCTGAAATAGTCTGTATCTTCTTTATTGTATCTTATTATTTTAAAATAAGTGTTAAAGATTGCAATTTACAAAATTCTAGCTATGCTATCCATTATATCAACATATGTAATGAAAACTAAAAATACCAAATCACAACTGGTTCTACCTTTCCAAATGCAAGATTCAGAGTTAAGTCCCAGGTCATGATTTCTATTACTTCTGGGAGAGTCACAAATTCTACTTCTTGGTGGAATAATCTCAAGAGTGGAATAATCTCAGATTGCTAAAATGTTTAAAATTTTCAGGGGGAAAAATGTGAAACTGGAGGTATTACCTGTAACTATAATAAAAAATGGGCTTCAAAATAAGAATCTTAGTCTCCTCAAAGAATGTTTTTGTAAGTAGAGGTTTCAGCCCAAACCAGCTTTCGGTAGCAGGAGGAAAAGGGAGACAGACTATCTCTAGGCACTACATTAGTTAATTAATATAAAAGTAGCCTACATAATTTGGGAATTCCTATTTTTTAACCTGTTCATGGCCAAACAGATAAAAATTTCTATCTGCGGTAACTTTAACTTGCAGAATAAAGATTTCAGTCCTGGACCCTTCATACAAGTGCTGTCAAACCTAGTCTGCCAGTCTCTCTTCCCTCGCCTCTGTGTCACTTTCCTTGCTCTCTGGCTTGTTGGCCAGCTCTTTTGCGAATCAAGAAACTGCTGACCCCATATAAATATCTCCCTTTCCCTCTAAGTCCACCACTCTCACAAACATGCCCTTTGCTTAGGTCTGGTTCTTCTTCCCCCCTTTTTTTTAACAACTCCTCCACACTGGAATTATTTATTTTAAAGCATGTTCAAATCCTCACTTGGATTAGTTTTTTAGAACACCACAGCTACTTCTATCACAAGAATATGAGATTTTATCCCCTAACATTTGCAAACACCAGTACCTGGTAAATTCAGGCTTAAAAACTTGTTCCCAATATTCTGGATCACACAACTTCAAGGAGCAAAATATCTGAAAGTCACTTATTTTCAGTAAGAAAATGGCAATCTGTGTTTTAAGGATCTTTTAGATCCAACAGCCCCACTATTGCCTTCCTTCTCTGGATAGTACAGGGTGCTCTCTTTTAACCACACAGTACTCAGCCCAGGGGGTTCTCCCTCACCTAGACTAGGCAGAATGCTGTGGCCAGTCCAATGAGAGGTCATGACCTTTACCCTGACCTACGTCAGGGCAATGTACACTTAACCTAATAGAACATATCTTCTTTTGGATCTTGAACCTTTTGAGAATCTAATAAAAGGCCCTTTTCCCAGAAAAATATGCACAGTTGGACAAAACCAAGAAATTCTACATGTAATTTCAGGGCAGACACTGGTTTTCTAAAGTTCACTCATGGAACTGGCCAGGAGCCAAGGACCAAAGCTTATGATTCTTCCTCTATGTACTTCTGGTACTAATATTCTAAAACCTAAACTTAAAATTTTTTCTATTAGAGAAAGGAGGCACTTGTTTACAAACATCTGAGTTAGGGAAGACAAAAAGACTAAAAGAATAAATGACTGAATCTAGAAACTCTTAGTAAGAACAACAAAAATCTTAAAAACAAACAAATAAAAATCCTTCTTTTCTCTATCAACTGAGGGTATTTTGCCTGTATATTAATCAAAAATCACTTCTGCTCATCTCTTTTCTTTCTAAATGTGGTAACAAACCAAACTGTAAACATTACAAGCAGGCCCATGGCTTAGTGAGCTATGGTGTGAGTCTCCTTGGCCCACAGCCACCTGGCTGTTGCTACCTGTGGCTCAGCTGGTCTCTGCAGGGCAGGATGCACAGACTCGGAGTTGCCATTGGAAAAAGACTCTGATCTGGAAGGCACTGGTGGCTCCAATACTCTGCCTGTCTGCTTACACTGGGCTTCAGGGGAGCTGTGGTTAGTTTTCCTAAATCTATCTTCCACCTGCATCAGAGAATTAGAAGACATAACTTAGTGTTACGTTAGTAGGGAAAAGCAGAGATCCCCAAAAAAGCCTGAAAAGTGGAAGGGTCCTAGAAATAATTTTTCTGTTTTCTCCAAGACAGGGGTGGCTTAAAAAGAGAGGGGACAAATAAAATGGGGCTAAAATTCAATTTGAGATAAAGAAATACTTATGAAAATAAAAACTAAGCTTTTAAAACCTCCTGGCCAAGAATTCTTAGATTGTACATGATGACAAACTAGGAAACAAAACAAAACAAAACAAAACTAATGTCACAACCAACTTAACCAACAGATTAAAAGATTATCATCAGGAAGTCAAAGCACATTTCATCCTACCAAAAATAAAGGCATTCCAGAATAGGCAGAACACTTGTTTGTAGATGCTACTCTCTGTGAGGGTGAGACATGGTAGCAGGATGCCACCTATAGGCCAGGTTTAAACACACTCCAGAAGCTCCCCAGTTCCCTGTATTCTTAGTATCCCAGAACAGTTACTGCTTCACCACATCCTTATGGTGAGGCTCTGGGTGCCCAAATGTGTCAATTCAGTAACAAATCACAGTCTTTGAAAAGTCACTAAACTGGACTACAAGGCTACTGGGCTACACTTTATTTTCATTGTGGTTTGGGGAATATAGCTAACCCGGCCACCATTCCCTTTGTTCACATTCTTAGTATGATTCTGCCATACAATCTTTTTTTTTTTTTTAGTGTCCAATTCATTGTGATTTGTTAACAGAGGCATTCTAGTCGTCTATAGAAAAAAATACTAAGCAGATAAGAGACCTTGGGCAAGTGTCCTTTCACTTTTCTGAACCACAATTTCTCAGCTAGAAAACCAAGAGAGTGGCTCATAATTAGTCTCTGTCCCATTCAAGTCTTAGTATTACACAGTTCCTAAGCATTATCCTATTATTTTCTACGGAATAATCAACACCGGATCAATGTTTAAGCAACAAAGGAAAGAAAATACCTCTCGAGCTCTGTCAGCAGGCTCATAGTGGGGCTTAGGCTCTGGAGCGTGATAGCTTGGCTTGCTCCTTTCCTGCTGCGGTGGCTGCTGCTGCTGCGGGTGCGGCCTCCTGTGGTCATGCTGTAGAGACAGGAGATATGCTTGTTCTTGTTGCAACTGCCTCTGGAGCCTCTCTGCCTGCCGGTGCTCCTCCATCTCCCGCCATCGGCACTCCTTGGAGAGGGAGAGGAGAACACTAAATCTATGGGACACTGCAGAGCTCGCCTCTTCTCTGGATTCAGTCTCAACTTTTTACAAACATAATGCCCTTTGTCCCCCTTGTTTGATAATAGAGCAAAATGACTGGGATTTTAAATAGCATATTACCTGTGGAAAAATCTGACAGCTTGTTGCTAACCATAATATCACTGGACAGAGAGAGAATTCAATTAAAAGCTGGTTTTGGTGGTTTCAAAAGTAAGAATATACTAGACAAAAGTCCTATGGCATGTGATTTTAACTTTCAGCCCTTAGCATTCTAGTTTGTTCACTGAATGCCAAGTTCTGTTCAAAACCTTGCTATCTACCAAAGACAACAGTTAACTCTTTAACAGGAAATAAGTAAATATACAGAAGCCACCTTGAAAAGTTGCCCAAAGTAGCATGACCACAGAGGACGTCTCCATTTGAGCCTGTCAGTCCACAGCACTAACCAAAATGGTCTGGTGATCACCACAGCTCTGCCCAAAGCTCAGGGGAGGGATAGAAAAATGAGCCCTAATGCTACAGAACAAGACAGATACAGGGTGTTACCAGTAACATGGCCTGCTCCTGGAGCAGCTGCTGCTGAAGGATTTCCAAGTGCCGCTGCTCCTCTTCTAGCTGTCGCCTGATATACTCCTGTCACACAGAAATTACCCAGCAATCAATTTATCCAAAAGGAAAGCATCAGAACCACCTGAATGGAGCACCAAGAACCATTTGCCCCAATGGTCTTCAGTGGTGATTCGCTTAGTGATGAGTTTATTACAAAGTGTATGGCGAAGGATTTTCCCTAAGATCTTCAAATTGGCCAAGATCTAAAGAGTCTAAAAAATGATATACACTCCATTGATATATACAAAGGTATCTGAAAATTTTTCTGTTAGAACACCACTGTTAAACACAAATGTGAGATTTCAAAGGACCATGATATTCCTCTTAAGGACAGAAGACTCCAGAGATATCAAGAGTTTAATTAGATAAACCAGTAGATCCACATTGCCCCAGATGGTTCTTATAGTCATTATTTATAAGTAGCATGGACTGCCAATTTTTAAAACCCCAAACCGAAACCTGTTTAATATTAAAAAAGAACAAACATGATTTCTGTTTTCTCTGATGACACAGAAGGTACAGAGAATGACTAATTTGAAAAGCCCATGCATGGTCCATAGACAACAGATGCAGGTGATCTCTCACAAATGAACAGGCCCAGGCTCTTCACGATGGGACTATGGCAGAGTGTGTGTATGTCTTAGGGGTAAGGGGGTACAGGTGGGGGATTGGGGAAGCCTATTTTCAAGGAAAAGAGAACAAGTCTCTGCAACAATGAAAACAGATAAACAAACCCAAAATATGTAAAGAGGAGAAATCCAACCTTGAAGTTGCATGCATATTTAAGGGGCTAGGACATCAAGAGATCCTTATCTAGTCTCCTCATTTGAGAGATGAATATCAAGAATATTTCTTGCAACTTTCAAGATTTTAGTGAGGCTTAAATAAGACACAGTCATGAAACAACTTTGAAATACAAGCGAGAAGTTTCGTTCCTTATCAACAGGGAAAAAAGCCAACTACTTCCTAAAGGGGAGTAGACTAAAGGATCTATGAGAAATTTTATTCTGAAATTCAGATTATGTCTTTACAGTGTCTAATGCTCACCATCCCCTTACACTATGGCACATACTTTAAAATAAAAATAGCCATATATCTGGGCTGGAGAGACGTTTTAGTTCACCAACAATTCCGATTGAGGGAATAGTGTATAACACAAATCATGACATATATATTTCCTTAGAAACCTTTATCTTACAAAATAAATTTTGCCCAAAAAAGCCAATCTGATTCTAACCTGGGTTCCAAGGCCCATGCCTATTAGTCTAAACCTCCATAGCACATGCTATGCCAAAAACACTGTTCTAACTTGACATGTGGCCTTACCCTGCAATGGCCGAGAAAGGAATCTAAATTCCAACTCATCCTACCTTTGAACTAGACAGAACAGAACCATAACTTGGAAGATCAAATTAGCACAGTTGGGATTTTTTGCCTCTAAAACACAAGGACAACCAGGAAATTCACATCTATCCAAATCACAAACGTCCTAACATAAAACAAGCATACAGAATACAACTACACATGTACACAGACATGCACATGTAATGCAGAATTGACACATTTCTCACAGCACTGTTAACACGGGGGATATTTTGCAAAAGAATAAGGAAAGTAGAATGAAACTCCTTTGATGCTATTTTTTTTTAAGAAGAGGTGAAGAGTATTGCTGTACACAAAAGCTAATGACTGCCATTAGAACATTAAAGATTAAGTTTAACTCTCATACCCTCATCTTACCATGAAATTGCAAGAATTATCCCTAGGACATTTAAATTTTTTATTAGGACATTTAATTTTTAAAAGCTCACTTTTATTCACCTTTGCAGTCCCCAGGTAAAAATTACAATGTGGAAAAAAACCAAAACAACAACAAACCCCAAAACATACCATGGTCAACTGGAAAAGAATATCAATTAGGTAACAAATAGAACATATCACTTAAATTCTTACGAAGAACTGGTAAACATGCAGAGAACTTGAAGCATATGATTAGTATCAAAGACAGTGGTTGAATAATCAACTTTGGAAGTTAATACCGTTGTTGGTAAGTATTTTAACTATGAATTTCAAGTATTATTTAAATCAGTCCCCAATCATATCTTTTCTCCGTTACCCAAACCTCGTAACAACTAATTATCAATTCAAAGATGTGAGATATGAGGAGGCTCTGAGGGGCTCACACAGATAGCAGAGACACAAAAGCACAGTTCAGTTTTATTTGCACAGGTGTTCAGGAACAAATTCAAAAAGACAACTATAGTTGGCATCAATAAAATGATCTAAGTATTACCAAAACACAAATGATCTTTCTTGGCTAAACAAAACCACAATGTTAATAGTTTTTCTAATGCTACAGAGAAACACACTGCATTATATACAAAAATGTTTATTACAATACTCAGCTATTGGATACTTCAAACATCTCTGGTGGTTGGTTTTTAATTTCACTGAAGAAAAGGCTAATTATCATCCAGATATTTAGGGTTCAAACATTTAAGCCAAACCCAAGAAGACATACTCAAAAATCTTTTGGGTATCACACTGTTTGGAGACCACTCAACTGCTTTCCAGGTTTCTAAATGGAAAGATTTATCCATCATTTTTTAAAGATGAGAATTTATTGCTGTGCTTCCACCTGTGCGTCAGCATTCTGAAACCTCTGAAGTCCTAAATGTGTTTATTGTGTATGTGCAGACGTCTGTGTACTTTTTGTCCCAAATCCCCCAATTCTATTATGCAACAAATCTCAGATTCATGCATGAAACATTCGTTAATGGACTAACCTGTTCTCTTTCAACTCTCCTCTTTTCTTCTTCTGCCCGCCTCCTCTCTTCTTCTTCTTTCCGTCTTCTCTCCAGTTCCTCCAGACGCCTCTTCTCTTCTTGTTCCCTCCTTCGCTGCTCACGTTCTTGCTGCCTTCTAGCTTCCCGCTCTCTCCTTTGTTGCTAGGGGAGAAAGATATGTAATCAGCAGGGATCTTCCCCCTACAGCTCACATGACAGTGTTAACTTGCTAGTTATTTCCACACTGCCCCTTGGCCCCTATGTACTAGCATCCTCATAAATACTGGTCAAAGGTGGTTTATTTCTGTGAATCTTTACACAGTTTGGTTCCATTTTGATATCAACTATTGCCCATTCTTCACTGTATTAGAGCAACCAAGGGACAGGAAATTCTTTATTCTTACAAATCTATGTAACAGAATTACACAGGGCCTAAGAAGACAAAGGAATAAAGGAAAACAGCAGTAGAGCGAAGAAAGAGGAGAAATAATTAAAAAGAAGAAAAAGAAAAGAAGCATATATCAGGAAAAAGAGAAAGGGACATCAACAAGGATAAGAAATTATTACTAAGGACTGCTATGGCGTCATGCATGCTTACTATGTGTCTTGTACTGTGCCGGGTGTCTAATGTGCCGGGTGTCTAATATTCTTTACTCCATTTCCACTCTCTAATGTAACTCTTATAACAAACCTGGGAAGTAGGTATTTCACTCCTACTTTACAAATGAGAAAAAAGGTTCAGAAGAGTTAAGTGACTTGCCCAGTGTCATCCAGCAAGCAAGGGCCCGGATGGAAGGGCCACTCTGCCTCTAACACCTATAGTACTAACCAAACACAATCATGCATCCTACCAACAAGGAGGATGGTGCTACCTAATCACCAGACTCATTCTGACAGCCTTTCCTAATTCAGGCTATCCTATATAACCCCACAGAAGAGAACATTAGGACACACTGGGCTCTTGTCTGGCTGCTTGTCTCATCTAGCTCCAGACAACTGCCAATAAAGCACTTCCACAGTATAAAGCATAAAATTAACCAATTCTTCTCACAAATATGAAAAACGTTAGCCTCTAGCTGGCCAACCAACAGATTCTCTGGGATGATGAAAATGCTCTGCCTCAGTACTATTCAATAGAGTACCCAGCGGCCACACGTTGCTACTGAGTACTTGAAATGTGACTAGTACAACTGGGGAACTTAGTTTTCAATTTTATCTCAATGAAGTTTAATTTAAGTTTAAATAGCCACATGTGTCTAGTGGCTACTGTGTTGGGCCACAAAGCTCTGAAGAATATACTGCCACCAAATTTCTTAAGACACAGGAAGCTGATATTACCACAAACTTTAATGTGATACTGAGATTATTAAGAAAGAAAGTTTGGGTATAAAAGTATGTATTTACTACAGTTTCAGTATTCCTCCTGGGTTCCCCCCCATTCCTGCCACAAACATTCATTCTGAAGGCAGACGCTTAAAATGATTTCCTGAGAAATGTACAGAAATGTCTTATGTGGGGAACCACTGGATAGAGAGGATTATTTGGTACCTGGCCTTTCTCAGCTGAGTACTACATCATCGTTACTCTCCATACAGTCCCGAATCAGCTTTTGGCTCACCTTCCTCTTATTTCACACATTTCATTGTTTTATTTTTTCCCCCACTGTCTGCTCTTAGAATTCAATGCACAAAAATGGACCTATTTCCCATGGGTGGGGGGTGGGGTCATAAAAAGAACTGAGTTCCTGTCTGTTTAGAAATTACAACTTAAATGGCCAAGGCATCTTTATTAAATTCAAACACCTACAATGCCCCATACAGTGCACTTGTCTGTCATTTGCTGGCTTAATGCCTTTATACTTTTTTTAAATCTTAAGAGAAAAAGAGGACTCTCTTCAAAATCAAATCTAAGAAGGACAACAGAGAGCAATGGCCTACGTGCCAAAGGACTCGGGAGCAAGGCTTTTTGTACAGAGGCCTTTCTCTACTGCAGTGGTGCAGCTTGCAATCAGAGCACCAGGCCCCAAGCACTGCCCTGCACCCCTGGGAGAGAGGTCTTTCTTTTTTAAAACTAGCTACCAGAAAATAAAACAAAGAAAACCACTTCCCCCAGCCCCAGGAATTCATGAGCAACAAAACACAGAAACTTAAGGTAAGAAATAGGAGAATCTCAACCAAGCAGTGTTCAAAGCAAATTAAGTTAGCTCTTCTATTTTATATCTTTTGCCTTTCTATATAGGAGCAAAAAGAAGTGAGTGGCTTTTTGCCAGTAAATCTCTTACAACAAATATACAGTTGCTAAGAACACAACCATTTTTCTAATATTGGTAATAAAAACAATTATGTTTTGCCAATTGGGAAATAGGTTTCTTTGCTTTGAATAGAAATTTTTAATTCCTTCAGGTATTCCTGGCTTCTGAACTTTTCTGTTGAATACAAAGACATTCAAAACAAAAAGCCTCCTGATAAACCTAAAATGTTAAGAATCTCATTCAATCACTTTGAACGCTTAATATGGTATGTTTTCCTTGAAGAGGTTTACGTGGAAGTTCTGTGGAAGCCTCCATCCTGAGGAGTGACCAGGGTTTGTGTACTCTATGATTTTTATGGAGAAACTCAGCACTGCTTAGTTCTGAGAACAATCATGGGCAAGACTGGCAACCATCAGGTTTACAAAAGAGAAATGACTTTCTAGAATACACTGGTTTAGCAAACACCTGGCAGGCCAGGCAAGAAGGGCCCCACCTCTGGATGAAAGAAAGAACCTACAATCACAACAAAGCTGGACAGAAAACTAACTAATAGGGTATGTACACAATTTTCTTCCAAGTTGGTCAGACAAAAGGAAAACAGGAGAATGAAGTAAAGGGAAAAAAGAAGAAAGGGAAGTAGTGCCTATACCCTTAAAACCTCCCCCTTAGCTTCTGAGAACTCAGGTTCCAAGTAAATCAAATTAATATGAACAGGTTAGAAAAAGCAAAGAACTTGATACACGGACACTGAATTTTACAACTTCTAGACAACAAAGAAGCCAAAATGGGTTAGAGGGGTCTTTGAGAAGTTGTAGTCAACCATGGAATCCTAGAAGAGAAGTGAAATGACTCAAGGAACAGGCGTTGTGGTCCTGACTCTGCTTCCCTGGTACAAGCCATGTTCTCTCCCTGAGCCTATTTTCTGACTTGTCAGGACAGAGGTGTGTGAGGTAGGGGTGGGAGGGAGAGAGTCTATATCAGCAATCATGATGCTGTGAAGTTTGCTTTTTTTTTTAGTTAAAAGTTGGTGTTTGTGGTGAGAAAAAATTTTACAGAGGTCTCATAAGCAATGAACTTTAAGAGAATCATTCCTCTTCAGAAGACCTGAACTTTACCCTTCCTTGCCCACCACACCACCCTGGGGAGAGTGCCCTGACATAGCAAGATTACCAGAGAGAGGAGAAAAGAAGTAAAGAACTAAGATGATGGGTCTCTATATCAGCAGTCTCTAAAAGTGAGCAAAACAATAAATGGAGGTCTAGGAAAAGAAAACACTGAACTTTTATTTACTCATATTTGTAGCTCACCCTTTTAAAATAGCTCTTTTTGCATGTTCTATAATATATATACTCAGTGCAAGAGTATATAAATAGATGTATCTCTACCAGATTTACGTCTTTGGTTTCTTTTACTGATGGGATTGATACATGATTAAAGACCCTTCCAAGACACCCCAATGTTCTAAGCAATGCCGCATGACCACAGAGACAAGGACCCACAATATGTTTACTGCCATTTCCTTATATACCATGCAGACAAGTAAACATTCAATTTCAGATATAATGTTGAAGTGAAGGTCCCCATTTAAACCCATGGTATCATGTAACAGAAAGAAAAGCCACAGGCTGTACTTGCTTTTTCCTCTTATTATTAAATTTTTTTTCTTTAATTTCAAAGCAAAGCCATCCCCATCTCTGCTGACATTTGGGCTGTTATGTACATGGACTCCTCCAGAGAGCTGGAAGGGGAAACAACTTCAATGGGAGTCCTGATCTGGGAGAAACAACCAGCTGCCTGCCACTCAACGACCACACAGCTGGCAGCCAGACACAGTCTAGCATCCAACTTAAACCAGCCTCGAGATTCAAATTTCCCATGTCTCCAGAAGAAAATAGGGGAAGCCGCGGCAGAGAAGCAGAGCGGGAGTGAACCTGGATCAGAGCCTGGCTTTCCACGTGCCAGCCCTCTCACCTGGAGCCGCGGCCTGCCCAATCCACTAAGTGAAAGTGTGATCTTGGGCCACCCACTCCGCCAGGACCCACTTGTCATCTCCCCTCTCTTCGGCTGTTGTCACCTCAAGTATCAGGAAATGGCAGGGCTCCCAGCCCAGTAAGAAATCTAACTAAATGCTACCACATTTTAAGCAATCTTACAAATAGCTTTTTCCAATTTATTTACATTTTTAAATTTTAAAAATATTTTATTTACTTGGGGGCAGGGCAAGAGAGTACATGAGGGGAGGGCAGAGGGAGAGAATTTCAAGTGGGCTCCACGCTCACTCAGGGCTCAGTTTCATGAGCCTGAGATCACAACCTGAGCCAAAATCAAGAGTCAGATGCTTAACTGACTGAGCCACCTAGGCGTGCCTTACATTTTAAATTTTAAACTACTAAGTACTTTAAAAAGTCATAAAGAATATAAGGCTTATATAAAAAATTAGGTTTTCCATTTCTCCTCACCCCCAGTTCTTATTCCCAAGGTAGAACCACTTTCAATGCTTTTAGCTTTACCCATAGTATTTACAACCCGATTTTTAAATTAAGTTTATAAGAGCTATTTAATTTTTTTCCACTTTAGACATCATCTGTTGATTTCTCCCAAAGAATATCCCTCATACAGCACTATCATATGCTCCTAATCCAGTCCTGTAACAATTTCTGTTAAATGAAAATCATATTCAGGCAAACTTGAGTTTACTGGGGAGCTATTAGTTGCCTTAATTTTGCTGCTGTTGTCTGTTTCACTGGTCCATCACAAAATTATCTGTAATGTCTCTTTTTTAATTTTTTAAAAAGATTTTATTTATTTATTTGTCAGAGAGAGAGAGAGAGCACGAGTGAGCGTGCAAGCACACACAAGCAGGCAGAGTTGGAGAAGGCGGCTACCTGCTGAGCAAGGAGCCTGATGCGGGACTCGATCCCAGAGCCCTGGGATCATGACCTGAGCTGAAGGCAGCAGCTTAACCAAATGAGCCACCCAGGCATCCCTGTAAAGTCTCTTATACCACCACAGATCTCCTTCCAATACAGTCAAAATTTCTTGTCTTAGAGACTGATTCTCACAGCCTCTCTTCCCCTCTGCCAACCAACACTGCTTGCTCTTCAGGAATCCTGTATTTGTCCACTAACTGACTCCTTCTCACCTCTCTCTTGTGCAGGATTCCATTTCCTAGAGCCCTTGTCAATTTATTCCTCATATGTGGGAACATATCCTCTAGCAGCTTCTTGAGGAGTAATAAAGACAAGGCAAAAGGCTTTTAGGGACTTTGCAGGCCAGGCCACAGAATTTTAACCCTCACAATGTACACGTAATTTTGGCCGAGACAAGTAATTTTCCCTCAGATTTCCACAAGTACAGCTATGTCATTTTCTAGTTTCTAACGGTGTTCCTGGAGACTCTCAGACCATTCAGATGACTGATAGATACTTAGTATAAGACCCATGCACACCCTTCTATACCTGCTCCCCACCATCGTGGCTTTCAGGATCCTCTTTTCATCCCAGACATTTTTAATGTCAAGACAATGTATGTGTGTTTCTATGGGTCTTTTTTTGTTCATTGTGCTGGGTACTCGGTATATCTTTTAGTGCAGAATTTCTATTTCTTAGTTCTAGAAACTTTCCTTGAATTACTTTTGTGGTTCTCCCTATAGTAATTATTTCCTGGACCACCTAATTAAATGAAGTTAAAGCCCTTGGCTTGATTCTGTTTCTCTTCTGTTCCCCATAAACTTAACCCCCTCCCCCAACACACTCAAATACATATACCCCATACTTTCGGGAGTTTTTATTTATAAAAAAAACTTCTCAAAAATTCTTATTTTCTGGACATTCTTATGAATATTACATGTTCTTCTCATTCTAAGGATATTAAGATTCTGTACATGTGCGTACGTGTGAAATATTTAGTCTGTTCCCTACACTGTCTACGTCCTTCAAGGTCCTTCTTCCATTTGTCCTGGAATCTTTCACATTAAAGATTTTTCTCAGTGCCCACAATCTTGGTTGCCCACTCACATGTAAGACAGTAAAAAGCCACCTATAAGGGCTGGGAAGAACACTTGGTAATTAAGCTTTAATGCAAGGTGATGTGAGGCAGTACAGTCATTTCATTGGGGCCTTATGTCCCTTGAGCTAGGAATCTCTGCAATCTTCTAAGCATCCTCCCAATCTCCTGCCTGAGTTGAGTAGGAGGTGCAAAAGAGAAGGTGGCATCTGTGATAAGGTGGTTGCCAGCACTATGGGAGCTAAGGTGAGAGTGCTTACAGTACCTCTCTCTCCACATACTCAGTTGTACCGGAGTTCTCTAATGCTCTGAGGCTCTGAGTTCACTTTTTCTAGGAAGTCTGTATCTGCTCCAGCTGAGAAGGAGGAACGCAGCAGCCTGGGTGCCTGGGGTGGGAGAATCTAACTGTCCATATATACATGTTTTCAGCCTCACCTGTTGCCTCTCATTTTTTACTCTCTTCCAGAATTTGCAGTACTAGCCTTCTTAAAGTTTCCACTCTTCCATGCACTAATTTCCACAATTTGGTTTCCTTTCTTGCTCTCCTTGTCCTTGTTGTTTATACCATTTTTGTTTGTTCAGTCACTTTACCAGGATTTCTCAATGGAAGTGAGATAAGCATCATATTGTTTTTGTTCAAATGTTTTCCAAAGTCAATATAACTGTTATTATGTAATTATTCAATGAAATTATCACAATTAAAAATTATTAGAAGTTTAATTCAAAATGCACACCATAAAATAACAGTAAGCAAACATCTTACAAACAAGAACAGGGTACAACTGATGCTTTCAATTGTCAAATGAAAACCTCCGAACGGCTTTTTCTTCTGTTTCCTATGAAAGTACCATACTCTTGGTTACTAGGTCAACACACAAAAAAACCCCATAAACTCCTTGAGAGCAGGAATCATGTTTTGCTCATCTTTTTCACTGTCGTAGATATCATAATAAATACTTTTTTGAGCTGAATCTAACCCTCACAAGGAACATATGGCAACCAAGACAAAAACCACTGTCTTGGAAGCCATTTAGCATTTAGAGTAATAAAAGACTAAAGAATCCATTCATATCTCTATGTCCTAATAAGATACAATCAAATCATAAAGCCATCTTTAAAAAATTTTTTTTTAATTTTTTTAAATAAACATATAATGTATTTTTAGCCCCAGGGGTACAGGTCTGTGAATTGTCAGGTTTACACACTTCACAGCACTCATCAGAGCCACACCCCTCCCAATGTCCATAACCCCACCCCCCTCTACCTACCCCCCTCCCCCCAGCAACCCTCAGTTTGTTCTTCAAGATTTAGAGTCTCTTATGATTTGCCTCCCTCCCAATTCCATCTTGTTGCATTTACTCTTTTCCTACCCCTCAACCCCGACGTTGCATCTCCACTTCTTCATATCAGGGAGATCATATGATAGTTTTCTCTCTCCAACTAACTTATTTCACTAAGCATAATACCCTCTAGTTCCATCCACGTGGTCGCAAATGATAAAGCCATCTTTTTGAGATCACTTGTTGAGTACATAAAGACTTAAACAATAATGACTACATTTGGATAGTGCCTCATACTTTATACAACATATCCTTTATGCCTCAGGACATTCTATAATGTCCTTTAAAGAACTTTAAGGTGTCTCTGGAACTCAAATTAGAGATCTCAAGCCCAGAATTCCATTTAAGAATGGGTATAAATTTTAAGAATAAGTCCCTTCTTTCCAGAGATGCATCTAGGACTACAAATGATCCATTCATCCATTTGAGAAATATTAAGCACCATGATCAGAATACAAAGATAAACTAGATACAGTCCCTCTCCTTCAAGTCTCATAGTAACATAAGCCATATGCTTTTTAAAAAAATCCACAAGACAATGTGGAAAGTGCTAAGTTTCCTACAAATATCCTACTAAGCAAGTTTTGGTTTGTAAATCAACTGGTTAAAAAGACTGAGGCTAATGTTTTAAAAAAAAAGGCAATTACTGACTCCTCTTTAACATTTGAAACTGTAAACTGGACCAAGAGCAAGGTTCTAAACTACCAACCGTAAAACCACCTCACTCAGAACAGGCTCTCAATTTAAGGGAGGAGGGATAACTAAAACTAGAAGAAAGCCCTTAGTAAATGTATCTTACTAGACGGTTCAAGTGAAAAGCTGGCCTCTTACAATAGAACCTTGAAAGAAGGTAGCCAAAAACAAAATACATATGCCATCAACCATCAACCAAGTACCATGAATTCATACTGGACTAAACTTTTGCCTGTGATTTCAAATAACAAAACCTAGGAGATTCTAACAGACATGCCTTTTTCAGGCTTTCCCCACTAGGAATGATTAACATGATTTAATCCTGTGAAGCATTTGCAAACTGATGTAATCATTATTTCCTTAAATCACTCTTTGAAAACAAAATCAAACAAACTGAAAAACTGCACAACACTATAAAGTGATTTCCAAATCTCTAAAATTATAGAGCTCTCCTATTCCTCAAAATTTTCCCAAGCATGCCTAAGTATGTACTTTTCCAGCTATGCTTTAATTAGATTCCCTTTCTAGTCTGGTATTTAAAAGTAATATTTTCATCTCACATTCTAAAAACTTTTTCTAAACTTTTCACACTGATAATAGTGAGGTCCATTTAAATACACTCCACTGGAATTACTGGCCTTAGTAGAAACTAACTGACTTTAATAAACCAGACTGTTCTTCACATTCGGCTACCTCCAAGCACTTCTGAGGTCGTGTTACTTACAGCACAGATATACCATCAATCGTTGAGGTTTATTTGTACAAGTTCTGATGAAGCCTTAGTAGAAAAACTATTTGCTTCTACCCAAAGACAATTCTTTCCCACCTTCAGGCAACAAAGTAACATTTGCTGAATTAAGCTAACTCTTATAAAATTTTACTGTAAATATAACGGAACACTAGATTAGGATGTCAAAAGAACACAGGAGAACTTACATGGAGTTCTGAAAGACAAGACAACTACCCTCTGCAAAAAAAAAAAAAAATCTGGAGCTGCCAACTTGATAGAAAGCAAGGTCTGGGCTGTAGGGGTACTAGCACCCCCCGATGCATGTATCACAGGTGGAACTGTATTAAAAAAAAAAAAGTTGCACTATAGTAATACAGACTCTTGATTTGAGATAGACATGATCTGCCACACAAAGGCCCTTGTGTAGGCAAAGAGGGGTGAGGAAATTGTTCCTCTTGCTCTACGATACATGGAGACCCAGTTGGGGTAAAAGAGTCCACCATGGCTTCCTTCTAAGATCTCAGAGTCAATAAATACATGGGGCAGTTTACTAATTTTTTTATTAGAAAAAATTTTTTGTTTTCCTGGTGTTACAGGTTAACTTCAGTACAGATCTCACTTCACACAGAAGATTTATTTTTCTCTTGCTTTCCTTTGTTTTTAATTTCTTCCACTTCCAGCCACTCTCTAAAATTTTAGTCACTTTGGAATTTGTAGAAATGCTGGAAGTGATTATAACCAAGTGTCCTCTTGGTAGAATAAAAAGCAAAGAAATTGCTGGGGCTGCCATTAACACTGACCCCCAACTTGAAGCAACCAAAATCACAAAATGACAACTGCAACTCCAAGGCTAAAACAGTCTACAGAGCACAGGTACCATGGTCCTCTTCCCGAAAGGTAAGACTGGGTAGAGATAGGGAATTGGGTTTCTTACTTTCTTTCTTCGTCTTTTTTTTTTTTAAAGAAAGGATAAATTTTAACCTTAAATGAAAAGTTTGATTTTGACTCCTATATATACTAAAAATATCATTTATATACAGTTACAATACCCCAACCGTAAGGTACTGGTGTTTTCATGGCTCCAAGGGCTTACTCAAAACAAATCTTCCCTTAGAAATTATCTTTTTTAAAGTTTACTAAAGTAGCAAACCAAAGCACAAACATATCTTGCTTTTACTAATAATTTGGTAAGTTTCCATCAGGTCGAAATAAAGAAATATAAACTATACAGGAAACTTATTTAAATACGTAAGAGGTTCAAAAACATATCCAAACTATACCAACTAATAACGTGATAATCTTAACTTAGACTACTGATCTTCCGCTCTTAATATTTGCATTAAAAAGAGACAAAGGGGCGCCTGGGTGGTTCAGTGGGTTAAAGCCTCTGCCTTCGGCTCAGGTCATGATCCCAGGGTCCTGGGATCGAGCCCCGCATCGGGTTCTCTGCTTGGCAGGGAGCCTGCTTCCTCCTTCTCTCTCTCTCCCTGCCTCTCAGCCTGCTTGTGATCTCTCCCTGTCAAATAAATAAATTAATTAATTTAAAAAAAAAGAGAGAGAGAGACAAAGAATGAGAAAATATGCTAATCAAGTATATGGATATAGGTCATGGAAGCAGGGAGAAACAGTTAATAGGTATCAAGACTCAATGCAACAAGAGTACAAACCATTAGGATAAGATGACACTATAATATCCTTCATCGTGCTTCCCCTCAAAGGGAAAGAATGGAATGGGAGGAAAAGCTGGTCTGAGAACAATTTTTATGGGAGAGAAAAAAAAAAGAGCTAGTGGCAACATTCAAATTATTTTTCTTAAGTGTTTTTTTTTTTCTAATTTTTTGGACAGAAAGAGTGATCACAAGTAGGCAGAGAGGCAGGCAGAGAGAGAAGGAGAAGCAGGTTCCCTGCTGAGCAGAGAGCCCAATGTGGGGCTTGATCCCAGGACCGTGAGATCATGACCTGAGCCGAAGGCAGAGGCTTAACCCACTGAGCCACTCTAAGGTGTCCCTTAGAGGCAACATTCTATATGAGGCAGAGGTGTGATGATGCATCTAAATATGAAAGGTAATAGAGTCATGTTAACATTTTTGATGCAGGGGGTCATTACCACATGGGTTTCTGAATCTAGATGCAATACTTCAGTAAGTGGAGAACACCCTGAGCAGGTCCTGATAAGACTGAGGAGCAGACTCACCACATAAGGAGCTGTGAGGTCCAGGAAAGGACTAGACCGAAGCTGCTAGTGTGAATGCTGCCTGAGCTCCACATTCTCCCCCTTTCAGCCTAAGATCATCAGAAAACAAAAAAAGAAAATGGAAAATACAAACAGAAACCCCATTTCCAGCAAGATGAGAGACAGCATCGAAAATATTTGCAAGGACTTCTAAGACCTCCAGTTCACACAGGAGCCAAGGAGGAAGAAGTAGAGGAAGATAAAGGTGAAGGATCCTAGCAGCAGCACATCTCAATGAACAAAAGAAGAGCGGAGTATACATACCTACTGATTTCTTAAACATGAAGGGCCAAGCACTCATCTGCAGAGGGCCGATGAGTCGGATTTTGTGGCAGTTGCAAAGAAAGGAAAATCTGTACTCAGTTTCCCTACAACCTTGACTTTGGGGCCATTTCTTTTTGTCAATCACTGACAAATATTTGTTATCTTTCATTGGGGGGGGGGGTCATTCCTTTGATTATTTTTAATAGACTCTAAGCTGGCGTGAAGCCCAAGGCAGGGCTTTATTTACCTCATGACCCCGAGAGATCAAGACCTGGGCTGAGATCAACAGTTGGACACTTACTATTAAGTGTCAATTTAATGTTACCATGCCACCCAGGCACCCCTTTTAGTCTTACTTGTCATTTATCTTATGACTGAGATGGACCATCTCTATCTACTTCGTTAATAACAAAAGGAATCCCTATTCCCCAAACAGTTCTGACTGAAGCTTTAATGTCAATAAAGAACTAAAAACCATTTATGGTTTAAATATTCCCAAATTACCTTCTGAGACCTAGAGTGTAGATAACGCTTAATTATCCTAAACTAGTAAAAAGGAACTATATCATCAAGAATCCAAATTAGTGGATTCTACTCATGCAAATGTTCCCTGTTTGATACCCAGCTCCATCTTTCCTGATTAAGAGGTGCCAAGAGGTGACTCTGAATTTGAACTCTTACCGAGAAGCTGAAATTAAAGGGCTAATTGAAGCAATAAGTGCGAAGTTCTCATTTAGCCCACATCCCTAATCCTCTAGTCTTTGTTTTAACTAATAAAACAAAATGGCTGTCAAATTTCAGTCTCTCTCCTCTAGCCAGTGCCAGCCTTCACTGTGCAATCCTCCTCCCTACAGATGCTGGATAATGGACACTTGTCCCACTACCACTTGGGCTGAAAGCAATTTCCGTGGCATGTGTTACAAATGAGCTCGAGCTAATGTTATAAACCATCAAACTATCCTATATCGTGTCTTTAGGGAAAGTACAGTCCAGGGTTTAAATGGACAGTAGAAAATATTGCATAAAGAACTAGAAATAACCAGAGCCTCAACACTCAAGCATTCTCACATATGAATGGTCAGCATGCAACTTCAACAAACCCTAGACCACTCTGGGTTTTTGTTATGTTCAAAGAGCACTGAGAAGAGTCTTAAAAATAATACAAAAGAGGGACGCCTGGGTGGCTCAGTTGGTTAAGTGGCTGCCTTCGGCTCAGGTCATGATCCCAGTGTTCTGGGATCAAGTCCCACATCCAGCTCCTTGCTCGGCAAGGAGCCTGCTTCTCTTTCTCTCTCTCTCTCTGTCTGCCTGTGCTCACACTTCCTCTCTCTCTCTCTCTCTAACAAATAAATAAATAAAATCTTAAAAAAAAAAATACTACAAAAGAGTCTGCAAATAAACTGCAAAAAGAGGTAAACAGCACTGTGGTCCCTCTTACAGAGGAAGGTTATGTCCTATGTTTTCTTCCATAAGCCCGGGCTAAATATTTCTAGTCTCCTTAGTTAAATGGAGCTGGTTTTCTAAACTAGGAACAAAGTATAAAGTTTTCAGATTCAGATTCAGACTACAAAACACACAAAACAAAAATTCCCCCTAATCATGAAATACTCTTAAAAAACTTGGGTAATATCCCATGTGTTGTTATTTACATTAAACTCCACTGTTAAGTATCAATACAGGGCTTCCTTCTTGTTTTATGTTCTTTTTCTGCTGTAAGAAATATGAATCAAGGTGAATTAATTAAACAGGAACAGAAACTGAAACTACTATGAATGAGAAAAGTGAAGTTGTACTATTATGAATGAGAAAACTGGAGCTGTGAAATATAAAATAATAGGAAAAAAACTAAAAGGTTTTTTTGTGTGTGTTTGTGCCCCAAGTGAAATAGAAATGATGCTTCTATGAAGTACAAATGTAAAAGCTCTGGGTAACCACACCACCAATGTTAGTAGTACTACTGAATTAAATGAGCAGGTAGTACAAAATATAGTTCCTTACTGCAGAACAGAACTAATTCCACTACATTAACAACTAGATTACAGAAGATCAGGTGGATTATATCCAACGTAATTATTTTCTCACCTATACTCTTCTTCTTAAAGATTTTAAGTCATCTCTACACCCACTGAGCTGGAACTCACAACCTGAGATTAAGAGTTGCAAGCTCCACTGACTGAGCCAGCCAGGCACCCTTTTCATCCCTTACTCTTAAATGTACCTATAGTTGAGGCATTTATTTAAAACAAAACAAAACAAAAAAAACAAAAAAAAACTAAAGCTAAGGCATTCATAGAAAAAACATTTTTCCTGTGGAAAAGTCTGAAGTTTCAGAAAAATATGTACATGTGAACTTGGACCCAGAGGCCAAGGAAAGAAAAGAAATCGGGTCAAGCCTGAGCTTGCCAACTTAAACCACAAACAGAAACAGCCTTTACAGAACTGGTATGATGCTATCTCTGTGCCCCTACTGTTCTGCATCTAAGCAAAATATGATGATGAGTAACTGTGGGGCAGGTCCTTGAGTTTTTACAAGCAAGGAAAACATTCCTTCACAAGGAATGTGAAGGCCTGCTAGTCGAAAGCATAAGCTTTCCCTCCGAAATCACCTGAGCAGGTAAGCCAGGGGAAAAGTATTATATCAGGTGGCCACAGAAAACATTCCTTTGAGTGTCTGGCTAACAAAAAGAAAACCAACTGGACATTTCCCTTTTCCTACCTCTTCTAGTCGACGCCTCTGTTCTTTCTGTTGCTCAATCCGTTTCTGCCTCTCTGCCAGCAGCTGCCTTTTATATTCTTCTTGCTCCCGGAGCTGTTGCTCCTGTAGTAACTGCTGTCTCCGAAGAGCCTCAGAACGTTCCTTGTTCTCCTGTTGCAGTCTCAAGAAATCCCGCCGAAGCGTTGACTCACCAGGCACGTTGACGATGGAGCTAGAGGAGGAGGCAGGGCTTTCAGGGGTGCGCACACATCACTCTGCCCTCCAAGTGAGACTGGGGCCTCGGTGTCCTATTCTAGTCATCCTCCTAATGAGTTCCTCCCACTCTGAGGCTCAACTAATAAATCCATGGGAATAACTGTATCTACAGTTCAACAGTATTACATATTTTATCCATTTCACAAATATCTTCAAACTCCATCCTGGATACTTGAAAGACATCTCTACTTAGGATTCTCATATCAACTCTCAAACTCTGTAAAAGGAAAAGTTGGAAATCCCCTTCTTCAACTTCATGAGTAGAAGCGGAACCACCTTCCTCTCTAACCACCTTACTTCCCACCAAGTCTTACCACGTTGCCCTCCCACTGCCTGCTTCCCGAATAAGCGGCTGAACTCAAGTGGGTTCCAAGAATGAGCCATTGCACAGATAAACAGCATCATCGCTAGCTGATCTCATCACTGAGAGCCACTGCTCCACTTTCACTACCCAGAATAACATGGCAAATCAATCTCCTTCAACAGCCTCTTTCCCTGTATCATGCTCCCACCCAAAACAACTACATTGCTCAAGAAATCAGTTCAAATTACTCCAAAATATTTAGTCTCAAATGGATTCAAATATTCTACTATGTAAGCAGAAAAACATATAGGGTTTTAACAATATATTTTCTTATCTCTTCATATGCTCTCTCTAAAACTCCCACTGCCTATACATAGGTCTCCACAGGTCTTTCAACATACCCTTCCAGACTCCTTTTGTTCAATGAGTCAAGTTACATGTAGCTGAAAGCATGAAGGACTGCCAGGCAAGATCATACTAAAATTTTAAAACCTCCCTGGATAATTAGTTACTGCAAGATTCATACCACCAAACCTTCAACCTTCTGCTTCACTGTACCTTGGGGGAAGCCACAGATATCCAAACCAAAGACTCTAAGATTAATCAGGACAGAATATACATAAGCAGAAGAAATGAACTGCTGATAACCACACTTGTGGGAAGAACAAAACCAAACCAAACAACATTTTGGGAAAGCCTGCCATGTTTTTCAATAGACACCCAACTGCCCGGGCAGGACAAGCCTTTGGAGCAGGACTGTTTTATACGCTGCACAGCACATACTGTCCATGCCTCCCAGAGCAGCAGTGCCTGCGGCAGGCCCCTCATTCCCAGAACCAAACAGCCCTACGCACTGCCACGTGATAGGGGAAGAGAATGCAATCTCAGGAAATCACCACTGGATAAGAGGATCCAGAGGGGGAGAATGTTTAATAGATATCTTTCAAAGGATGAAAAAGAATGAAGATGTTAAGGCACTTCTAAGGCACTTGAAGATTTCTTGAAATTCTGGCGTCGATATGAAACAATTTCTTCATAAAGCAGGAAGTTGAACAGTGAGTTCATTTAAAATGATAAAGTGAGCTCAATTACAATGATAAAGTGAGGCTTTATCATCACCTTGGCTCTCCTTCCTGTTCAGGCACTTCCTCCTCTTCTTCCTCACTTCCACTGTACTCATACTCGGTTTCATCTACAAAGAAAAGGGCAAGATAAATGGGACAGTTCACAAATCATGACACAAGCATGTATAGGCAAGCATCTCCAAGAGTGTAACAGCAGAAAACAAACAATATGTCCTTTATGAAAATAATGTGTACAGAGAACCTGGAGGTAGGAGGAGCGTGACATCCAATTCCCACAATCAGCAAACAGCGGCATTCCCTGGGCTACCCTTACTTTGCATGGAAGAGCAGATTCCACTGCATTCAAGACCACTCCTCATGGGATGCACTGGGGAGGGGGTATAGGGCGGTGAGAAGGGCTCTCAAACTCTGCCCACATAAGAAAAGCGGCCCCAAAGCATCAGCAAATTTGGAAAGAACCCTTGATGCCAAAATGTGAAAGAAAGAGACTTAACGGCCCAAACTAAGGCAACTAGGAGATGTCATTTGGTTACTGTTGGCACTTAGGGAGCTAACAAAACCGGGAGAAAGTTCTGCAGGACTGACCGTGGGTGAAGCACAGGAGACACTCAAAGCATAAAGACACAAAATTAAATGTTCCCACAAGTTACAAAGATGAAGGCAGGGAAAAACAGATGCAGAAACAATATAGCAAAAGCAGGAAAGAAAAGTTGCTCTCCTTTCACCAGATTAAGACCAAGTTCCAACATGAGTCACCTGTTTTCACTTCAACAGGTTTTATGCCATTTTCCCCAAAGTAACAGTCCATTTTATTAGACCCTGTACCTAATGTCAGTACCTAACTTTGAGGGAGCATTGCACTCCAGAGAGTAATCAAAACTAGAAAGGCCGAAGAGATCTACAAAATAAATCAATTCACAAAACACACTTCCAACTTTTTTCAGAGATACGAAGTTGAAAGTCAGTGTCCTGGTAAGAAAAACAAGTCTGACTACTTAAAATGGGGTTCAGTCTATATCATATATAATTGTAGATTAATATATCTACAACTTCAGCAGTTACCATCTATGACATTAGTTCTTTTCATTGCTAGACAATCAAAACTATGTAATTTTCAGGAAGATTAAAATAAGCTAGCTTCTAAAGGAAATTCCAACCTAAATAATCTTTGGACTCCTTCAAATAGTACTGTGTTACGTTTAAAGTTTTGTATTATAAACTATTCCTTTTTGACGCAAGGATGAGGGTATTTGAAAGGTAAGTGAAAGCCAATGGGGAAAAAGGCCACTGTAACTTGAAAACTAAAAAATGAAGATAAAATGCTCCACTGTTCCAACCTGCAAATGTGCACAAGTCTCCAGGCTGAGCATCTGGTAAACACTTGGCACATAGCAAATGTTCCTGGATTCTGAGCTATCATTAAGAAAATAAATACTGGGAAAATTATCCAATGTAAAAATAACTTTTCCCTAAGAAAAAGCTTTACTTTCAAACTTTAGTTCACTTGTAACTACAAGGCTTAACGTACAAAGCTTAATTACTTTTATAACTGAATATATCAGAGGGCCAGAAAGTTGTGAGCATCACTGATGATTTAGCTCTGAAGACTGAAATGAACATGTAAATAGCTCAGTACCGTCCTCCAAAGAGGGCTGTGAACAACTCTTTTATCACCTCGAACTTGCACTTTATTTAGTTTCTTCTTTGATCTTGAAGTTTGAATGTCAAGAAATATTTATTATCATGATGCCAGGTATTTAAATGTTGTTCTAGAAAGTTATGGTAAGAAGTCACAAAACACAAAGATCACCATGACTCGAGGCAATAGGGAGGGCTGGAAAGACAGGGATGAAGCCTGACCATACCTTGCTGGACAGAGGGGAACATAGGGCACTTCAGGCAGGTGGGCACAAAACATGTAAAGATACAAAACCAAGATACTGGGAACAGAAAGGGACATTAAATGATTGACATAAGGGCGTGTCTGTGTTATGCCGTAATGAGAAAAAAGTAGTCAGGCTGGACCACACCACCTGCAGAGTTAAGCAGTAAGAAACCAAGGGGGTTCTTGAGCAGGAGAGAAACGAGTGAGCACACCGATATGGACAGTCACAGCTGATGCTCAATAACCCTTGAGTGATGCACTCAGAACACAAACACCCTTAAGGAAGTAAAAAGAGCAGCACGAAGACATGCTCCTGAGGGGGAACAAGAGAAACAGCACTGTCTCTCTGGTGTCTGCCTGGTGACACACCATGCAGTTATGGTCAGCTCGACCTGAGCCAGGCTGGACCCAAGGCTCATGACTGACCTGCAGAGCAGACACAAGCTACTCCAGTCCTGGCGAAGAAAGCACACACTCCTGGGTGGAAAGGGAGAAACCTATTCTAGAGGAAAAAACCTAAAATACTATGTTTTCAAAATGAAAATAAAAAACAGGTCAGTACCTTTCTCTCCTCTCTTCTTTCTGGTCCGGTCTATATGGTCCTTAAGCTGGATTCTCACTTGCCTTTCATTTGGCTGATCCCTTATAAAAGGATGTTTCAAAAGCTGCTCTGTGGAGGGTCGCTGCATGTAATTCTTCACCAGGCACCCTTCTATAAAACTAAAAAATTTCTTTGACCTGTAAGAGGAAGTAAAAAGGATCATCAAATTTCTACTGCAAAGAGCACGACTCCCTAATATGAGTGAATAATTAGTCTGAAAACATATAAGAGATTCAGAATTCACTGTGAACATTCTCCAAATGCACAGGATAGTATTAGGAACTCGGGACCATGGTGGATAAGAAGCATCATTTAAGCATGGTTGAAGAGTTATGTCACATCATGACAATAAATCACCAACAGAGAGCTTTGAAGGAAGTCAGATTTAAACAAACTGGGTTTAAATGTAAGGTTGCTTATTAGTCACTGAATTATTCACTTATTGTTGCTTATTAATCACTGAGAAGGCAAGGGGGTAAAGGGAGGCTTTTGTGAAAATGAAGGCAGACAGAGACAGCAGATGCGTGGAACCTAAAAGACAAGGACGGACAGAGATAAGAAGTCAGGTAAGTGACCAAAGGCTGGGGCCCTTGAACCTGTTAATATGACATTTCAATCAGTTTCCAACTGATTTATCTATCAATTCTCTAGGCTTAAAGTACAGATGTAGAAATACATAATAGTTCTGAAGGGGGTAAGGACTTTGTCATCTACATTCACCCTACCAGCTACTTCTACTTTTGACTGTTTCTCCATGCCTGCCTCATGATAACCCCATCCCTAGCCTTGGCTGAAACACTCACCCATCCTATCTTCTAAGACTCAAGTAAGGCATCGTCTCTTTAAGTGGGGCTTTCCGGGCACACTCCACCCCTATGCGCCCCAAAATTAGGAATCTTTCCCCTAGGATGTCTGCATTTAATGACTGCACACATCATGTTTATCCTTCTGTCTCCTCTGCTGAGGTACAGGTCAGGAACTGGTTCCGATTTTTCAATTTGTCAGCAATGCCCAACACTGAGCATGGGCAGACCACAAGAGGTATGCAATAAATTTTTGTTGAATGAATGAGTTGTTCAGTCTTAAAAATATGATTTAGAAAATCAGTTCTTTCCAATTACTTCGCTGCTTTTAAGAATCACTTCTACTGTCTTGTATTTCCATTCAAACTTACCATTTTTTTCAATTCAACAAATATTTATGTGCCCACTATACACATTTGGTTTCCCTAGAGTTGGCCATCATAGATGTCCAGAATTATCAAGTTTCAATACAAGAGGCCAATTAGGGCTAAATTGGCAACCATACTGCCTTAAGAGAACTCTCTACATTTGTTTATGTTAGGCTTTATAAGAAATACACATAGGAAATAAAATGGAGGAAATATATGTATACCTAACAGCAGATGTATAATAAAACTTCCAGAGGAAGAAAGAAAAGAACTACTGTGGGCGCCTGGGTGGCTCAGTGGGTTAAGCCGCTGCCTTCGGCTCAGGTCATGATCTCAGGGTCCTGGGATCGAGTCCCGCATCAGGCTCTCTGCTCAGCAGGGAGCCTGCTTCCTCCTCTCTCTCTCTCTGCCTGCCTCTCTGCCTACTTGTGATCTCTCTCTGTAAAATAAATAAATAAAATCTTTAAAAAAAAAAAAAAAAAAAGAAAAGAACTACTGCTACAGGAGGTTAGACATCAAGAAAACATAGGATAGCTGATATTCTAGAGAAGAGAAGGAGAAGCCATCATTCCAAAACAAAAGGAAAAAACATAACAAAGGTAGAAAAGTACAAAAAAGTAATGAATCGTTTTCTGATACTAGTATGAAAAGTAGAAAAGAAGAGAAAAATAGGTCAGAGTCAGCTCCGAGAAGGGCCCTCAAAGTCACTCAAAGTTGCGACTTTATCCTGTGGTTATTGAGAATCTCGTAGTGGACCTGTTTTAACACAGAGATTCCTCAATTCCATTGCTCACAAAGACCACTTGAGGAGTTTATCAGAAATATAAATACCTGAGTCATTCCTTGGACCTACAAACCAGAAACACTTTGAGGCTGAAACCCTAAATTAAAAGATTCCAAAGGGATTCTCACCTACCATGTCTACAAATTAACATTTGGGAATCAATGATCTATAATATATTCTTTAAAACCAATTGTCAAGTTCTGCTGGGAGAGTGTTTGCTGACACTTCTCCAAAACCACCAGCAGCAATGTACATTGGTGGATAGGAAGACAGCAATCAGAAAGGAGGAAGAACATTAGGTGTACAATCATCTCATCCTTTTAGAATACTTAGGTAAAATGACAGCAATGACGTAAATGGATGAAAATGCATCTAAGTTTAGAGAAAGTTTTATGTAAGAACACACAAAGAATCTGTCATCTACATCTGTCTCTCTACATCACTGTATTATACGCACAGTGGTTAATCTCAAACTGCAAGTAATGGACAGAATAATCAAGAGTGCGGCCAGCTGAAACACTTGTGAATTACACGGTACTCTGAAGACAGAGCATAAACTCCATTTAAAAAAAAAAAAAAACAACAAAAAAAAAACATTGCTTCATTTAGTTGGATAGTGCTACCCCAGCCCCACAGCTTACTCCTTGGTGATGCCCACTATACACATTTGGTTTCCCTAGAGTTGGCCATCATAGATGTCCAGAATTATCAAGTTTCAATACAAGAGGCCAATTAGGGCTAAATTGGCAACCATACTGCCTTAAGAGAACTCTCTAAAACCTGGTAAGTGGAACTAGATAAGCTCAGTTATCTGGAGCAGAGTGTGGTTAAAGACAGGATAAAAAAGAATGAGAAAAATCCTGCCAGCAAACAAAAGGTGGGGAGAGGCAGTGAGGAATAGGGAGAAGTGTGAGAGAAACAAAGAGTAAAACTACGCATGCGCATATAATGCCCACAGACAGGAAAAGAGAACTACAGGACATCAGAAGATGAGCAACCAAGAGCAGAGCAGATAGGAAGAGCTAAAAGACCAATTCCAGAAGAGAAGAAGGCTTGAAATTGAGATCTTGTGCATATTTCACAATTAGAGTCAAGAACCCAAGAGAAGACATCACTTAACTGGAAAACCAGTGAGAACAGTTTCAGAAGGGGAAAGCAACCACCATGGTAGTGGGTGTGGCACTAGTAAGATAGATGAGCCCAGGAAACCAGAAAGGAAAGGGGAGAGGGCCCACGGGCATGAGGAGCTGGAGTGGAGACAGAAGTGTGAGGAGAGCACTCGGAAAAAGTTCAAGAGGAAACAAGTAAGCAAAATTCTCAGGTGAAAACAGAGCACTATCCTTTCCCTCAACACTTTTTAAAACTAAACCCAATCAACAGCTTCCCCCACCACCAAAATTCTTGATGCTTTTGCCGAGGAGGGTCACCATCATTGCCCTTCACTGATAAGCGACTTTTTTTGAGCAAACATGTGAGGGCTGCAGGGAGAAAGATGGCAGCCCAAAGACAGGACCATTCCTTCCATTTCTGGAATGAAAAAAGATGCACTTAATTTCAGTGTTTTACAACAATTACAGTAAATGTCTCCATTAACATTCAAATCTATTTCACCTGAGGAGCAGCAAAGTCAGTACAGCTTTGCTTTTGAACGTGAAAACGCTTAGGAATGTATTATACTTACAAGAGGGCTTAAATATTAAAATGAAACTTTTTTCCTTAACCATGTTACAGTGTTTCCTATGGTCACTTGTCACTATTTTGTAATTAAGAGAGAATTTATCAAGAAAAAAAATTTTAAAAATGACACTTTTTAACTGGAGTTTCAGGGCACTTGTTACGTTCTTTGGGAACTGGAATGCCTAGAATTTTGTCTTGGAATGAAACTGAAAAGGAACAATTTTTTGTAAAAAGGAAAGAGCAACAACAACAACAAAGCATACATAGCTTACCATTTTTTTGACTTCAGCCTGGGAGGAGGGTTTCTGGGAATGAGAAACAGTGCTCTCATTGGATGCATGTCACAGAGAGCTGGGGAGAGGAGATGGTGGCGTCAGTATGGTACTTATTTTACTCATTTGTAATTTCTAGGGCTCACTCAAAATATCAAATGTGCTGTCCCATCACCTGTCTGACAATCTTTATGTCAAGCAGTCTAGACATTCAGCAATGAGCCCTAGGGCATACCCTGAGTTCCCCATTTAAACACAGCAAAATATCGAGAGGTCAAGAGCAACAAGAAGAATATACAATTTTAAATTGACATTGAAAGTTTTCGTAAATCAAAGGTAAATACAGATTCACAGTTTTAAGGGAGCGAACAGCTTAAGTTTCTAAATCATCTATAAGACTGAAATGAAAATAATTTTATTATCATGGAGTCGTGGTGCAGATTATATCAGGCAAGGCTTGTAAAGGCATTCATACAGTGCCTAGACAGGGTGAGTGGCAATAAAGACCTCCCGCAATGTTAACTGTTCGTTCGCTGTCATTCTAGGAAGGAGCAAAGACCACAGAATAAAAGAGACTATTAGATTCTGTGCAAGTACCGTTTGTACTTCCATCACTTGTTCAATAGAGCTATGTTCGGGGCATATGCACATATTAACATGTCACAATAGGTAATACGCATTTTTGTGTGTTTATTTACCTTCATGAGAATCTTACAAGGCAGCTGGGAAATGGGGACCAAAGAAGACAATCTATTCCCACTGTGAAAGAAAACTGAAACAAAGGATCTGGCAATGAGCCCCTGCCTCAATTCCTCAGACGGAAACATGAGGAAACATATGTTGGTCAAGACTGACATCCATTTCTTGTACTGCGAACTAATTTTTAGGCATTGGAAATTTTTTTCATTCATTCAACAAATATTTATTCAGCAGCAACTATCCAGCAGACAAGTATACATTCTCTGTATACCCCTTTTCTTAAGGGGACAGCAAATAACGCTGTTTTGTTTCTGTTCTCTGAAGTTCTACACCGTCTCTGCTCAAAAATCAATTTTATGAAGCTGGCATTCAGTTAATTCAAAGGAGAAGGAAATTTCACAAGCAACCAAAAATAAATAAATAAATAAATAAAAATAAAACAAAAAACCTACAATAAACCCAGACCTTATTCTACAGATAAAAAGTTATGCCTCTGTCAAGTCAAACATAAGTATTACTAAAATTTCATGTGTTAGGACCAGTTACACGTGCTAGGATTTAGTTTCACTGAAGTTTAAAGTGTAAAATGAAAACTACTGCCTATTATCTAATGTCATCATAATTTCATGTCATACACCTGAATACAACTTAAACGGATAAAATGTAACCTACAGACTTCAAGGATCTTCAAAAGGAACGGTGGATGCCAAGAATCATTTTACATCTAAAACTTCACTGTTTTTATGCTTCCTTCATCTGAATGTCCCACCAGGAATGGCTTTACCCATGAAACCATTCTGTTTGAAGACTTGAGACTAGGTTTAAGTCACATACAACAACTGGGCTAAAAAGCAAAGAATGTTACTTACGGGGAGCACCTTCTGCCATCTCAATGGCTGTAATACCACAAGACCAAAGGTCACTCTGCAAAAATAAAACAGTATATACAGGTACCAGATTAGACATGAAGCCACTAACTTACTACGGCTGGTTACTCATACAAATGATACAAAGGCATTTCTGAAAAGAAGTCTGCCATGAAATTAAAAGCAAATAAATATGCAAGAAAAATTTCCAAATGAATGAATGAATGAAAAAACAAAGATGAAATTGGTTTGCTAATTAGAACCACTCACATCTATGACTGAAGTAGAGGTGACCTATAGAAAAGCTGCTCTGTGTCACTGTATACTCTGTTGCTCAGTATGTTTCATTTCTTTCTTTTTTTTTTTTTTTAAAGATTTTATTTATTTATTTGACAGACAGAGATCACAAGCAGGCAGAGAGGCAGGCAGAGAGAGGAGGAAGCAGGCTCCCCACTGAGCAGAGAGCCTGATGCGGGGCTTGATCCCAGGACCCTGAGATCATGATCCAAGCCGAAGGCAGAGGCTTTAACCCATTGAGCCACCCAGGCGCCCCAGTATGTTTCATTTCTTTACATTCAGTAACTTAGACTCCTGGACCAGATTTATGTTAAATTTTGTGTTTTATGCCACTATCTCAAATTTAATTAAGATGTTAAAATTTTAAAGGCTAACCTGAAACTAATATAACACTATGTGTTAATTATACTTGAAATAAAAATTTTTTTGAACTGTAAAGGCTAGAAAGCACTCTTCTATAAAAGGTCCAACAGCTGAATTAATAAAATCTACCAGAGTTCACTAATTTGACTCACACTGCTGATGAGCCTCTCCACTCAAACTTTAATAATGGGTAATCAATAAGCTGCCTTTCTGTGCATGGAATCTCTTCTGAGTCCCCGGAAATATTAATTTTAAAACTTGATTTTAATTTACTCCCCACTCAAATACAAGTTCCATGAGGGCAGGCACTTTTTTTTTTAATGTATAATGTATTATTTCCCCCAAAGGTACACATCTATGAAACATCAGGCTTACACATTTCACAGCACTCACCATAGCACATACCCTCCCCAATGTCCATAACCCAGCCACCCTGTCCCTACACACCACCCCCTACAAACCCTCAGTTTGTTTCCTGAGATTAAGAGTCCCTTATGGTTTGTCTCACTCCTGATTCCATCTTGTTTCATTTTATCCTTTCCTACCCCCCACAACCACCCCCGCCTCTCAAATTCCTCATATCAGAGAAATCATATGACAATTGTCTTTCTCTGATTGACTTATTTCTTAGCATAATACTCTCTAGTTACAAATGGCAAATTTTGAATTTTTGATGGCTGCATAATATTCCATTGTATAAATGTACCACATCTTCTTTATCCATTCATCTATTGATGGACATCTAGGTTCTTTCCATAGTTTGGCTATTGTGGACACTGCTGCTATAAACGTCCAGGTGTACATACCCCTTCAGATCACTACATTTGTATCTTTAGGGTAAATACCCAGTAGTGCGATTGCTGGGTCATAGGGTAGCCTTATTTTCAACTTTTTGAGGGACCTCCAGACTATTCTTCAGAGTGGCTGCACTAGTTTGCATTCCCACCAACAGTGTAGGGGGATTCCCCTTTTTCGGCATCCTTGCCAATGCCTGTTGTTTCTTGACTTGTTAATTTTCTGACTAGTGTGAGGTGGTATCTCACTGTGGTTTTGATTTGTATTTCACTTTTTCATGTATCTGTTGGCCATCTGGATGTCTTCTTTGCTAAAATGTCTGTTCATGTCTTCTTCCCGTTTCTTGATTGGATTATTTGTCGTTTGGGTTTTGAGTTTGAGAAGTTCATTATAAACTTTGGATACTAGTCCTTTATCTGTTATGTTATTTGCAAATATCTTCTCCCATGCTGTTGGTTGTCTTTTGGTTCTGTTGACTGTTTCCTTTGCTGTGCAAAAGCTTTTGATCTTGATGAAGTCCCAATAGTTCATTTTTGCCTTGCTTCCCTTGACTTTGGCAATGTTTCTAGAAAGAAGTTGCTGTGGCTGAGGTCAAAGACGTGGCTGCCTGTGTTCTCCTAAAGGATTTTGGTGGATTCCTGTCTCATATGAGGTCTTTCATCCATTTTGAGTCTATTTTTGTGTGTGATATAAAGAAATGGTCCATCTTCATTCTTTTGCTTGTGGCTGCCCAATTTTCCAAACACCATTTGTTGTAGAGACTGTGTTTTTCCATTGCACATTCTTTCGTGCTTTGTCAAATATTAGTTGACCATAGAGCTGAGGGTCTAATTCTGGGCTCTCTATTCTGTTTCATTGATTTTTATGTCTGTTTTTGTGCCAGTACCATACTGTCTTGATGATGACAGCTTTGTAATAGAGCTTGAAGTCTGGAATTGTGATGCTGCCAGCTCGGTTTTCTTTTTCAACATTCCTCTGGCTATTCAGGGTCTTTTTCTGGTTCCATATAAATTTTAGGATTATTTGTTCCATTTCTTTGAAAAAGATGGATGGTACTTTGATAGGGATTGCATTAAATGTGTAGATTGCTTTAGGTAGCATAGACATTTTCACAATATTTGTTCTTTCAATCCATGAGCATGGGACGTTTTTCCATTTCTTTTTGTCTTCCTCAATTTCTTTCATGAGTACTTTATCGTTTTCTGAGTACAGATCCTTTGCCTCTTTGGTTAGGTTTATTCCTAGGCATCTTATGGTTTTGCATACAGTTGTAAATGGGATCGACTTCTTAATTTCTCTTTCTTCTGTCTCACTGTTGGTATACAGAAATGCAACTGATTTCTGTGCATTGATTTTATATCCTGACACTTTACTGAATTCCTTTTTGAGTTCTAGTAGTTTTGGGGTGGAGTCTTTTGGGTTTTCCACATAAAGAATCATATCATCTGCAAAGAGTGAGAGTCTGACTTCTTCTTTGCCAATTCGGATGCCTTTAATTTCTTCTTTTGTCTGATTACTGAGGATAAGACTTGTACTACTATATTGAATAGCAGGGGTGAGTGCTTGCTTTGGCAGCACATATACTGAACAGCAGTGGTGATAGTGGACATCCCTGCAGTGCTCCTGACCTTAGGGGGAAAGCTCTCAGTTTTTCCCCATTGAGAATGATAATCGCTGTGGGTTTTTCATAGATGGCTTTGATGATACTGAGGTATGTATGAGGGCAGGCACTTTTGTCTGTTTTATTCACTTACCTTAGTATCCCCAGAATTGTGATTTGCATGTGGTAGGCCCTCAATAAACACTGGCTGATGAATGAATAAACTTTTATCAGCCGATTTCTTAAAATCCAAACAAGATTTTTAAAAGCAGACAATGGGGGCACCTGGGTGGCTCAGTGGGTTAAAGCCTCTGCCTTCAGCTCAGGTCATGATCCCAGGGTCCTGGGATCAAGCCCTGCATCAGGCTCTCTGCTCAGCAGGGAACCTGCTTCCTCCTCTCTCTCTGCCTGCTTCTCAGCCTACTTGTGATCTCCGTCTCTCTGGTAAATAAATAAAATCTTTGGGGAAAAAAAAATAAAAGCAGACAATGGGTAGTTATTATCATTCACATTCTCTTGTTTATATGCTATTCTAATGAAAGAATTAAAGTTGCTCAGTTTAAGCATTTTCTAAATAACCTATAATTATGTTACACAATTCAAATACGTTTGATTATAAGAAGGACAGGCCCACAAATTTCTCCCTTAATTTTGAGATTTTCTTTACTACAGGGCGCAAAGGAGGGGTTTTACCCAACTTGACCCAGTAGCAACATCAGTAGTAAGAAAGGCAGATGTTCCATGCCTCTTGGTGTGATGCAACACAAACCATACCCCACCTCCTGAGGCAATCCTGCTTTAGGTTTTTCTTTATACTAATTGAATTTCTCCAGTTTATAAGAAATAAGGTAAATGCCTTACAAAGATTGTAAAGTTAAAATTCAAAAATGGCAAGACAAATCTGGATGGTGGAATACTGCCTCTTCAACAAGTCCATGTCATGAAAAAAAAGGGAGAAGGGTTGGTTAGCCTTGATTAATAGATATTCTATGGCCAAACAGCCAAATAGAATGCCTTGCCTTATATTAAACACTAGTTTGAATAAGTCAGATACAAACCAGTTGGCTCTAAGTATAGGCTCCTTATTAAGAAATTATTTTTTAAAGATTTATTTATTTATTTATTTGTGAGACAGAGAGAGCAAAAGCAGGTGAAAGGGCCAAGGGAAAGGGACAAGCAGAATGTCCACAGAGCAGGGAGCCTGATACAGGGATCAATCCCAGGACTCTTGAGATCATGACTTGAGCCAAAGTCAGATGCTTAACCAACTGAGCCACCAAGGTGCCCCAAGAAATTATTTTCATTTACTTAAGCATGATAGTATTTTGGGTATGCTGGAAGATGTTTTCAAATTTTGGAGATAACAAAAATGATATATTCAAGACTGAAAAGTCATATAGTCTATATAATCTATTAATATTATTATAATCTATTAATCTAATACTTCAGCATATGAAAAATAAAATAAAAATTTCACCATACCATATATTTAAAATGAGTTTCATTAATTGGGTATCTGTAATAAATACTAAAATACACAAGAGAGTGTAAAGATATGAACTCAAGTTTGAATAACATTAACAGGAACATAAACACTGACTCATTTAATCACAACAAAACAATTTTTTAAAAAAATAATTTTTGCAAACATATTCAACCCAAATCTGATGATCAAATATGGTTTTACAATGGGATCAAAAAGATGCATTATTGGGGCGCCTGGGTGGCTCAGTGGGTTAAGCCGCTGCCTTCGGCTCAGGTCATGATCTCAGGGTCCTGGGATCGAGTCCCACATCGGGCTCTCTGCTCAGCAGGGGGCCTGCTTCCCTTCCTCTCTCTCTGTGATCTCTTCCCTTCCTCTCTCCTACTGTGATCTCTCTCTGTCAAATAAATAAATAAAATATTAAAAAAAAAAAAGATGCATTATTGATAGAAATCTCTAGAGGTCACTCTAATAATTTAAATATATTTGTACCAAATCAAGCTGTAAAGCTCTTTAACAATACTCTAAAATTTCACATAGATCAAGTAACTGCTATATATTCTAACAACATTTTTTTTTTTTAAAGATTTTATTTATTTATTTGACAGAGAGAAATCACAAGTAGATGGAGAGGCAGGCAGAGAGAGAGAGAGAGAGAAGCAGGCTCTCTGCCGAGCAGAGAGCCCGATGCGGGACTTGATCCCAGGACCCTAAGATCATGACCCGAGCCGAAGGCAGCAGCTTAACCCACTGAGCCACCCAGGCGCCCCCTAACAACATTTTTTAAAGAATAATAAATATCTGATTATAATTGATTCTTCAAGTTTAAAAGGATGGCAAACAGGGCAGAGTAACTTACTCATGACAAAAAGCTCTATGCACAAGACAGTGACTTCCACTGCTGTGAAAGCAGTATGTTACTTAGTAAGGAGAACAAAGGTGACAGGGAACGAAGAACAACAAGACAGCATCTCAATAATGTCCCAGAAAATGTGCACCTGCAACAAGGTTTCCAAGTGTTCCTCACTGAAACAGCATGAACGGATAAGGGGTGGGGTGTGCAATCTGTAACCTGAGCCCCTATCCCTCAGGAACACTAGGGACCCAGTGAAGGCCAAGAAAGCAGGTGCCTCTTACTCTGTAATCGTAGGTGGCATCTGGGTTCTCATCACAGGCGATGACCTCAGGAGCCATCCAGTAAGGGGTGCCTATGAAGGTATTTCTCCTCCCAACCGTCCGGTCGAGCTGAGCACTCACACCGAAATCAACTGTGGGAGAAAGAGAAAGGAAGGAGTAGAACATAATTAACAAACAAGTAAACCACAAGACGAAGAAATGTGAGGAGGAGATGTCTTCAGTATAAGCTCAAAGAGTTTCATGGACATGTAAATTCCTTAAGGTCACCAGCATCAATAAGGAGTACTGTCTCCAGAGCAAATCTGCCAAAATGACAAAATCTTCTACCAGTCTATAGGCTCCTGGGAGGCCTGGACCCAGCTACTTCCCTGGGCTTCCACGACAGTGACCACTAGAGGGACTTTTGGATGAATGAGGATGTTCAGTGCTTGCAGGAAACGTACCTGCCGCAAACAAGATCAAGTCACAGAAAGCTCTAAGTTCAGGAGAATTGACTAACACCCACGTGACTCAGCTTCTTAAACAGCACTTAACCACAGAAAGAGAAGAAACCCACAAAGGTTGTCTGGAAAGTACAGGGTAATGACTTCAATAAAGAGAATCAAGCTAAATCACAAATATACTAAGAAACACTCCTCAAAGTACCCAGGACATCTGATTTTTAGAGTGACCCCCACATCCCACTCAGCTGAACAATGATGGTCCTCTAGAGGAATGTTCAAAGATGGGAGGCAGAGCTGGCAGGAAGACCAGGGTCTCTAATGGAATGTTTGCTGACAGCACTAGGGAGGACTGTATGATGGTGGACGAGCTCCTGCAGAAGGGCCTATGGAGGGTTGAGATCACTCACAGGGTCTGGGTTACAGATTTAGCAGGCAGAACATGCTCAGAAAACCACCTGGCCAGGAGGTGGGCTCACATGTCCTGACACAGAGACACATGTGCTGGGCAGTACGTGCCATTTGCAGTTACAAGTGATCACCAAGTGATTACAGAAGGACTATCACAGACCTAGCACCAACAGGCCAGCGCAGGGAACACACACAGCTTCCTAAGTCACTAGGAATGAGAACAATTTAAGTGCCCCCTATCTTAGCTTTGAGGGTATTTCCCCAATGGGCACACTAATCCTCCACAGATGACCAAGAAATGGAGGTACTATGCAAGAAAGCATAATGAAGATTCTGTTTTTAAACTACTGTGACTAAGATTTTTGAAAGATAGACTAGATTTTCTAATAACCATAAACAATTTTTTTGTGTGATGCCTTACTGGAAGAAAACTTAATGCTAATTGTTTAAAAATTTGACAGAACCATTATATAAAAGTGGGATTGAAAAAAAGTTCAAATCCAGGTAAAGGAAACAGGAAATACAGAAGAACCATTACAAAATCATCTCCAGGAAGATACTTTGGACTCCATCCATCCATGCATAAATTTACTGAGCCCCTACTACATTTAAAGCACTATGCTAGGTGCCAGATAAGAATACTCTCGTAAATAAAACATCCTAATCACTACACTTCCAGAACTTATATTCTAGGAAATAAGTCAGAAATATACGTAAACAAACAGCTGTATAATTATAAATTGTGATCAGGATGAGTAAGGAAATAAGCGGTAGATCAGAAGGTCAGGGCATAGAGATCAGAGCATCAGGGAAGAAAGGCCTCTGAAGATGAGGAAAAAATTGCCACCTCAAAACTGTTCCCAACGGGGAACAGTATGTGCAAAGACCCTGTGAGACATTTCAAGGAAGTAAGAAAATGAGTGAACTGGACAGGGAGAAAAGAGAGAATGGTCACAAAATGGGGCTGGAAAGTATTAGGGGCCATGGCTTTCTATGGGCCATGGTAAGAAATTCAGATTTTATTCCAAGTGAAATATTCCACTAAAGGTATTTAAGGAAGAAAGTGCCATGATCTGACTTAAATATTAGTCTGTCTGCTATATGGAGAGCATGGCAGGGAGGGAGGCTGGAGACAGAAAAAGCAGTAAACCCAGTTCCCATTTCTTAAATAGAACAGAAAGAGAAAATCTAAGTAATAGAGCTTTTAGCTAAATGCCAACGAGATAGGGAGTTGCTGCTGGTTTGCACCAGGGCCAAGTATTACATCATGTGGCACATGTGTCACATACCAAGTTTCACCTCTGCATTCTCAGTCAGCAATACATTCTGGCCCTTGATGTCCCGGTGAATCACATGATGGATGTGAAGATGTGCCAGGCCCTGAAGAGGAGAGAGATCTGAATTTTAGTTCTTTGTTGCTGCAAATAAAAAGCCCAGAACACACTTTTTATAACAAAGCACATGTACAGGCCACAAGTTTTATGAATCACATTTAGAACATACTACAACTCAATTGTTGTGCATTTCCAGGAACACATTACCAATAGCACCACACAAACAGAAAGAAGTACCCACCCCCCAGTTCCAATGGGGTAGGTCCCCTGTGTGAGCAACATGACCAGTTTCTAGCTGCTCCTTGAAGACACATTCTAGATTACCATCTGCAGTTTCTCTGTTGTAATTTGTGCTATTTGTGTACAGGGTGGTTCCTTTCCCACGCTACATGTCCATCTTTCAGTGGGTGACCCCATGGGTATATTTGAACTAGACCCATCCCAGGGGAAAACACAAAGAGCCAGAGTGCGGTTTCAAGTCTGGCTCTTGAACACTGCCTAGTTTTCCCACTGCATAGTGACAAATTACTAACTACTGATCAAGCCCACCTCCACCCCAAGTGTAAAACAATTCTGCCATCAAAAGCTTTATGTTCACACAAAATATCTTTCTTTCCCAAGGAAATAAACCCTACTGGGCACAGAGCACTTTCTGATGACCTTGTATCAGGAATGAAGCCCAAGAGCTATGTCTCTTATGAGAGGTGGAAGAAGAACAAAAACACATTTTGCATCCAACTACGAATTGAGACAAAAATGGGTCATTCTCACAACTCCTGTTCTTGTTCTGTCTTTAGCTAGACAAGCCAAATCTACAGCTTGCCTCCTTAAGATACAAACAAGCTATTTATTCTGAAATGTCTCAATTGAAAAAGGCTAGATCAGAGAAGCAAGGGTTTATTTAATTTTCCTGTTTGATTTTTTGTGTGAGGTTTTATTGTTACCATTACTGTGTAGGATACGCATTAAATATAACAGCTGCTCTAGAACACTAATTTTTCTAACACAGGGGTTTCTAAACAATAATTTACTAGTCTGCTTATAAAGCAGAATAGTGTACTTGATGGCTCTGTTTATTTTTCCACCACACAGGATGTGCAGTGTTATACCACAAAGCACTGACTAGGGGAAAAAGCACTAAAAATATTTGGTATGTTAGTGCTATAGTTAGGAAGAAAGTCTCTTCTTTCAGCACAGCATAACTCTGAACAGCAAAGAAAAAACAAACAAACAAAAAATGTAGCTTCCCTGATTCTTTCATAATTCCTACTTCTGCTACTTCAGTTCACTTTATATTCTCTAACTTTCCCAAACTCCCTTTTTATATTTTCAAGGATTATCTTAGCAACAAACTTAAGTATCCACATCTTCTCAAACAATGTGGCCTGCACAGACTCTTGTTTCTTGTAAGTGATAAATGTTAAGAAACATTTACTACCTGGTCCTACTGCTGAAGGAGTGCAGTGTCTCAAGGTGAAAAATCACTCAAGGTATGTCTAATACCCTGTAGGCACTGTAAATTTGAGTTATGATTATTCTAAATGAGTACATCTTTCCCTGTATGCAAAGAAAATGTATGTTCAACTACTCTTGTATATACAACTCTTTCTGTGCCAAAATTAAACCACAATTATGCCTCCTTAGCAGAGATAGTCCAGATAGAAATACACACTAAATACCATTCTAGAGTGAATGCATCAACGTTTCAAAGCTAGAAAACATTTTTTCTGTAACTCTCATTCAAGGACATGGGGTAAAGGAAAAGTTAAAGGCTGTCCTTCAGTATTGGTTACGAAACACTGTAAGTACCCATACCACTAGGAATTTCGGTTTCCACTAACACACATCAGTGGCTGTGTAGACTATAAACATGGAAGCAGGGTGGGATGGACACTCTGGCTTGTTGGTAAACCTTTGGTCTCAAGGGTTTCGGGGACGAGCCCAGGAGAGCTTTCCTACTTATGCCTGAGGCCTACAAGCTCATGACTCTCAACCTTCTGAGGATCTTAACTATTATTATAGCATGTGAATCTAACACCTACTAAAGAATGAGGACAAGTTTTGCCACTGCAGAAAAGAGCTAACCACCAATCTCTTTGAGAACCCAGGTTATTCACTTGGTCTGGCTCTGTCTGTTCCCACAACAGCTCCCTCCTTCTTACCATACTGCTTTCTCTTTATCAAAGTAGATTGTCAGCAATTCCGGTGAAAAACACACACTAGCATGTGACACACTGACTCTTCCAGAGCCTTGTTTGGTTTTAGTTCACTTAGACTTTTGTTGGAAAAAATCCCATTCCAGATGAAAAGTAAATGAAGGAAACACTTGTTTCGGGTGACCCCAAGGTGAAAAACATTTGCTATATCTCAAAATGATGTCCATTAAGCTCTTATATTCAGGCCAGTCAGGGGCTTCAAACAACCTGGGCATCTTTTGAAATGATGCCTGAGATCAATGAAAGTAAAATAACTAAATATGTTTATTTCAAGACAGGTAAACAATGCTTGCCTGTATATATAAAAACATGTAAATTATCTTTGATGGCTGAAATACATTTGATGCCTAGGACATTTATACTAAAATCTAGTTCTTTGCTTAAGAAATCCCACATTAAGGGCACCTGGGTGGCTCAGTCAGTTAAGTGTCTGCCTTTGGCTCAGGTCATGATCCCAGAGTCCTGGGATTGAGCCCTGCATCAGGTTCTCTGCTCAGTGGAAGCCTGCTTCTCTCTCTCCCACTGTCTCTCTCTGTCAGATAAATAAAATCTTCATAAAAAGAAAAAGAAAGAAAAAGAAATCCCACGCTGGAATTATATATAGAAAAGGTATGTGTAAGTATATGTTTATAATGGAAAATAATGACAACAACTAATATTTACTAACAATCAGTTATATACCCACATGTTACATTAAATGATTCATATACACCAGGGGCACCTGGGTGGCTCAGTGGGTTAAAGCCTCTGCCTTCAGTTCAGGTCATGATCCCAGGGTCCTGGGATCGAGCCCCACATCGGGCTCTCTGCTCCGCAGGGAACCTGCTTTCTCCCCTCTCTCTGCCTGCCTCTCTGCCTACTTGTGATTTCTCTCTCTCTGTCAAATAAATAAAATCTTTATAAAAAAAAAAACGATTCATATACACCAACTCACTGACAATGTTATTTCCTTCACAGGACCGGTATCTAAATTTTACAGAAGGAAGTAAATCTCGAAAGGGGAATACCTTTGCCAGGGGTACGCAATAGGTAAGTAGCAAAGGCAGGACTCAAACCCACATCTGACTCACTCTAACCACTGTTCTCTCCTGCCGACCATGCCAAGAGTTTTAGTTGTTAACATAATAAATAATACATCTGCCCACTTGCTGAACTCCTTCACAGTACTGCAGGGCAGGATACTTAGTTTTCCACTTTTAGACTCTGCCTGCTAATAATAAGCATAAAAGATAGGTCCCACATGTTTTAATAATGAAATCAGAGAGTGATTACAAAAAGAGGGTTCTCCCACCGCATCCCCTACAACTTACTTTCTTAAGGGAATTGACTGGTTTTTCAAGGGCTTCATAAAATATCTAAGTAAAAAGAATTAAAACACAACTCTCTGAATTCTTTTTTTTTTTAAACTGGCAGTCCTCTATGAAATTTAAATATAAAAGTAGGGTAAATTTGCCTCTAAGTAAAAAAAGATAACCAGTTTTTTTTTTATTAGTGAGAGAAGCCTAAGAATTAGATTCCAGTTTAATTCCACAATATTTCTTTTTTAAATGTGGTGGGTAAATGAAATCCAACCAAGTAATTTGAATGTGTAATTAAGGGGTAAAGTAGACAGAAAAACTGGGACAGCTGGCCAAAGGAAAAGAGGCCCACTGGTAACTCACATGCACTTTTCAAATGCAAAATATAGAGACCCTTTGCCTATAATGTCTGCGTTATCTCTATTACTGAAAGCAATCATTTAGAATCTGCTAAAACAGTAGTTCAGAAACTTTAACATCATAAACCAGCTTTCCAATTGGCTGTAAACAACATTAAACAGTAGAACTTTTCCTTGTAAATACTGCAACAGAATCTAGCAGTTAATGCCAAAGTCCACAAGATGATTTTGAAAGCCAGCATTTGATAATCAATATTGATTCATAAGCTTAGACAAAGGATTCCTATAAAAACAATAGTTAGAGACTATTTCTCTTCACTTGATTTTCTTTTTAACACCTGGAGGGTAAATAGGGAAATGCAGAAAAACTATTTTTGTTTAAGTTACTTTCTTTAGATACTTGTCACAATCAAAACCATGATGCAGCTTCAATAATCAAAGCCAGCAAATTATACAGAGCCCTTGACTGTCATGAAAAGAACAATCTATACAGTTATAACTAATGCAAAGAAATATTTCGGGCTAGGAAAATGAAAATGGAAACACAACACAATGCACGGGACACCACAGACCCACCCTTCTTCTTACCCTTAGGATTTCTCTGGAGATGTAAGCTATCCAGTCTTCCTTGAGTGTGTTCCCTTTGGTGTTCTTCACAAGGTCTGTAATGGACCCAGCCCCACAGAACTCCATAACAAGCTACAGGGCAGAAAAGACACATGGTGACTAGCATGCCTCAGCAACCAGTGAGAACATCACCACAATCTGTACACACTGAACATTCATCAGAAACACAAAGTCTAACTCTTTGTGTCTTTCCTAAAGATCTGGGTACATGATCAAATTTGGAAGCATCCAAATTACTGAGAGCCCATTTCACCCTCCAATTTATGCACTGTTTATGTTTGGTCCAGGAGATTAAGGGTTTTTGACATTTTACAGCACATCTCCCAGTGCAGAGATTGTGAAATATTCCTCCTCACTCCCAAGGACACGGGCATAGGAGGACCATTTTGTCTTTAATTAGTACCCAATTATGAGAAATCTGATAGAGATACTCTAACATCTTTTCTCATTTGCTAGCATCCAGATATCCTCTTTCATACACGATTCTCAAACTATTTTATATTAAGAGAAATGCGATTTTAAGCAGTGCATAATTTTAAAAATACTTTATTTACAATACCTAAATGTTTATATAAAATCAACACAAGTGGGTTTTTTAAATATCAGAAAATGAACTAAATTGAGCTATTCTAAAATTTTAACTTTGATTGGATTTGGGCAAAAGACAAAGGTTAAAATTAAGGCAAAATATTGCAAATTTCCTATAATGGTTTTTAAAAATTAGAAAAAATATTTATCTTCCTGCTTTATAAGTCCAGTACCCTTGGTATAACTAATGTGATAACCATAGCTCTAACAGCATCTCAGTGTCATCATCTTCAGTATAGATGTGGCTGAGTAAGAGATAAGATTGAATGTATATTAATTCTAGAAATTTCCCTGGAATTTACTGTTTTCAATTAACTGTTATCATTAATATTATTAATACTGATATGTTTGTCCCTTACTTCCAGGTAGTAAAGAAGATGCATTTATTTGTGCTTCCATATTAATTTCCATAAATAAAGTATTGATTTTTCAAGCTCCTAATTTCCTTGCTATTTGGTTATATTCCTTTTAAAACATGCCATTTTATTACTGAAACAAAGTTAACTCTTATCCATGCAATGTGAAATCAACATAAAAATAAACATACAGTATCATACAGTATACCTTTAACCAAGAAGACTAAGGAAGATAACAGGCACTATGCCCTTTGTCTTCGCTCTTCTCTCCAACCCCCTCCTCCCCTGGAAGGTCCTTAATGTCTTTTGAGTACCACCAGAGAGAAAACTCCTCAAAATGCTTGGGAAACATTTGCCTACCCAGAGTTGGTCATCATGTCCTGGAGGGCTCTTTTTAATGAAAGCACCATAATAGGTTGCAATATTTCTATGATGAGAATATTTCTTCAACATATTTATCTCCAGTTTGATTTCTTCCTCTTCATCCTTAAGAAAAAATAAAAAATAAAATGTGTGGCTTTTGAATGTCAAGCATGATTTTAACTTCCCCACCCATGGGCAGTAATACAAGTTCCCAATCCCTCCAGCAAAGGAGGAAGATACATTCACTTTATCCTGATAACAAGAACTGGGGACTTTAACAGGACTCATTCTTTTTTTTTTAAAGATTTTATTTATTTGTCTGAGAGAGAGAGAGAGCGAGAGCGAGCACAGGCAGACAGAGTGGCAGGCAGAGTCAGAGGGAGAAGCAGGCTCCCTGAGGAGCAAGGAGCCCGATGTAGGACTGGATCCCAGGATGCTGGGATCATGACCTGAGCGAAAGGCAGCTGCTTAACCAACTGAGCCACCCAGACGTCCCAGGACTCATTCTTTGAAATGCCTTTAGAAGTTATGCAAGAAATATGGAAGTACAAAAGTTACAGATATATATAAGAAGCAGATGTAGCAGCTTTCCACAAATTATGATACCTGAACTTCAATTTGCTCATCTGGAAAAATGGGAGGAAAAAGAGAACAGACTGATACTATTTTGACTAATTAAAAGGAAAGGCTGTTTCTTTTCTAAAAGATATTTGTGAATAAAAATCATCTGGCACAGTTATGGCACAGAAGGTTCACCTGTGACAACCTTGCACAAGAATATTACCTTCTGGTGTGGCCACAGTCAGATTACTGCATACAGACCAGCCCCGCAGGCCCATGATAGTTGGCATGCTTAATGAGATCCTCTACCCCAAAAAGAGATTCAGGAGAATCCAGCGACCCATAGTAATACAACATCACTCAGTGATAGCAGGTTGTTTTAGACTTGGCTCATCCCCCAGCCTCCTGCTTTATTAAAGTTAAGATGAGCAGAAGAAAAAAATACAGAGTTTGTGTGAGAAGATCAGAGGGAGATGAAAGAACAGATGGTGACACAAGTCTGGAAAATAAAAATAAGTTGCCCTTGTGAATGGGGAGGGCTGCCAGTCTCAGACTTTCTCTCTCATATACGCCCAGGGCAGAACCTGCAACAGCATGGTTGTTGCAGACACATGACACAGCAAGGGCTCTGCCACACGACCTGCAGAGTTCATAAGTAAGATTTATGGCTAGCATGAGAACCAGGGGAAAGCAGAGTTAAAGTCATGAAGAGGAGAGAAGGTGGAAGAAAAGAGGGAAAACAGCTCTGGCTAGAAAAGCCACATCTGAGGAAAGATAAAAATCTTAAAGACAAAGGTGATAATCAGATCTCCAGAATTCCCTTTACTACATAACTTTTCAAAAGAAAATAATGACTGGTCCCCTACAATGTCCCCACTTCTCCACAGTGGCACGCTCATTCTACTTATAACTGACTTGCTTCCTTCTCCAGGAAGACTTGGGCTTTCTGAGCAGTCAAGGGTCCTATACGTGGAAGTATAAAAGAAAAAGAGAAGGCCATGCATGTGAAAGCTAGTGCATCGATGTGGACTCACACAGGCTAATCTTGCAGGCTGGCACCTCCAAAAACCATTCATAAGGACTCACAGACCTAAGTAAGTTTGGTTTGAAAATACTGCTGAGATAAAAGCTACAACAGCATTAATTAGATATTAGTGATGAGACCAAATGAAAAAAGAAAAGGTCTTCTTAAAATAGAACTTTCAGCTGTACACTACCACTTTAGAAACCACATGTAATAAAACATGGAATCATCTTAGAACAGGGATTCTTAAGATGGTGACCTCCAGCTTGGTCCTCAGACATAAGTATCAGAATATTACAGCATATTAATAGGTTGTCACGTAACCTCGGCAGATGGTGGCTACAAATATGAAGCAAAGTAACACAGCCAAATACAGTCTATATAATAGTTTGTATGTACTAATTATCATTCAAACCCTGTATATATGAAAAGACACCACATGGGTATCATTTCAATCTGATTTAAACATGGCCATGTTTAAAGCTGCAATGAAAACTGAGATACTGAATAACTAGGATAACTATCTCAATTCTAAACAAAAGTAGTGTTTAGCCTGACTAATATTACAGAAAAGACACTTCTATTTGGGATCTTTCTTCAAAGGAATTTTATACTAAATCATAAGAGTGACAATTTTTTTTTAATGTAAGGCACAAGGAAGCACGCCCCAAACATGACTAGAAAGCCCAATTCACCAAAAGCTTTATATTGTGCTCTTCCCACACGTTCCTATCAGGCACAGTGTATAATGACCACAACTTGTTGGCACACAGCACGTGGAGCCTGTTCCCTCCTGAGTCACCACAACTAACCATTCACTCCCAGCAATATCTGGGAGCAGCCCAGGACAACCCTAACGGGACTTGTGAAGACCAACAGATTCCTATCAAAAATTAGCACCTGACTATGGCCATAAACAGGCTCTAGTAGAAAGGCATGTGATATCACTCCTGGCATAAGGCCTATAGTTAAATATGTTGGGCCCTGAAAAATTAAACACCTCACTTTCCTTCCACTGGATCACGACTAGGTAACTAGAAAGTCAACTAAAGGTTTGATTTTTTTTTTTCCTTTTATCCAGAATCAGTCAACGTACAAATATCTGGGATATAAAGACTACAGAAAAGCAAGCCAAAAGAACAATGTCGAACTAAAATGGGGGAAAATAAAAATATTGATTTTAATTTTGTATTTGCAGCCAATCATGCCATGAAGTATGTGCATCTTAGTGGGTTACAAGGCTCTGCTTTACTGATTCATCCCTAACTACTTCCCTCCACTCTTCATATTGCTAAAATTATTCCAAGGGTCATAATTCCATTATGCTCTGCCGGTACATTCCACTTCTTGACAGAAAACAAATGTTAACTACAATTCTCCCATGAGAAGCTTCCTGAGCAATAACTAAGGATCACAACACATTTTGCTTAGTTTTCGTATTTTCTTTCTTTAGCAACACAAACCTATGTCTTCTAGGATCTGATTTGTTCACCATTCTTTGTAAGAATTAAGAGCTTCCAGAGACACTTAATATTTTCAGATCCCACGGAGTTGAAATTCTTGAGCATTTAATACATTTAAAAATTGTCACAGGGTTAAATTCAGTGTTATCCACTGGTGTGAAAGACACTTAATATGCACAATGCTAGATACTTTTGGCAGATTATCACAGCACAATCTATTTTCTTAAGTCCAAGATGCCACTAGATAGAGACACTAAAGTACTTTATGTAATGAAACTCTGATTCACCATCAACTGTAAGACATACATTTTAACATTTTTGAAACTGGGCTACATATTAGAAACAATACTATATAAGAACAACTTAAATACAATCAAGTTTGGCAACTCTTTTCTTAATACGACTGAAACATCCAAGTATGATCCGGAAATATAGTAATCAGATTAACACCACCTGCCAGAGTACATCTGAGATTTTAGTAGTCAAATTCTGGAAGCATATGAAACTGAACTACCAAAAATATCAAAAGAAACACACTGTCCTCTCGAATTAGTGTTTTAGGAACTATTTATACATACTTTGAACATTCCTTCTCTTGCTTCTATGCTTTAAAAATGATTATTACACATTTTATAAGATAAAGAATATACAGCACCACTAATTTTCATATTCTAATTAAGAGTGCCTGCCTTGGAGGAAAAGCATTAGAAATGGATGCAGAATCTGCCACTGGCTCTGAGCCAACTACAACTGGAATCCCAATTATGACTAATGTATAGGATACATGTTATCTTTGGAGTGATAATGAACCAATCTCTGAATTCCAATTTCCTTTTGGTCATTAGTTAAAAACAAGTTTGGTGGTCTTATTCAAACATAAATATGCACCCTCCCACCCCCACCACCACCATACACCCCATTCAGCCTGAGAAAATACAGTAGAAAACAGAATTGGCAGGCTAAAACTGAAATTTAACAACAACAATCCCATATATGAAAGAAGTGGACAAAACGACATGACCTAAGTTTATATATCCCATTTCTCTAGGCCAAGTCCAAATGACCTTGCCCTTCATTCTCCTCTTTAGAAGGGCACAATCATATATAGATTAAAACAAAACAAAACTAAACTAAAGGTAACTAGAGAAAGGAGAGGGAACCTTTTGGTGACAAAAGGGAAGGCTCCCTCCTGGTTTTCTCCAATGATGAGGCAGCTGCTAGGCTCGACTCAGCGATTTAATGCAGCTGATGCCAATTAGCATTTTGGACTCCAACCAGGGGAGCCAACTCTCATAGAAAAGGTCTTTGTTTTCGACTGGAAGAGGACTAGGGAAGGAGTTTTCTGTTGCCTTCCTTGGCCGCTTAGAGGATGGAGGAGGGAGAAGCATCTGAATAGTGGTAATTTTCAAAAGCAGCTATGAATTTGTATATAAGTCATAGGGCAAACCCTGCCCACTCTACCATTTGAGCATAAAGGAGTACATATTATGGCTGTATTTTTTAAATTGACTCCTTAAAATGTTTTTTAAACTGTTACCCAAATTCTCTTTCCTTCCACTGATGGCAGTAATGATATGAGGAGAGAGAGGCAGACATCAGAAAAGTTAATTGGGAGGAACCCAGGGGATTGGGAAATATTCTGAATAATCATCTTTTTTTCCCCAGCATAATTCTTTACAGAATTAGATCTACCCATTCATAGTTGGAACAAAAAAAGAAAACGTGACTCATTATCCATTCTATCTTTGCCAGTAGAGAGAGGGCTGATAAAATGAGATATACAAATATCTGTCAGATTCGCCATCAAAATGTAAAAATGAATATACACTTAGAATGAAAATACCGATTTTAAAAAGATCAGTTTAATCTACTTTTTGTTTTAGTAAACTCTTCCCAAACCCTCCACTCTGTGACTATGAACTAGGAGAAAAATGAGAGGAGATTACCTTTCACAGGCAAATCCCAATTACACCTGAGAGTATTATTCAGTACTACACCAGCTGAATTAATCAAAATTATTATTATTTTTACTCAGACACACAAAAAGTTATACAACTTAAATTCACTGACAATTCAACCAAACGAAAGTGAAGAGACCAATGTAGGCAAACATTCTGCAACAAAATAAGGTTACAGGATCTGGTTCTGGTGGTCAAAGAAAGGAATGGCACTTTCTTTAAAATTAATCAGCCCACTTCTCCCAAGATCAGTTAGTCCCAGAATAAAAATCCAAAAGAAAAATTACAAAATTAATGTAACCAAAATGGACACTTGAGACATCTTACTCAAGAAGAAACACTGTTTGGGGACATTCTGGTAAGCAACTGCCTTCCCTTCAGGTCATAATCCCAGGGTCCTGGGATGGAGTCAAGGTTTCAGGCTCCTTGCTCAGCAGGGAACCTGCTTCTCCCTCTGCCTGCTCTGCCTGCCACTCCCCCTGCTCCTGCTCCCTCTCTCTCTCTCTCTGACAAAATCTAGAAAGAAAGAAAAAGAGAGGAAGGAAGGAAGGGAAGAAGACACATACACACTGTTTTGGACCCATTTCAGAATAAAAGACATTCTCACTAGTTCTGTTAATCAGTGGATGACTTCTGGGACTCCAAAGTCTCAGTGCAATGGCCCCAAGGCCCTTAACCTGCTCTGTCTTTTGTGTCTACAGGCACCACAAAGAACTTTTACTAGACACAGCAAAGTATCCAGAGAGCCCTCTAGCTCTTCTGTCTTCTACAAAGTCTGCCAGGCTACATTACATTACAAGCTGTATTTCAGTGAGATACCATCACTGAACTGGTACCTAGAAAGTGTGTGGCAAGAAAAGAGAATGAAACAATACAACAGTACCATTTCCCTGGATGGACATGGTAGGTGAGTGATGGGGGACAACTTGAGGCTGTGATGAGATGATGCAGGATGGTGAATACACTTCACTCCATTTTCTTCCCCATCACTCACTCATGAAGTCTTGGGAGACTGATGCTTCCATGACTGACACCAAGAACCACAAGGAGGCCAAAATATCTCTCTGCGATAGCCCCCTACCTAAAAGCTCAACATGGCAAATAAACATGATGTTCTTACTCAAACAAGAAAGTCAAATAAGACAGATCACTATTCCTCTAGGATCTAAATGAAACTAATACAATTTTCCGAAGTTTGCGATCATCAAAACCAGGAAGCCCTAACAATTGGCATCAAGCTCCAATCTATGAGACATAACACCATGGGTACAAATGCCTTCGGTAATGTTAACTTGAAACAGTTCATGTCAGTACTTAATTTCAGAATCCATCCATTTTCTCCCTCCATGAGGGAAGTAGCTACACACACACACACACACACACCAAGAGTACCTGCTCTTGAGGACCCTAAAATATAGCAACCTAAAGCAGGACCTGAATCCTAGACTTCGACTGAAATGGAAAGCCGGTCTGCCAGATAAGGCTCAGTGGGGCCAAACTAAAATCCCCCGCCCAAACACCTGACTATAATGGAAGGAAACCAGAATATGTCACCCTAAAATATGCTGGTTTGGCATAAGGGTTATTCTGAACTAAGGGCACTTGAGAAAGAGCAGGTTTAAGGATGACATGCTAACCTTCCCTTTTCTTCCTGAAAGCAAGAGAGAAAACTCCCATGTGAAAGAAGTCCTTCCTATACCAACTGAAAAAAAAAAAATTCTCATCACCAGAGACGGAGATTTGAAACCAAGAGAATTCTGATACAAGCAAACCTTGTTAATATATCTCTTATCTTCCTTTAGCTTCCCCATGTATTTTAGTTACTTTTCCACTACTGCCTCTCTATTCAACCTAGTATGAAGGCATTTGGGTTTTGCCATTTCTCTGAGTCTTTCCTTTTCCTGCAACAGCTCCCACTAATATATATGTGATACATACCAATACACTTCTGTTTTTCTCTTGTTAATCTATCTTTTGTTACAGGGGCATTGGTCAAGAACCTAGAAGGACAGAAGGAAAGACTTCTTCTTTCTCTATATAATTAAACTTGCAATTTTATTATGAGACCAAAAAAGATCAGTAATCCCAAATGCTCAGAAGACAAATATATCATTGACATCAACATTTTGCCATTTACAACACAATTAAGTACATTTAGATATTTACATTCATATTTTAAGGAGCAGACACAAAGAAAAAAGAAATGTTATCAAAGATTATCTCTGGATTATAGATATTTTCTTCTTTGATTTATTTTTTGAAGATTTTTATTTATTTGACAGAGAGAGATAGTGAGAGAGAGAACACAAGCAGAGGGAGTGGTAGAGGGAGAAGTAGGCTTCCCGCTAAGCAGGGAGCCCGATGTGGGGCTTGACCCCAGGACTCTGGGATCATGACCTAAGCTGAAGGTAGACACTTAACGACTGAGACACCCAGGTGCCCCTAACTTATTTTTCTATAACTGACAGGTACTATTTTCCTAATTAGAAAAAGAAAAGTTAAGAAAAGAGTTTAGGTTAGAGGAGACAGCGCCATAGGAATTCAAAATGAGTTTGTTTCTGGCAATTCACATGGTCTGGCTCCCTCTGTCTCACTGGAATAGGATCCTGACCCATCCATGCAGTTCTAGAGTCACTGCCAGTCTCCTTTCCACCTGTTGTCAGTTATGAGGAAAAACTGTCAGGAGCCTGAAAAGTACCAGAACACTGCTGATTTATTTGCCTTCTACTCGGTCAGCTGCAGCCTAGAACTCGGGCCTTCACAGTCATTTCTTACCATTTTCGACGATGATACCAATCCAGACCTGTAACTTCTTGAGATCAAAAACTTCCAAGCTTACGTGTTCCCTAGAGCAAAGAAGAAGCTAAATGGAGTCCAGAAGCAACCGTCATGCTATCTTCACCTTTCTGACCTGCCAGAGGATCAGTTGAAGAGAATCTTGCCTCAGTCCATTCATACTCTTTCCTAAGTCAGTGGCAAACTTCATGAAGCTTCCCACAGTTCAAGCCAGAAAAGAATACCGTGCTCACTGAATATAGTCTTCCTTAATACCCTAAAAATCAGGCCCAAGTAATGAATGGCAACAAGGGGCACAGCTCTGAGGAAGGTATGGGTATGCTAAGTAGTACCTCTTTGGGCATTTCCTACTGGATCCGTCTGTGTGCACAAGCACAAAGGCTCCTGCTTCATATCTGACGTGGTAAATCAGATAAAGGCTGGGCTCTGAAAAATGTCTTCAGTTAAAAGGAATGATGGGGGTGCCTGGGTGGCTCAGTTGGTTAAGCAACTGCCTTCAGCTCCAGTCATGATACTAGAGTTTGAGGATCGAGTCCCGTATCAGGGAGCAAGTGCGGAGCCTGATTCTCCTTCTGACCCTCCCCCCTCTCATGCTCTCTTTCCCTTTCTCTCTCATAAATAAAATCTTGAAAAAGTAAAAATAAAATAAAATAAAATAAAATAAAAGGAATAATGGGCACTTCTGCTCCTGGCCAAGATTCATTATCAAGGACTAGATTTACTTTCCCACTAGACAACTACAATAAATAAAACATATGAAAAAGTTTTAAGACACTGGACGTCAGGGATTGGAGGACAGTTGACCCCTGAGAGATGGGAAACATCAGAGAAGCTTTATAATTGCTCCAGTTTACTGCCTTAAGAGGGATTTCAGGGACTCTTACAGAGGGAGGAAACCCAATAGGAGCCCAGGCAATTCTGAGTTGAGAGGCTGGGAAACTAGGCAGCTAGAGTTGGCAGGAAAAAGACCAGAGAGGAGAGAGAGCTACTGGTGCACAGAGAGCACTAGTAAGCTCTAGAGACCAACTGTGTCAATTACCACAAGAAGGAAAGAAGCTTCAGTTTAAAGGTGTATACTGCCATTTTGTTATTTTCAAATAATTCTCTTCATTGTGCATAATTTGCATATCTGGAAAGGGATTCCCCCATTTGTTCTGAAATGGCAATTTACATTCAAATATAACTGAATGACTGCTGAAACACATTTCACATGCTTGGAGAAGTCTCTGGAAGATCTTCGTAGAACTATTCCCTTAGCTCTGAGTATTCAAAGATGCTTACCATAGAAGTGATTCAAGAAGACAATGATTAAGTTTCAAATATCTCCAGGCAAAACAGAAAACAGAATCAACTTATTCTAACTGTTGACAGACATCCCCCCATTTAAGAGCTTTTATGTGACAGAATTCAAGTTAAGATCATTCATTTGGCAATAACACACTGCATCCACTCACATTCTGGGGAAGATGGAACTTAGCACAAATGTGGAGACCACTCCAACACTTCTCAAAACTTAAATCTGTGTGATCATTTCTCCACTACTGTGGTGCAAAGGAAAGCTACAGAATGACATTGGAAATCATAACTTTAATTAAAATTTACCTCCTTATTTTCCAATTCCAACTAGGAAAATCATTCAAAATGTGTCTCTCTCCCACCTTTCTCTACTTCTTACAAACATACCTAATCATTTGAAAAGAGAACATGAGAATATGGAATCAGAAGCTTCGAAATCCCAATAGAAAAATGACTATACTTGACCAGCCAGTAGAGGATCTGATTCTAGGGCCACCATCTGCACTGGACTTGATATGCAAATTGACCCCACATCACTTCATAAAACCCAAAAGGGAAATTTTATTCTGAACTAAACACCAGTGTACTTCATAATAGTCACAGAAATTCATCAAAATGTGTCCCCACGCCTCCCAGCTGGAGAAAGCCTCTCCTCTCTACAAGTCTCACTGTAGCTCTGCCCCATGCCAACTTTAAGTCTCAAGCTCCAGAAGCATCCAGAAGGGCAATGAAAACATTCAATTACATAAAAAGCACATGCTCTGGAGACAGATTATTGCTTTTCATAGCACTCACTGCCCCACAATGATTAGTTTAAAATCTATCTTCTCTATGAAAACATAAGCTCCAAAGACAAGGACTCTATCTTGTTCTCTATACCCTGACAGTGCCTATAACCCTGAGTATGTGGTAAGATATGTGATCTTTAAAAAAAAGAGAGAGAGCGGGACGCCTGGGTGGCTCAGTTGGTTAAGCAGCTGCCTTCGGCTCAGGTCATGATCCCAGGGTCCTGGGATCGAGTCCCACATCGGGCCCCTTGCTCCGCAGGGAGCCTGCTTCTCCCTCTGACTCTGCCTTCCACTCTGTCTGCCTGTGCTCACTCTCGCTCGCTTTCTCTCTGACAAATAAATAAATAAAATCCTTAAAAAAAAAAAAAAGAGAGAGAGAGAGAGTGAGAGAGTAAATTCTTGAGTCTCAGCATCCCTACACATCCGATGAGAAACCCTAATCCATTCCCAGCCAGTGAGTCACAAGCCAGGAGGGTGAATGACAAAAGACCCTCATGGTGGCTAGTACACAGTAAGTACTCACACAAAGCCTGTAAAAGAGGAAGCCCAGCTGAACTCAAACCACATAAATCTGTGGCATCGCTTGCCTCTGGCAGTAGGTAGGTGAACAGATAATCAACAGCAGGCACTCCGCCAGGCTTACTGACTCACTGCTGTGGTGGACTAAGAAGGCCTAGGCAAGGATGCCACACAACAACTAACCCAAGGGCCAGCAAGCAAAACAGGAAACACACTGTAACCTATTTTCTTTCTGACTGTTAGAGTTACGTTAGGCCTAGTACTAAGAATGATTAGCAACAGGTATCACTAACTCTACATGCAGTTACCTCTGTTCACAGAAGGACACAGTGATAAACCACAGGTGCTCCTCTTGGAAAAACATTAAAAGATACCAAAATCCAGATTCCAAAGACTGAAGGGAACAGAAGACCAATTATCTTCAATATACGATTTAACTAGAAATAAGGTGACTTGTTCTGAGATTGGTATTAATCAATATACTCCCAAGCCTTGAGGAATGTTACAACTACCATGGGTATTTCATTCTGCCTCAACTTCATGTTTTTTCATTCTGAGACATGTTCTGAACACAATACATATTACTGCTGATATTGAGTATTACTTGCATTTTATCAAAAAATCTTTCTTTAAATGTGATCTTAAAAGGTATATAGATTATTTAAAATGTAAATTTTATTGCATATAGGAATAAGAAGTGTTTTTCATAAAATAAATCTTTTACAGTGGAAGGCCATAATATAGTATTAAAGTAATCCAATTTAAACAGGCCAACCAAAATAAAGTTTCCACAAATTTTGAAGACATAAGTTCATATTCTATCTTAACCTTGTTTCTTTTACCTCATATAGTCCCCCCACCACCCGAACCAGCAGCAAGCCTGCTATACAGCAATTACTTAAAGCAAAGGAAAGGTACAGATTTCTTTTTTTATATACCAGAAAGGTGAGTGATTGGCAAATTTTTTCTTATTTATGTAGAACTTTAGAGCAGTCTACTACATGAATCTCACAAAACTGCAGTAAGTCATTCTGGTCTAAAAATAGCTCATTAATTTGAGATCATGTTCCTTAATCCATTTTCCTCCTTTCATACACATACCCACATACATAAGGAAAAATTAAACTGCAGACTAGAATCACTGGAAGACAGGCCTGAAAGGAAGGCCTGAGGACACTACAGATACTCTTCGTCTGGCAAAGGTCAAACTGTGCCACTCCCTAAAGAACATGGCAATCCTCCCTTTCTTGGGATCACTGGCTCCCTGTATTCTAAACGACATGGAAGCAAAAACACACAATGAGTGTTTGTGTGGAGCCTCCTAATTCAGAGCAACTGTTTAAAACTAGAACTCTCACAGAGGGCAAGAAAAAGGACCACTAATTACCCCATGCCTACCCCTGAAGCTGGGGGGTGGGGGGGGTGGGGAGGTAGATTTCTGCACAAAAAAAGTAAAATCATCACCATCAGAACACACAAAGTACCTCAAATGGCATCTCCTCTGAAAGGAAACACTGATTTACAGATTTTTACAGATCTCTGATTTACAGAGATCAAAATGCAAATCAGTTACATGTTCAAATAACTTTCTCCAGTGAAGATCCCAAAAGGACATTCATCAACCCAAACTCCTCTATGAACAAAGAAGGATGTTATCATGTTGGAACCTGACCAACTCATTCACCCCCACCCAGCAACATAAACTGCTAAATTTTACCATCTACCAAGACCCAAAAAATGTAAGCTAGGAAGTTGCTAAGTCACTCCTCTTGACAGCCTTTTAGCAAGAACCACATCCCTATGTATGCCCATGGTACCAATGTATCCAATCAGCACGTCGAGGGCCCACTTTGTAACAGACACCGTGCAGGCAGTGGAAAGAGAGAGACAGCAAAACAGGATCCAGAAACCAAAGGCTACTGACAGAGTCAGAAAAGGGCAACTAACTGTCCTGGAGGGGGAGAAAAGATCTCCTTGATGCAGGTAGGGCAGATCTTACAGAACTAAGAATGCTGGGAAGCCAGTTTAAAAGAAATCCATGTAGCATGCAGGATGAAGCAACACCACTCACAGGCCAGCAAAACTACTTTTAAACTCTCTGAGCCCAGACTAAGTTATCAATAAAACAAAACAAATCCATAAAAAAAATCCAAGAAAACTCCCTCTTCGTATCAGGCTTAGTATAAATTGGCAGCTTCATATCTGAGTTCATCAAAAGTGCTCACTCACTGTGCAAAGATGTTTACACACTGATGTATATTCAATAGCTAGGCTTTCTACTGAATACCTAAGCCTGGAGCTACAAACTGACACACAAGAGTACTATAGCCTCTGTCTGCAGAATTAATTAGGTTGATCTGTTTGCTTAACTAAACACACACACTGTGGGGGGCAAACTGACTTTAAAATTTTATGTTCTCTAAGACTTGTAATCTTTAAAAGAGAAACCTCAAAATCAATAGGGAAAAAAAGAAATGTCTCTTGACTTAAGAGTTCAAAGCAAATAAGGGGTTAATTTGGGGCTTGCTATATACAGAGCTCAGATCCCCTAGATGGTTAATTTTAACTGAAGACAATGACATCCTTAATTCCTTGGGAGGAAAAAAATAAAAGTTTAAAGATATATAATTCTGAAGAGCTTTGGGTTTTTAAATGGTATTTTGAACTCTTTAGGTACTATAAAAACAAGTGCCAATCCAGAGAATGACTTCCCCACAAGTGCCAATGCAAGGGCTATTGAGGTTAACTGGTTACATTACATAATTACATATTAATTTTGTATATAAACTATATATAGTATGTATAAATGTATAATATATGATAAATACAAGTAATTTAATATGCACACATTTACTATCTATATAAAGGAAAAACCCCACAGCAGTACTACGTAATCGTGCCTCAATATCTTCAATTAAAGATGTACAGGAGTTGCGAAGAAATGCATCTCAATGCAATCCTTGTGAGACGTGAATCAAACTATATTCACTGTGTTTGGCCAAAACCTTCATTGCTGTTTTTTGCTACCTATTATACTAAATAGCCATTTCTTAAATCTAGAATGAAGAAAAATGGCATGGATCCAGTGGCACTGGACGAGATGTTTATAGATACACACTCAATAAGACAATGATACTTTGAATTCACTGATATCTTCAAGTCTACAGAGAATGCCATCCTGGGCTCCTCTTGAGTCACCTGTGACTTCTATACTGCATAAGGATACTTGGGATTATTCCATTATGCACCAAATAATTTTCATATAGTTGCAGGAGAAGAGAATTACATTCTTAGACCAGATGTTTTCAGCATTGGCACTGCCAAGCACACATGGAAACCCCACAGCTGTGTCCATCGATCACAGACATGAGGTCACAGTCCAGTTTAGAGATGGGCTGGCAGCTGGCTATCTTCCCTCCATACAAATGGAGCAACAGATGCTGAAGATATTATGTAAACAAATACTGAGACTCAACTACTTCAATTAAGCAACTGAAGGAAGATTTGAATCAAGTATCAATAGAAATACACAGAATCTATTAAAGAAGTTTAAAATACTACATTAGTTTCACAAATAGTTATCAGACTTTTCCTAAGTCATATACTGCTTCTTTTCCCTAATTCCCATTTTCGTTATATTCAGGTAAGTTAAAATGATAAGAATAATAACAAACACACTGTCACTTATGGAGCAACTATCAATGAAAATGTATTGAGATTAAGTAACCATGTTGTACAGTGGCGATCAGTCCTCACCTTTAGGCCAAGGAGAAAAACAACTAAAGTGCTTCCAGCCGCACAGTTTTATGAAGTTACTTAAACCAGCCTGTTCTGCAGTATTTTACAATCCAAAGGCTACACTGTCCCAGGAAAGTATACGGAGGGAAGAAGTAACTACTACATGAATATGGAGAGTATTTACGCACTATTAACAAGCTTAAAGGTAGAAATGTATTGTCAGGCAGTGACTTTAAGTTTATGTTTAAGACTGTGTAAGAGTAAAGCACTGATCTAAACTGTTTAGGAGAAATCATCTTAGAATAAATATGAACTTATTTTTAAACTAAATGCAGCTATATAAATAAACACACATGTTCAGCAGGGAGTTCCTTGAGTGATTATCAACAACAAGAAATAGCTTTAATCCACAGAAGACTGGAAACAGACCAAAAAGTCATCTATAATAATCTTGTGGGGGGAGGCAGTGGCAGAGGGAAGAAGGCAAGGGCACTGTAAGGAAAAAAGGTTTTCCATCTTTCAATTTTCTAGATAGTACATTACTTTTAATGTTAGAGATAGGGCTATTTTATCATTTTGAAAATTAATTTTTTATATATAGGCACATATGTATGTATTTAGTATATAAAACTAGAAAAATAAACACTAACATGTTAACAGTAATTAAGCCAAGGTGACAAGAATTATGAAATACTTATTTATCTTTTTATTTCTCTATATTTTCTCCCTAGATTATCTACATTTCATAAACTAAAAAACAAAATCAATACTTCAGAAGTCAGTTAAACTTTTTATTTCTACTGTTTTATCGAGCTATAATTTATATACCACAAATGTATATAATTTATATATAATTTACATACAATTTACTATAAAATTGTAACTTATAATAAATATAACATAAACTTCACTTTGAAGATGCATCTTTGATCACAAATGTCACCACCCTGCTATCCCTTTTGTCTCTGGACTGACTAAAGGATAAGGACAGTTCCTTTACACACACACCCTCTACGAACCAGTGTCATTATAAAATGCTTACACCAACAGAGCAGGACGCAGTATTACTCTGCTTATTCAAACTATCATAAGGAAGTGCCCTGTTAGTTTACAGAAGGTGAAGGGAAGAGATGAGAAAATGTTGCTTGAACTGTGTGAGGAGCATCACTCCTAAGTAGCAAGTCACAGAGAGTAACCGGGTCCAATCATACCACGGTTCTCACAACGACCCAGAGAGGCTACTGCTTCACCCTGCAGTTTCAGATTTTAATCTCTTCTATCATAACAGCCTTTTCTTCCTTTCCCCTTTTGATCAAAAACATTAGTGTAATCATTTTCTTCTTCTTTCTAAACAACTTAGGGAAGAACAAATAACCAGGGAATCTTCTTTAGTTCTAGTCTGAGAGGGGGAGGAATCCAGCATCCTCAGTAAGTGAACAAAAGTGAGAGGAGACTGGATGTAGCCCAGGCCCATTAAAAGTGAAGGAGAGGCAAAGAAAGTGTCCATTCTTTTCTTGTAAGAACACCTCCTCTCACTCACTCACTTGCGAGAGTGATGACCAAGGGGGCTCAGGGGAAGGTGATTCACCACCAGGAAATAGCACATAATGACACATTCCCACATCCTAAACAGTTACTACCATTACTGCTACACTCTTGGTTATGAGAGAATGTCACAGCAAACAGTTAGTTGTTTTAAACATTCTTGTCCTTTAGAAATTAGGAGTAGACCCTGAGAGATTTCTCACCTAAGATCCATTGAGAGACCAACGTAGGGAAGGAGCTGGGCAGGGCAGGGTTGGGAAAGAACACAGGCTTGCTTGGAATTTTGTTTGGTTTCATCTCTCTATCTTTATTTCACCCCAAACCTCCACCAGCTTAAGGGAGGTGGGGAGGACATGCTCCAAATGCAGGAGGGTCAGCAGAAAAGTCCACCAGCCTCACAAACAGGATGAAAATTTGACAACAGTGGAACATCACTGCTAAGACTCAGCCAAACAAAAATCCCCAAGGCGTGGTATTAAAAAAAAAAGTCTTTGCTGAAGACTTGTGATAGAGGAAAAAGTTCTGTCTCCAGTGAAGACAGGGGTTCTCAAAGAAGTTCCTAAAGTATTTTATTTCCAGTCATCAAAAGTTAGCATCATTACCCACTCTTTCTCATGACTCTTGCAGTTAAGCAAATAACATTACATCAGAAAAGAAGTGAAATATTTAATCATGCCCAAACATGAGAAATAAAGAAGTGAATGTGTCCCTATAACATGGACTCAGCATCTTATCTATTAAAGGAGAAGTTCTTACACTGGGTAAATTTCCTTCTATTTCTGCAGCAAGTCAATTCATCACGTATTATGCGCAAGATGGTGCTATGCTGCATTGCCAGCTCTATGCTCAACTGGAGAGAGGTATTCACTTGGAAGCTAGTGTGACACAATAGATTACTAATAGAATTGAAAATAAATAAACCATCTCTATATGCAGTAACATGAATGGATCTCACAAACATAATGTTAAGTTAAAGATATAATGGTACCATATGGTTCCATTTATATCAAGTACAAACACAAGCAAAAATAATATCTCGTGTTAGAAGTCAGGATACTGGTTATTCTTGGGGGAAGGAATTACTCACTGAAAGGAGGCACCAAAGGCGAGCTGGCAATGTTCTGTTTCTTGATCTAGTAACTGGTTCATGAGTGGATGTGTTCACTTTTTCGAAATGCACTGAACTTTCAATGTATGTCTTTTTCCATATTCATGTTATACTTCACCGCCAGACAAAACAATTAGACACAGTTACCCTTGAGAAGTGGCTACTTCAAAACCTTTTCAAACCTGAAAACACACAACTACAGCCCGGGGTATATTAAGGAGAAAGAAAAAAGGTATCTGAGAAGGTCCAGATAAAAGAAACAAGATAAAGAAAAACTGGCATGGATTCAGAGCCCGCAGACACCATGACAACCATCAGATCGCAGATCACAGCAGCAGTCCGGGTTCAGAGGCAGGTTTCCACCTATCCAGGGCTTGCACTCTGTGTCAGAACAGGAGACCAATTAGCAGCAGTGAGTACGAGGGAGAGGAGCCAGGAGATCAATTTCTTTTACCTTGCCATGGCTTTGAATAGAAGCTGAACAATTGTAATGATCCGAAAGATCACTGAAAACCTCTAATACATACTGAATAAATATAATGCCCAAGGTTTAAAGGGACAAATTTGAATCTGTAAAAGTGAACAATTAAAACAAACACAAGCTTTGAGGCAGGATTACAGTTATAATATAATCTAGGCTTTGCCATGCCACATCAGCATGTAGAGCTAAAAATCTAGGGGACAGTCTCATCTGTGGCACAGCTGAGCTGTCACAGTGAATAACAGGAAAAAGGCTGCTCTCTCAGGGTCTGCTCTTGCGCCAAAGGACAGCTTTCCTACCTTGGGGCAGAGAGAGCCTAGCTTCCTGCACTGCTTCAAGGCCATGTATGGGTTAGTACTGCACCCACAATATTGCAGATGTGGAAGCTAAAAACTTAGGCAACCAGCTAGCTATTTCTCTAATCTTGCTTTAGATCATTCCCACTAAAGTCAACACTCTTCTCTATAGGGTAAGTACAAAAGTCAGAATAATTAGAAAACAGAGATTCTGTCACTAGAGATTCTCAGCTTTCTTCTCTCAGGATATGATGCTGAGGGGAGGAGAGGCAGTGAGGTTTCACCAATTAAACAATTAAAGCTTTTCTTCTAAAAGCTCTTTCATTGTCATAGCAATGTTAAGACATTATATGTTCTTAATGTGGGTTTTCACTGGACATTAATAAGAGTAAGAAAACAAGCAATTCCATAAGTTTTATTATACAGGCATTTTAGTTTAGCCTATGAATTTATACTCAGGGCCTATAAAAACAATTTCAACTGGAAAGCAGCTATTGGGATTAAGTTTAGAAAAACATGGCTGGAGGCATTGAAGAGGTCCTTTTAAGGTATCATTTTAAAAGGTGAAATGTTTCAAACAGAATGGGCACAGGATATTTGAAATCTGTTTTTTCTAATTGTACTGTTTTACCACTTTGCCACATCTCAAAGGGTATCTCAGGATATATAATTAAAAGTTTAATCTTAATATAGTTTCATAAACAAAAACATACACACACCCATACAAAACCATTAAGCAACTATATATAACTTCTTTAGGCTTTGGGCTCTTCACGTAGAAAAAGAAGGGGCACTCTAGTAGATTTCTCGTGTGTCCTAGCACTGACATTATTCATTCATTCAACAAACATTCATGAAATGCCTTCTATACATACCAGGCACTGAACTTGTGCTTGGGATGATACATCACTGAAGGGGGGGGGGGGGGGGGGGGAGTGGGGGGGGGGGGGGGGGGGGGGGGGGGGGGGGGGGGGGGCAAAGATACTTTCCATGAGGGAGCTTTTATTCCAAGGAGAGAAGGGGTGAGTGGAGCGATGATAGAGGCAAGTGATGTACACCAAGCAGAATAAATAGACCAGTTATACACTGTGCTATGAAACTGGAAAACCTACAATAAGGTAAGAGCATTAGGGGTCAGAAGGTGCCACTGGGCATGAGGGTGAGGGAGTAGGCCATACAGTCATGAAGGTCATTCTGCAGGAGTCATCAACAGAAAATGGGAGGTCTTCAGGCAGGAGCTCCCTGGCAGGTGGAGGAAGAAAGAGCAGACCTGTGTAGTTGAAGGAGGGCAAGGAGGCGGGCAGGAGAGGTCTGAGACAGAACAGGGCAGGAGTCCAATCTGGTAAAGTACTGTCGGCCACTCAAAGAGCCTGAGTTTTCACTCTGAGCTCAGGAAGGAAATCAATGAAAGATTCCGATCAGACTTTGTTAAAGGATCACTAGGCTGCTATGCTGAGAGAAGAGGGGTGTACAGGGTGGTGGTAGTAGTAGTAGAGGCTATAGTGGGAAGGGTCAGATCTGAGTGATATGTGTGTGATCTACGTGTGACAGTTCCTTAAAGAAAGACAGACTATTACAGTTTGTTATGGGTTTCAAATATACAAAAGTAGAGAAAACAGTGTAACAGACTCTCCTATACCTATAATCCACATTCCATATTTGTCCATCAATGGCCAAGATTATTTTGACATAAACCTGCTACTGTTTGGAGGAAGGGAACACTACAAGATTTCCTAACAAATGAGATGAGCGTTATATGACAGGAAGAGTAGTCACCAAGCACTCCAAGGCTTTTTTGGCCCAAGAAAATATAAGGTTGGGGATGCCACCAAATGAGAAAGGGAAAGGCTGCAGGTGAAACAGGTTTATAGGCCAAAGACAAGGAACTCACAGGACATACACTGAGTTTGGGCTATTGGACACCCTGTTAGAGATGCCAAAAAGGCAAGTGATAAGCATACGCAGAGTTCAGAAGAGTCTGGTCCCAGGACCTGAGAACACTATCCCTAGAAAGTTCACTTGCAAGAGTGGCCCTTGGATTTCAGGAGGGTTTCCACCACTCCTAGAACTGGTAAGAGTGGCTCACTGCTCCTACCTAGATGGTTTGAACAAACAACGTGGTTTATTGCTGAATACCCACTTTCCTGCTGGGGGTCTGAAATTTTTGGTACATGTCAGGTAGATGTGTTTATGTGACCAGCTCCAAATAAAAAATCTGGGTACTGAGTCTCTAATGAGCTGCTCTGGCAGACAACACTTCACATGTATTTTGACAACTTATTGCTGGAAGAATTAAGCATTTCTTTTATGACTCTAATGGGATAGGATTCTCGGAAGGTTGTGCCTGGTTTCCTTCGGACTTCATCCCATGTTCCTTTTCCCTTTGCTAATTTTGCTCTGTATAATTCCATTATACTATAAATCACAGCTGAGGATGAAACTGTATGTTGAATCCTGTGTACTCTTAGTGAATCATAAAACCTGAATGGTCTTGAGAACCTCTAATACACATGTTTTCCAATAAATTTGCTGGGAATGGAAACAGGAAGGAAAGTATCAAGATGGAAAACAAAATTTTGCACTTACAGCTCTAAAATTTATTAAAAAAAAAAAAAAGCTGGTGGGGAGGGAAGAAGATATTTTTAAAAGAACAGGGCCCATACTTAAAAACTAGCAATTTAGGTTATGCAGAATTTGCTGGGTGACTGTTTTATTCAACTATTGACGTAGAAAAATGCCTTGGATTCATGAAGCAATGGAATTAAACTAAGAAAGTGCAGAAGCTGCCTGGAGAGGGAGCACTCATTAACGATTACAAAGAGCATCCATTCACAGCAAGTTTTGTTTTACCAGGAGATCAAGAATAGCTCCTTCTAGAGCATAATTAACTTTCTATTCCACCCCAGATCTAAGAATTGTAGGTATTAAAAAGTTATGACTTCAATGAATGAATTAATACAACTTCATGAACAGCATTAAAGAACAAAACAAAACAAAACCCCCTGCAAACTGTAGTTGACATTTGGCATTTCCAGTCCCAAATGAACCAAAACTATACCTGACCAAAGCGTTAGTACTTTGTTACATCTTTGGTAAAAATGAATGGTACTCTTTTCTATTTCTTTTTAATATTTAAAATTATCCCACAAAGCAACAGAGAAAAACATATGATTACAGAGTACAGTAATACAATAAAAGTCTACTAGAACATACCATTATTAGAGCTGCCTCTAATTTATTAAAGGAAATCTACGTATATTTTATGTCAATGACCAAAACACTTTTGGATATTCTCCTTTAAGCTGCCAGGACAGTTTTTAGAAACAGCAAAGTAAGCTAAGCATCACCCATGTGAAGGGTTCTGTCCTAAAACTGGAAGAGCCACAAGAACCCTAAGAGTTAGCTCTCTAAAGAGTTTTTCATCTAGTACAGAATAACAGAGCATGAAATGAATGTATAGAAACTGTTCTCTAGGTGATCATTAGAAGAGCACTAGAAAATTGCTCGTAGGGCCAGGCCAGCAAAAGTAGTTGCTAAGGACCAGAAAGTAATGCCCATAACCAGAAGGGACAAAGAAGCCACCTGATGCAGAAGTCTTCAGGGATATAAGACACAGAAAGGAAGAAGGAGGCCACCTGGGAAAGGTCATGAGTATCTAAGAAGGAGAGTAACAAAAGTCGAGGAGTAACAAGTCTTCCGCAAAAGTGATGAGTTATCTTAGTATCTTCAACGAGAAGGAAACAAAGAAAACCTCATTTACTGTGTAAAAAAAATAATATGCTAGACACTTTAAATCTATTATATAATTTTAATTCTGACAAAAACCTATGAAGTAGGAATTATTATTCCATCTCACAGATGAGGAATCTGAAGCTTCATTAAATGTAATTCTAGGCACTAGTCTAACAAAGAGTATTACTACTGTTTGGGGGTAAAAGCCAGGACAGAACTATTAAGTAAAGAGGCTGACTTTCTAGAGGGTTCATAAACTATAAATTCATCTTGAAAAATATTTATAGGCCTCAAATTTGCATTCAAAGGAAAGGCAGAAAAAAGATCATTTTTATTAGTTCAGTGACAATTCTAAAAGCAAAACCCAAAAATGTACTGTGTCTCTTTCTAACCACTAATAATTTTAAAGGACTCTTTTCTTTCCTGAAAGAAATTTAAGTGTGAAATTTCAGTGTGAAGAGCAGATCCTACTAATCCGTGATTAATTTTACTATCTTTTATTACAAAGATTGAGAATGCTATAAAACAGGATCATATTTTCAAAATCCTCTGTGGTAACAATATATTACTATAATTTTCTCAGACAATGAAAACAATAGTATATATCTATTGTAAGCTTCGCCAAGTGCCCACCAAAAATCAAGCATCCTATACAATTCATCAAAGATCTTGGTTCCTACAACTTACAAGGCACTGCAACTTGGTATCTGCTACTATGTTAGAACCACTACAGAACACCACTATACTATGCTCCTAATGTGAACTAGGAGGTATCATGGTATAATGAAAGGAAGACTGGGATGCTACTTTGGCAACAAGCTATGAAACTCTGGGCAGACTGCCTTTCTGCATATCAACTGTTGTCATCCATAAGCAAAATGAAGCCTTTTCAACATGAAAAACATAAAATGTCTGAAGTATATATAGCTACTCTTCCTTTGCTTATTTACTTACTAAATGGTAAGAACAGAAGAACATTTATATTATGTAAAATCCAGTAAAATTCTTAAATTAAAATGAATTAATCAAAAATAAAATTTTTCTACTAATCCAAAATAGAGATATATTCTATCTCTGCCAAACAAACAAACAAACCCTAATCCTTTAAAATAATTCACTATCATATCACCAGCAGCATAGTTATTTTTAAAACACTTTAACAGGTACCTATTTCTTGAGAAGTTCAACCTTCACCCTTCATATTACTTGGGGAAAGAAGGATAGATGGATTCAGAAGAAACAGGAGCAACATTTACAATCAGAAAAGCTTGGAAACGAGTCCCAGCCTTTTGTTCTTTCTTTCTAAAAAGAGAGATGATGCTCTCTGTCTCAAAGTCTGCTGTGTGAATTCAAGCAAGTGCCTGTACCATACCCTATGTGATGGCTGGCACAAGTCCTTAAAAATATTTATTAGTTCACTTCATGCACTCTACACTTGCCCAGCCAGTAGATCTTCTTCATCACTTTAGATGAATTCTAGTATCTAATAAATTTTTTATAAAAAGAAAATATTAGAAATAGCATAATCCTTACCCTGACACATTTGTATAAGGGCGTTTATTTATCTTAGGCTATGCCCGGTATTCTCAATTGGAGTGATATCATCCCCCTCCCTGACAGGGAAGAAAAGTAGGTTTGGGAGGTGGAGGGAAAAAAACATCACTTTTTATGTATAGCGCATAAAGATATACATACAGGACATGAACAGATACACAGACATTTTAAATTTCATAAGGAGTTATTAGGAAAAAATATCTTCAAAGGCTTCTTAGGGAGCTGATAATGAAAATAAGGCTCAGAAATACTGCTATATTTTTTGAGGATACAGTAAAATTACCAGTTCTCAAAATCAGTAATAATTTTTAATTAAAATAAATCAAAATTAAATCAATGTAAGAGTTTTTCTTCAAGGACTTGTACCAATATTAAAATAATAACAACAAGAAGAAGAAGAGGTACACCTTGTGATCTTTATCTATAAAAAAACTGACTAAGGAAAACATTCCAAATTAGGAACTGCAATCTAAGATGAAGATTACTGGGACACCTGGGTGGCTCAGTGGGTTAAGCCACTGCCTTCGGCTCAGGTCATGATCTCAGGGTCGTGGGATCGAGTCCCGCATCGGGCTCTCTGCTCGGCAGGGAGCCTGCTTCCTCCTCTCTCTGTCTCTCTCTGTCTGCCTCTCTGCCTACTTGTGATCTCTCTCTGTCAAATAAATAAATAAAATCTTTTAAGATGAAGATTACTTAAATTAAGTTAGGAGTTATCAAAGGTAAGAAAATGTCAGAGAGGAAATTTGGCATCCCAGTTTCTCTCTTGGTAGCAAAAACAGAGAAGGCAGTTTTTGTTTTGTTTTGTTTTTTTAAAAAGGGAGGGGTGCCTGGGTGGCTCAGTGGGTTAAGGCCTCTCCCTGCCTTTGGTCATGATCCCAGGGTCCTGGGATCAAGCCTCGCATTGGGCTCTCTCCTCAACGGGGAGCCTGCTTCCTCCCCTCTCTCTCTCTGCCTACTTGTGATCTCTTTCTGTCAAATAAATAAAAATCTTAAAAAAAAAAGAAAGAGAAAAGAAAGGTTAAAAAAAAAAAAACAACAAAAAACAAAACAGAAACCAAAAAAAGAAAGACTATCTGAGGCAGGGGTCGGGGGAGGTGGAGGAGGACACACAACTGCCATCAAAGCTGACAGCTGCACATGGTCTCAAGGATACACAACCATCTTCTCCTGACAGCCCTCAAAGATGCTGAGTGAGTGGGCCAGAGCCATGGACAGGCACTTGCTGGACAAAGTGTCAGCAGATGCCTGAAATGGAAGAGGCCAGTACCAAGCTATAAGGCCTGCAGCATTTAACTGGACTCCGAAGAATAATAGGATAGAACAATAGGTCACACAATCGACAGAGATCTCTCCCCCCTTTCCTTTTGTTCTTATTTTTAGTCTAGACAAGAACAGCACATTCATTACATTTTGCTCCCCTTCAACTGAAAAGAGATGAAACTGTGAAGCCTGACAGGGCCTTGCTTTGTCACTAGAGTAAGAATGTTCTGCTCCCTACCATCAGAGCATAGACTCCTTAAGAACAAGAAATTTGTCCCCCTCCTCTTCCATGGACCTAGCTCAGGTGGTGCTCAAACACTGCTCTACCAGATGTGATCTATATTACTTAGCATTGGGCCTCTCTGTGACTCCTGCCTCTCCAATCTGATGATGGGCATAGGCTAGGTTTTTACCAACTGTCCCAGGCAATGACATGTTTTTACATAACTTTTATTCTTCCAATCCTAGGAACATAGTGCAAGGAATATGAAGGGTACTCAATAAAATGTGCTGGCTGGCTTCCTGCACCCCAACGAGCATCAGACCTAGCATCTTCCTTTCCTCCAAGGAATATGCCATGATTACCAACCACAAACATTTTGATCCTAAGACTAAAAAAAAGTCTGCTCTGGCTGATCTGCTAAAAACAAACTTGAGAAAGGAGAAAATTGGTCAAGACTAATCCAATCTTTAAGGTCCAGATCAAATCTACTTAGAACCTAATCTTTGAAACTGTTAACACTTTCAAAGGCTCATCAATGGAGAATCAAAGATCGGGATTCTAATCCCTGTAATCTAACTGCGCAAGAGGTGCCAGTGTCTCTGAGCTAGAATTCTTCACTCGTAGATATGAGGCTTTTTCCCCTAAGGTTCCATTAAAATAGGGGTTTTTAAACTTGAATGTACAACAGAGTCCCCAGGAGGGCTTGTTATAAACCAGACTGCTGGGCCCTAGACCCAACCCAGAATTTCTGATGCAGCAGTCTGGGTGGAACCTGAGACACTGCATTTCTAACAGGTTCCTGGGTACTCACTGGTGCAGATCCAGAAACTATACTTTGAGAATCTGCTACTTTAACCCCATCCCATGCCAGAAGGGCCAAGTGGAGGAAAGACTACGGGACTGGCCAGAAGACTGGAGTGGAACTCTCTATTCTGTGGTGATGAACTGCAGTAAAACATCATTCCACAGAGCACCACTTCATCTCAGTTTGACATGAAACACCGCATACTAAGTTTGCCTTTGTTCTCTCTGCAACACCCCAAAAAACGTTTAGCCCTACGTAGCCCAAAGCAATGACCAACACAAATCAGGGCATTGTGGTACAACTACTTGTACCAGAAAACGTTTAAGTACTCAAAACCGAAGGAGTCCTGTGAAAAAGCATGGATTAGCTCCCATAGCCAGATGAGGCACAATTTGATTAAATAAATCGTAACATTGAATACATTTGCCCATGTCTACACCAACATCCAGAAGAAGAGAGAAAACAAAGAATGGTGGAAATAGGTAAGGAAATTCTTCTTTATAGACCAATGCTTACTAATATAGAGGACAGAAACGAAAAGTCATTATTTCACTGCAATAACTAAATCAGGGAAGGATCACCAAATGAATGCCAAAACAGTTAGTTAAAAAGTTGTTGGTGAACAGAATATTCACACAGTGCCAAAGTACTGGCCTGGAGATTATTTACAAAATGCAAAGCTAACAGTGCATCCTGAGAGAGGAGAGCTCTGGCAGCTCCCTCTTTAATAGAAGATTGAACTTGGACTTGGCTTCACTAATAGACAACTAGAAGGGCTGTACCTCCTGATGTGATGCAATGGGAGGGATCTAATACCACGAATGAGGCATTCTTGCCAATACACACACACACACAGAGTCTAACCAATGCTCCCAACCCAATTTCCAGTTTTCAGGAAATGTAGGAAGGACCAGGAAACATAAGGAAACAGGCAAATCCAGTGTGTGGGATATTTTACAAAACAACTGGGTACATTCTTCCAAAAGTCAATTTCTTAAAAATGAAAGAGCAGAGAAGAAAAAGAAAAGAATGGGAGGGGCCAGGAGGACACAGAGGAACTGATCTAGACAAAAAGTGAGTCAAAAGATAACCAAATGTAATACACAAACCCTGGCACTTTTGAGGATATCTGAATACAGACTGAACATCAGACGAAAGTCTGTAAGCATTAATTAATTCTTTTAAGATGGTATTATGATTATGTGGAAGACCGTATTTTAATAGAAGCACACTCATACAAGTGCAGGGTCATGATGGTGCTACAACAGTACACATACAACATATACACAAAATGTTAGCAACTATTGAATCTAAGCAAAGGATAGAGCATGTTCATTCCTTCAACAGTTCTGTAATTATGAACATTTTCATAGTAAAAAATTGGGGGGAAATTATTAAAATGAAAACATTAAATATAATTCTCAGAGATAAATCTTACTCTGAGAGCTTTTGGTCCCCAAGTTGGTCTGGCTAATTGACTTTCCTACCTTCTAGAGCATTAACTCAAAGTAATGGGATATCCCAAAACTGTAAGAAACAAACTATTAGCCCCTCACATTAAGACACAAGGACTAAAAGGAAGGAGCTTATCAAGAATTCAAACAATCACTTCAAGTTTCCCTGAAAACACATCAAAAACATATATACACACGACTGCACATCCAACTGGGGAAATCTGAACAAGCCCTATGGACTGTATCAGCGCCAAGTGCTGGTGGCCTGCCCTGTTCTGAAGCCAGGCTGGCAGATGTTGCATAAGGGTGTGGGCTTGTTTGCTGTAATTGAACATTGGAGTACAGATCAAATCTTTCACTTGTAAGAGCAACTGTTTGCTTGCCTGATCTTGGGCAAAGGCCTCAGTTATGAAGATGTTAGAAAGAAAACTGGGTGTTGGTACGTGAGACCCCACCCCCCATATAATTCTCTACAAATTCTTTGAATCTATAATTATTTCAAAAACAAAAGCACCACATTATAGATCTCATGTCCGGTTTTCTCCAGTTTGAACGTATCCTTAACCAGCTCCTTACTCTTTCCCACAACCAAACTGATAAATGACAAGCTTTCTTTAAAAAGAGCTCTTCACAATCCTAAAGATAGTCAATTCTTAAAATTGTGAAAGTCGGAGAAGATATACAGAGATCTCTACATCTCTTGCAAATAAATGCCTCCAGTCTAGACTCCCCACTTCCCTACATAGTACCTTTACTTCACCCCAGGTGAAATACGAATTTTCAGCTGGCTCCGTTTTCCAGGATCACAAAATCATGTATATGTACAGAAGTGATGAGGGCTCAGTGCAGCCAGCCTACAGCACATTCATTCAGGGATGCCAACAGCTGAGGAGAAGAGCAGCCACGCCATTTACCTCCCCATGTCTGCTGCTGTTCTGGCCTTCTGAGCCTGAGAAATAACTAGTAGGCTGGTAAGTGCCTCTCAATTTCACTTGAGGAAGAGGCTCAAGAGTCAGGACACGTCCATGATTTTTCCCCCCCGGAATAAGCATTCATACTTTTTGTTCCTGAGAAGAAACTGAGTAAAATTCAGGAACTATACAGAATCCTCCTCTCATCAACAGGACCATTCCAACAGCCTCTTCTGCTGGAGCTGAAACCAGAAACATCACCTACAATTTTCCCCTCATGCCAGACTGCTCCCAAATCCCCCTTAGGGCAATACCTAAAACTTGACAAGAGCAGGGAGATCCTTGATGTGAGGGGCGGCAAGGTAATGTTTTCTAGGGTGCCAGCTGCCGGATACCTTCTTTCCGTAACTGATAATTGCTCTGAGCCCTGACCATGCCCCAAGCTGTTGCACAGAGGTCACTCTATAGAGAGGTCACTGTATGAAAACAACACACAAGAAACATTATTGAGAGGCCAAATGGTAAACGGCTGATTGGGTTTGTGTTTGTTCTGAAGACTCACCATCTGGTTATCATTTTACCTGAACACGTGGGCTTTGCATAATTATTTTTAAAGGAGTCCTGAAAATGCATTTGTCCAACAGTGCCTGATTTTGCAGGCAATTCCTTGCCTTGCCTTGTATACCTTTTGTATACAACTCAACAAATGTGGAATACAAAAGCATCTATCATACACATAGATATATATTTCATAGCTATGCTCATATATGACTAGTATATAAACCAAAACACCAACAGTGATTATTGCAACGTGGCACTATAAAGATTTAATTTTTAAAAGTATTTTCCTATATTTTACGCTTTTTTTAAAGCTGCGATTATATACTTCAAAGCTACCATCAGAGCCAGGCTTAGGGGAAGAGGGTTGCTCTGGAGAAGACAAACCTCATTCAGATTCCATTTGAGATGTGGAAGGGAGCACAGCCTGGCTGGTGACAAAAGCTCTTTAAGCCAGGGCAGCACAGGCTGAAGTGAGAAAAGAAATGCAACTCTCAGGGCACCTGGATGGCTCAGTTGGTTAAGCGTCTGACGCTTGATTTGGGCTCCAGTCATGGTCATGGTCCCAGGGTCATGGGATCAAGCTCTGCAGTGGCTCCACACTCAGCAGGGAGTCTGCCTGAGGTTCTCTCAACCTCCATACTCCCTTTCCACCCCCGCCCCACCCCACTCACCTGTGCACTCATACTCTCCCTCTTTCTCTCAATCCATCAGTCAAGAAGGAAAGAGGAAAAAAAAATATGTAACTCTCAGAACTTCCAAATGCTTCATAAAATCCCTAAAGCTTACATTCAGAATGATGCCCAGTCTGCTAACAAACAAGTCAAGAAGTGTGTCAATAAATGCCAAAGAACACAGGCTCCAGCTACACCTTTTCCCACCGTGGCACCAGCACCATGCCCAGTGGCAAGAATGGAGGCTTGAGAGGAAGGTGCCATCCATCATTCCATTCACAGAGGGCACTTCAGAAATAACTTAACTATTGTACTTAAATCACAATTAAAATTTTGGTTCTTCACCACTCTTTAAAATAATCTTAAAAATAATATTTAACTGGAAAGCATCCAATTTCCCCAAGCTGTACACCAAGATAGGCTCACTATAAAACAACAGAAGAGTCCTTTACCACAGTAGAATACAAGAAACTTTAGGCCACTCAACAAAGCAATGGATACCTTTTCATTATAAAGTCTCCAGTATTCTCTCTGGCAGAAAAAAAGAGAGCTGCCATCTCATAAAATGTCCCATCTTCAAATATCTGTAGGAAGTTCTATAATTTGTCCCATAGTCCACAGGTAACAATGTTTTCTAATTCTTACTAACAAACATGCACACTGGAGATGAGCATGTTCTTAAAGACCAAGGAGAGAAAAGGACGGAGGAAGAAACTACTCTAGAATGCTCGACTGCACACCTGATGGTTTAGCCATTATTTCCCCAGACCAACCCCAGAAGTGGGGAAACTATAGCTTGATATAAAGATAACCCAAATCAGGGCGACCGGGTGGCTCAGGCAGCTAAGTGTCCAACTACTGATTTTGGCTTAGGTCATGATCTCAGGGTCGTGAGATCAAGCCCCTATTTGAGATTCTCACCCTCTCCCTCTGCCCCCTCCCCTGGTCCCTGCACACGTGTCCTCGCATGCATGCTCTCTCTCTCAAAAAGAAGTAAAAATAAATTTTAAAAAAGATATCCTAGATCCCCATGGCTGCTACCTAACTCTCTCTAGAATCTGTGATAGATCATGGCAAATCTTATTCATAACTAGGCAAGTCAAAAGAAACCAAGAGAATGATTAAGTAAGATTTCAGATAAAAATAATTTAAAGTAAGACGAATTTTATTCACTACAGTCCATGGTCCTTTTTAAAAAGTCTAAGTATGGATTTGAGCATGTATGTACACTCACAGGAACATATACACTTACTTTTGTGTAAATTAATCTCTCCTCTTTCCCATCTAAAGCTACAGAGTAAATCCTCATGTGACCATTTCAAGAACTATTTTTTGCTACTAAATTTTGCCAACAATCTGCTCAGCATTCTAACAGATGTTTCTGTTTTCAAACCTCTGGGAACTTGGCTGGGTCTGTTATCTTTCCCCATGTTAAAAATAAAAGAAATGGCCCAAATGTGGCCTAATACCCTAGAGAAGCTTTTCCCCACCCCACAACCCTCTATCTCCCTATTCATGTGACCTCCACGATCCCTTCTCAAATCTTTTCTTTTGCATTAGAGAAGATGTTTCCAATTATGGCCCATTAAGCTGCCAAGGATGACATCACTCAGTTTTTTGTTTTTGTTTTTGGGGTTTTTTTTGTTTTTATTTAAAGAAAATGCTACTGACTTCTAGTTACTTGGGGACCATCTGCAACAATTTAAGCCAACTAGTCTGCTGGACCTTATGAACCCGCCATGTCACCAGGGTGGGAGTGGGGGGAGGGGGGATTTGTTCAAAATCAATGCTACAAACAGAACAATACCATTACACTAGGGGTTGGAGGGACAAGAGGATCTTGCTTTTATAGAAGGATTTCTTTAAAATTATTTGCGACCCAACCTTACCTCAGTGACATCCATAACTTTGATGGCTGCCAGCTGACCTGTTTTAACATGTCGACCCTGAAAAACAGAAAAAGGAAGAAAATTGACACCACTGTTTTTCCGTGATCATTAGAAAAGAATGGTTGAAGTTTCAATAAATCATTACATGTATCATTTCTTTTGTATTTTTTTCCCAAAGTAATGATGAAATAGTCCCATGACCTCCAGTACAACAATATGGGTTGTAATGCCAATGAACTCCACTTAATAAACAAAAGAAGTGGTAGAGCCAATGAGTTTTGATAAAGTATCAATTCCTTTCTTCTCAGGTTCAATTTACCTATCATTACCTCTCAACCTAAGCAACTTAAATAATATTTTCTTCTACACATCAACTCAATCACGTTTTCTTTCTTAACATTCTACATGAATGAAATGACCCAAAAAAGCCTCTTAATCTTTATTTTCAGAAATGGATAGTAGCCATTTTTCCCTAGTGTACTCCTAAGACTCATTACTCGATTTTACAAAAAAGTTACCTGAGAGTCTTCTTTGAAGCTTTCCTGCAGTTCCAAGATAGGGAAGTTGGGAGAATAATTACCCAGAATAAGGAAGTGTAAAAGAGATAGGGATGGTGCAGTGATAGTCTAACTCCTGACCTAGGACCTAAAACTATTATTTATATCCCTGGGCATTTCAAACCATTGTCAAGTCAATCTCACACCCAGATGAACAGGACTAGTTTTAATTCCTGTCAGCTCTGTGTCCCTCCATCCACTCTTTGCAGTGTTCTGCTAGCCATTTCTCAGGTGAGTAACACAGAGCTATCCATCTCCTGAGCTTGATGTACTTCAGGACTTTGTGGACAAGAGTCTTTTCTCAACAAATGTAAAACAGAAAGAACATCCCCATAGCTTCCAAGAGCCTGCCTCTCTTGTTGTCTCATGTTGAATAGTTACGAACTTTAGAACTTGAAACCTGAGAAAAGCTCTCCATTTAGTATGGAAAGCTTACCCATGAACTCAAGTTACATCTTGGACAAAACAACTCCATGAAAATGACACTGTATTACAATTACAATTACATCTCAACTGTATAAGGTCACAGTGATAGGGAGTCCTGCAATGGACCAGGAGTTCACCAGCAGGAACTATACAACAATGTAACATACAGGTAACCAGGACAAATAAAATCCACAGGCCAGGAATCTCATTGCAACTCTCACCCACCCCCAGACCCCCCCCCCCCCCCACAAAGCGAATTACCTTCCTGGCCTTCAAAAGTGCATCCATGCAAGTAGGGGGCACCACCTCCCACAACACACACACCTGCAGTTTAGACAGTCTCAAATTCTGAGGCAAGCAGGCTGGCTCCACATTGGTCCACGGCTCAAGGTACTGCCTCCTGCCCTGTCAGCTATTTCCCAGCTACCATTCCACATGCACGCACGCTTTTCCATCAGTCAGTCTCCGCAGATCTGAACTGTCCTCTCAACTGTGGCTTCAGTACTCCATCACCACACCATCCCCAACATCGTCACACAGCCTGCTTAACAGTCTGGCACCCTTCCTGTATTCACAGCTGAGTAATCCACAGTCCTGCAAGAAAATGCTGCCCTGTATCTATGTTCCCATACAGCGTACAAAATGATCTAAGAAGCCATTCGACCTCTATAGAAGCCCCACCCCAGAGATGCAGAGTAGAACACAACGGTGTGTCATTAAAGTGGTAATTTATGAACATTATATGGTCTCCCATATCTCTGATTCCACTGCCATTTTTTTTAACTACCTGTCTGTCCAAGATTTAGTATCTTTTGATAATATGCATTCCTGAATCACTTATTTAAAATTTTTGCCTATGTGTGTTTTGGATCTGTAACCTCAGCCTTTTTGGAAACTGAGCTGTCCATGTCATGGGCATTGGCAGGATCCCAAAGCTAAAGGACAGTGACACAGAGCATGGACTACAGCATCAACACTGTGTCCACACTTCCTGTCCCCTTGGCCTGCATAAGGTAACATAACAGTGCCTCAACCTCCTGTCTAAGAGGGGAACAGTGGTGCCCACTTCACATGTTTATCATGAAAAATAACAAAGATGCAAAGAACAGTGTAGTACACATGAGTGGTAAATAAAATAATAAATACGGTAATAAAATACAATTGGACTTTGTTTCCCTAAATTGAAGACAGAAAATTAATTTATTAGCATAGTATCAAAACAACTCCCATGACCAATTGGTTAACACAATCATGAAGCCAAATTATGATTTCCTTAAATCCAAGAACAAAGAGGAAAACTTAATGGAACAAAGTATTAAGTAACCTTCCGGTGCTTTCTATATAAGGGACACAAAGATCATCTATCTCCGTAGCACCCACGAAGCCCTCAAAACTAGTAACACATACCTGATTACTCTTCCTGCAGTGGGGTTATTTCCAAATTACTAAAGCAAACTTCTTGCTGACAGAATCAAAAGATGAAAGAAAATGTCACAAGAATTGCCCCCCAGCTTTTGTTCTTTAAAGGGGTAAATTGTGCTGGCAATGTGTTAGGTGAGGTGTGGGGGAGGGGAAGGTCTTCTGAGTACCTGATAATTTAGGATCCTTACAGATGAAGAAAATCCATGGGCCTATGGAAAAAAAACCACTCCAGATATTTATGTAATGTAGAAGTATTTCCCTCTGTGCCTGAACTCAAGACCACAGGATTATTCTCAGAACTTAGGGTTTGATAGTGGCATAAAAGCTTAGAGTTGTGAATTCATTCAGTACTTGCTTTACACAGAACGTGAGTTTCCCTTACTAAGGGACTGGAGAATCAGGACCTAACAACTAATCAATTATTTTTGTGTCCAGAGGGTGGACCATGCAAAGGCACTAGCCTTCACTAACGCATGCCAGGTCTTCCAAAATTAGGTCCATTTTAAATTTAAACTTAAATTTAAATCAGGAAACAAAGAATTCTGTCTCCCACTTTTATAAGAAATAAGACAACATAATGAAAGAAATGAATTTGGGATTCTGGCAGAGTTAGGCTTTCATTTCTCTGCTACCACTTCATTACTGTAAATTTCCTTGAGAAAGCTTCCTAGGATTATTGTAGGATTCCAATGTTCTTTTTAGAATAGGAAGGCTAGAAAAAAAATGCATAAAGTACATGAAGCTCTGGCCATCATATCTGGCATATAATGGGCTCTAAGATAAGAGATCCACTCCCACCAGAGGCCTATGCTAATGCTTTCTCTTTAATTCCCCTTGCAACTACCATAACCCCAGTCAATTTAAGTCCATTTCTCATTTTTTTTTTAAGTTTTTATTTATTTATTTGACAGAGAGAGATCACAAGTAGGCAGAGAGGCAGGCAGAGAGAGAGGAGGAAGCAGGCTCTCTGCTCAGCAGGGAGCCTGATGCGGGACTCGATCCCAGGACCCTGAGATCATGACCTGAGCCGAAGGCAGCGGCTTAACCCACTGAGCCACCCAGGCGCCCCATCCATTTCTCATTTTTAAAGGGCATGGCCAATAGGGGGAAAGGCAGTAGGATACTAAAGTAATGTACTTCCCTAATTATTTTTTTAAAAAGAAACAAAAAGAAAACCTCCAAATCAGAAAAAGAAATAATAATCTATCTACTCAGATGCATCATCTTTGCAAAAAAGAACCAAAATGGTGAGCAAACAGACTGAGGAGAAAAACTACAGCTGGGATTGAAATGCACCAAACATCTATATGTGTGTAATTGTGTGCAAAGGAGATCATATGAAGAGTGGTTGAGAGGCTAAAAGTCTGTCTGTAATTTACTCAACACTACCCCAGAGAGAACATAGCAAAGGTTCCTTCATCTAGGGGTGGGTTATAAGCTTAAGTCTACAAAAGCCAAGTGTCCCCAGCCATCAGGGAGGCCCTGCCCATGCTCCCATGGCATCACTTTAGAGCTGTAACGAATGGCACTCAGTAGCACATGAAGAGAAAATACACATAATCATAACCAACTGCATTGTGCTAGGGACTCACGGATATAAGCAAAGGCATGATTTCACTGAAGTCTGAGGCTACACATCTAGACTATTATCATTCCACTCTGACCTCTACACCATCTCTTAAAGGCTGCTTCATGAAGTTTGCTCCCTACAGATGACCAATATGACCACCAGAGTCTGGATCCAGCATGTTCTGTCACTGAAATGCTTACCCTGTGCATGGAGAGGTTTGCAAATTAATATTAATAGGACCTTTCTTTCTACCATATCATCCACTTTCAGAACATGCCAGTATATTATTTGGTCAGCACTAAATACACATAGCTAACATCCATTTATGAACTTGATTCTCTTGGCCTGTTACCTCATTTCTTGGACATGATGTCCCATCCAGTGTTATAAAATGCCAGAAGGGAGAGTCTAAAGGCCCCTGGCTTTTTATATGAGGTAACATGTGAACATTAATGCACTTACAAGTCATCAAATGAGGAAAACCCCCAAATACCATTCATAACTATGACACCTAGAAATTTTTTTGAAGGCCAGCAAAACAGGCCATTATCCTATTCTACAGATGAAGAATGCTGAGGTGAATGCTATTAAGTTATCTGCCCATGTATAATGGCAGCAGGATTGTCTTTCCACAATAATTTATAAAATGCAAGCGACGGGCTCCTACCATTTCTATCAACTTGTCAAATTCCTGCTTTGAGGTCCTTTGTTTTTAAAGAAATAGCTTAAATTATTTCCCCTCAATGCCCTTAAAGGGTTACCAAGATTTGGAATTAAAATCATTGCTGCAATAAATATTATTTGACACAAAGTCAGATTGGCCCACACTAACCAGAATTGTCCCCTTTAGGAAAAGAACCTCTGCAACATTTGATTTTTGGTTTTTAAATGAATGTTTAAAATGTTTTTAAATGAATGAAATGAATGTTTCTTTTTTAGAAAGGAAAACTCAAACTATTCTTGGCAGATGTTCAATCTAAGGAGAAGCCTAATTTCTAACTCTCCTTCATGTTTATTAAAAGAGTCAGAACTGATACCCTGCATCTGCAAATATGCATTAATTTATGTACATGTTATAAGAGAAAACACACACACAAAACATGGTTTTAAAATGCAGGGCACTGTGGCAGCCTGTCTGTCTGCCTCTAAAAGCCTGTCCCTAATCCACAAAGAGGAGCCTAGTGGTGGAAGAAATAACATTCAACGGAAGCTTTTAAATCCCAAGAGGAAAAAGAAGGCAAATCACCAACTACCAGGTAACTAACTCAAGTTACATAATCTTTTTTTTTTTTTTAAGATTTTACTTATTTATTTGACAGAGAGAGAGAGCTCATAAGTAGGCAGAGAGGCAGGCAGAGAGAGGGGGGAAGCAGGCTCTCTGCTGAGCAGAGATCCGGATGTGGGGCTCGATCCCAAGACCCTGAGATCATGACCTGAGCTGAAGGCAGAGGCTTTAACCCACTGAGCCACCCAGGCACCCCGACATGCTACATAATCTTTACCTAGACCCCCAGGAAACTCCATTAAAATACATCTGACAAATAAATATGCTTATTTAAAGGCAAAATCTGATGGTCTCACTCATAAGAGGAAACTTAGAGGAGGTGCAAATGAATCGAAGAAATGAAAAACCAAGTCCTTAACTCAAGACTCCTCTCCTCAGGGATGGTCATGCTCCTGTTTGACAACAATCATCCCTTATCGTTGTATGGCATCAGCATCTCGTACCTGAACAAGGACGTGTACTGGACCTTAGCCGCTCCTTTTCTGCACTCAGAGTTTCCTACTAAACTCTGGCCTTTCTTCACAGAATCATGAAGGTTTTGTACTCATTCGGACTGAGAGAATAGACTATTAGAGAAGAAAACTCTATTAAATTTATGACACTTTGCAAGGTAAGTAAACAATTCAGGAACAACAAATATCTTCTCTCAACAACCCAGAGGGGTGCACGCTGACAGCCTCAACTCTAGCAAGCATGACCCTTATGATACCCAGGAAGCATCTAGTACTAGAGATAGCACCATAAGAACAGGACACAAGGCCCCAGGAGGTCCCTACTTTGGGGGCATGTAGTGACCAAAGCACTTTCTGTGCACTTTCATTTACTCCTGAAATAACCCAACATAGGTACCAATGTCCCCATTTCATAGATAGAGAAACTGAAGCTTTGGGAGGATTATGCAGTTAAGTGCTGTAAACTTTAAAATAGAAATGACCACAAACTTCCCATTAAACCAACTTATATAAGAGCTGCTGAGTATACTATTCTATAACATAAATATTTTAAGTGGTTATAATCAAACATGGAAATGCAGTAATCAATAACAAAAACTTACTCTCAATCCCTGGACTTTCCTCTCTTATGATAAATCAGAAAAGTCAATGAAAGAATATCCTGAAGGAATTCTTTAGGAAATCTGAAGGCATATGTGAACACATTCAAGTCCCTCATTCTCATTCTTGGCTTTCTGAAACTGGTAATGGGCTTGTCTGTTCCTTCATTACCTCACCATAAATTTTCTTTCAATAAATATTGGAGATCAGAATTCTCCTTTCTGCTGACTTTAACCTGAAACAAAAACTCCAGAGATTAACTTCCTGATACTGGTTTTCTTATTTGCTTAACAGAAAAACCCACCCACACCAAAATTCAGTAAACTGAAGACTGACTATATTTAACCAGTGCCCAGGACATCCCCTATGCTGCCAGGGGAGCTAAAACACCCCATCAGCCCTCAGGAAGTTTATAATTTAGAGGGACATTAAAAAAATCCACAAGAAGGGGCACTAACCTGGTGACAGAGAAACACTGTACTCTGGAGCAGAAACACTTACGAAACAGGACAGTGTGAGAGCAATTGCTCTGCTCTAACACAAGGTGCAAAAAGGTGTTGTTAAAGAGACCATCACGGTGAGGCTAATAGTGTAGACCCATCATGGAGGCTACAGCAGGGTCTTTAATTGTTGCCCAGATGCTCTCGAAGATCATCAAAGGACAAGAGGTGGATCCCTTGATGTCTAAACTGTAAATACTCCTTACCGAATCCCAGAAAGGAACAGTTTAGGGAGGTATCAACTGGCATGGAGGAAGGGGGAGAACTCAGCAACTCACCCAGGACTAGAAGATCTGTCACAAAACTGCATCACTTCTCTCCAAACATTTAAGGACAAAAAGAGCTCTTTCTACTCTGCACCCAACCAAGAAGATGCCAGTCTCCCACTTAGTCAGAAGAGGGCATTCCATCATGGGGTGATGTGTGTGCCTGCCACAGAATGGGCAATGACCAGCTGCTCCTCATTCCCATCCAACTTGGGAGCTGTTACTTGATCTTAATGATTTTTTAGTGGTGTTTTTTTGGTTTGCACATGTAATATTTTAGAAATAAGGGATTTACTATGGGAATAGAGAGATGTTAAATATTCCTATTAAGTAGTCAAATTCAATTACAAAAATCACTCACTTCCACCCATGATGTATAGATTTCCAGGCTCCATCCCAGGCCCACACAAGAGAATTCCATTAAGTGGGGTATAGGATTCCAAGACTTTTTAAGCCAGTCTCTAGTGATTCTTCTGCATTCTCAAGTTTGGAAATCACTTTTCCAAGCTTGTATTAAAAAGCCCAAACTCAAGCTCTCATATCCTTTTTGGACTACACAGTATTTACTTACTGTCACATATACACTCATTCATTGTCTTAGCTAGGGGGTTTGCTATGTGAAGGTTAGATTTATAACACATGAGTTCTAAGAAATGTCAAATATGTTTATAATAAAAACAAAGAAGTTATGTCCTGAAATGCTCAGGAGCTAAAAGGATGGCAAGCCTAGTTAACAAAACAGCTGATTTTATAGCCAAGAGAGTATACCCAGGAAGGACACACACCAGTGGGACTATGCCCCTGGTGTGCCAAGTTTCTCCCCAAGACATCTTATCACATCACACATAGTTCAACTTAAGAATTCCAACAGGGGAAGGGAGGGTGAACAAGCAGAGCACAGGGGATTTTTAGGGAAGTTAACTTGTACTCTACCATATTGATGGTATACATATTGATGGATACAGGTCATTATACATCTGTCCAAACCCACAGAATGTACAACACCAAGAGCAACCCTAATGTAAACTATGGACTCTAACTGATTACAACATGTCAATGTAGATTCATCAATTGTACAAAATGTGCCACTCTGGTGGGGGATGTCATAATGGGGAAGGTTATGCACATGTGGAAACAAGGGGTATATAGAAATCTCAGTTATCTTCCTCTCAATTTTGCTATGAACCTGAAACTGCCCTAATAAAGATGAAACTTTTTTTTTTAATTCCAATCTGCTCCCTCTTATATTTCCTTATTTTAAAGGACAAATATGAACCTACATGACCATGTGGTGAATGGCATGAGCTCAGCACTGGGTAACCCACTCACCACTCTAAGATCCCACATCCATCCAACCCAAAGGCAAAGACCAGCTTCACAGGTTCTGCACTGTAAACCCAAAACAACAGTCCCCCAACTCCTGAGTGCTCTTTTCTAGGAAGTGTATGTGAAAATTCCAAAACTCAACCAAAGAGAAGAGGCGTATTACCCAGACAGCACTCCATAAGCCATTTAAGATAAGGAACCACATAATTAACTTGAGAGAGAGAGCTCAGAGCACTTCAGGAAATAACCTCAGTCTTCTGAACACCTCCTCAGAACAGAGCAGGAATAATGGCAACATGACCCTATCGACACCTATCACACTCCACAGCCCAAACAAGTATGAAGTAAGCAGGTTCATTTTTTTGGACATTTCATCCTTGTCACTAATATTTCTCATTACAGTCAACATCTGTTTATCTGCCTCTTCCTCCCTTCCATGATCAGGGCTGTGGATGAGTAGGAAGACAGAGAAAGCAGAGGAATATATGAGTGTTAGATCAGTCCAGACTTGCAATTTAATAAAAAGAGAGTGCTCCTATTCTCTCAAGAGTTTAAAATTAAAGACCTCAATACAGAATTGTGCCTTTCTTAGGTTGGAGCTATCTTACCTGGAACAATACTCCCTTTAAGGACAAGTATGCCTCAGTAGCAGAGAATGTACAGATTTAACTTCTACAAAGAATTACAATCAAAATAAACAGCATGAAAAACTGTTATCTAGTGCCCACTCCCCAATAAGTGAGTCATTTTGATGCATACATCTTTTTTCTTTAAGAGCCCAGTCTGGATGGAAATCTTTCCAAACCCTGAAATCTTGAGTACATTGAAGTTACGTTTCTTAATGGCTCAGGGAAATCATGACGAACATCAATTACTAACCTGTCCTTGCAATTACGCAACAGCCTCAGGCAACATTACATAAGGTGGTAATATTCTGACTCCTACAAAGAAAGGGCTCAGTCATACGGGTTTTGCATGCTTGTTCTGTCATTTTCAGCTGTGTTCTAGAACAGATTTGGCAGGAGTTGGGGATGGGGGAGCTTGCTGGCCAGAGAGCAAGCAAGTTCCAGTTAGGTGAACTGTAGCAAAAAGCACCTTCATGCTGAGAAGTGGAGACCATTTGGATGGACACATACATGAAAGGGGCAAGAAAAGAAATACTGCCATGACAGTTTATGTGTAATTCCTTCAAAGACAGGGAGGGATGTGGCTGGGCAGTGGGTGAGGAGGGAAGAAAGGGCACTGCTTTTTAAAGACACATAGCAAGGCTGCTTTAAAAGGACAGTGCCCCTTTCCAAGGAGGCAACAGCCCCGTAGTATGGTACACATGTAAGCCAGCGGCTAGATTACAGTATCAAGTGTGAGGAATCATTATTTAAAGAGGGAAACTAGAAAATTTAAAAAGCACCAATAGTAAGCATTCAGAAAATACAAAGGACAAAAAAAATCAGCATACCTATTCTTACATTAATTGTAAAAGAAAATGCACTGGAAACTCTTCAAATCCAAGCATCTAAAACAAAGAGATTTGGGATTCTATAAACAAGCTATCACCAACATTTAATACACATATGCAACTGCCTTGCCCCCTAATTATCTGAAAAACTCAAATGACTTTAGATTCAGCAATTTTAGTTTAAAATAACAAAAGAATGTCTAATGGCATAACAAACACCAATCCTTTACTATAGGCAAATATATGTATAAAGTTACTAGCCACTATGAGATATGGTATACTACATTCAACAGCTAAGTAGTAAATGTGCTAATGCTAGAACTGAAATTTGATTGCATGACTCTGTCAAGATACATTAAAATACTATACTCCTGATGGCAATTTAACTAAGCATTGGACAAAAGAAAATGACCAACAGAGATACAATAACATAACTCTTAGAACACATATTCCCTACTAAAGTGCTCTCACAGCAAGAACTGCACATAATAAACATTATTTTAATATTTGTTGACTCTTTCAAGCTACAAAAAATGGTGAGTTCATCTTTCTCTACTTTTCTATATGACTGATATTATCATGATAAAATTTTCTATTCATATCTATAAGGGAAAAAAATAAGAAAATTTAAAAATCAGTTCCTTTTCTTTCACATAGTAAGATATTTAAATACTGCAGAAGAACAGCACCCAAAGCAGGCACTGAAGCCAGGAGCTCTAGACTGGAAACCCAACTTCACCACACACTAGGAGGGTGACCTGAGGCCGGTTACTTCATCTCTTCTGGACTTCATTTGCTTCCTCTGTAAAATGGTAATGAACAAAACCCTCTGCAATAGGTCCTGGTCCCTCCCAGGGGCCAGGATCATGACTGGGAGCACTGGCAGTACAGCAGTGTCATAGGCATAGAGATCAACACGCTTGAGCATGGTATCTCTGAAATGAGCTTACAAAGCAGGGGGCCAGTCCTTAAAGGTCAAACCTTCCAAATTTCAAAACTACTATGGTCCTGATAAGATGTTTCCCTCCAATGTGATATATCTTTGGGCAGAGGGAGACATAAACCTGCTTATATAGATCTATCACAACATAATTAATGTCTATTAATTCAGATTTCAAAGAAAATATACAACCAGAATTTTTCTCTTGAGAACCCATACAAATTAATAGTACCTATAACTACTTACTATTAGACACTGAAATATTTTCTTACTTAAAACCACATCATATGCCACACTTCCTTTTTAAATTATCACAATACTAATGATCTACATTTATCTTTAACATAATCCTCAAACTGAACTCCTCTTTCTTTGGCCTTCCCTTGGCATTATGTAAGGTGACCACCAGTTCCTAACTCCAAAGCAGGGAATCCTGTCTTTATTTTTTTTGATATATAGTTTTAACTTCTTGGTTTCTCAAATGAGGAGATATGAAAGAGCCAAGAGTAGGGAGCTGCAGCCTTGTGAATGACCAGTTGGGAAGCCCAGTGTTACACCACAGCATAACAATCAAAAGGGCTAAACCACACCAAAGACTGTGAAGCCAGAGCAGACACAGTGCCGAAGCCCAAAGAGTTCCAGGATTCCCATGATTCCTACAGGACTCCAGGAGGTATCATACACAGAACAGTGAATTTGAGTAAAAAGCTTGCTTATTACAATGTTTAACCATTTACCCACAATAAAAGATGGAAACAGAATTTTGTGGGCTCCCTTCCTTCTTCTCCTATCACTAACCCCCTACCCCACCAAGAAGCTCTCCTTTGTTTCTCCCCAAAATCCACAGGACACTAGAATTTCAGTATTGACTTGAAGTAAATATTGAATACTGAAGTTTATCATTTCACACATCACTAAAGCACTCAAACCGAACTCTTCTCATTGGCCTAGACAGTTAAAATACTTTAAAGTTTCAGACACAAATCAAAAGACAAGAGACTGGGCTGCCTGGCTGGTTCCGTTGGTAAAGGATGCAACTCTTGATCTTGGGGTCGTGAGTTTGAGTCCCATGTTGGGTGCAGAGATTACTTGAAAAGAGAAAATGGAAGGGAAGGGAGAAAGAAAACGAAAGAAAAGGAAGAGGAAAGAAAAAGACAAGATTAAACCATGCAGGGCATTCAGATTCCATTCTGGGCTCTTGATCCATCCATGGTCCCTTCCTACTTATCACCAACCCAACTTTCAATGAAGGTTTTCAAACTGCTCCTTACCTTTTCTCAGCACTTCAAGTAGCAAACACTAACACCGCCCTTGAACCTAGATGTATTTATGATACACGTCATCCTATAAGCAGCTTTTTGTCTCCCTGAACAATTTTTAAATACAAATATAACCTAGTTTCTGAACCTGAGCTACTTCTGCTGCTGTGTCCTCAGCACTGACACAGTGTAGAGGGCATAAATCTTCCCTCGTGTGTTCTCTGACATACTTGTTCTCCTGGTTTTCAGAGTCTGTATCCAACTCTTAACATGCTCATGCTGCATATCCATAAGCATATTCATGAATTCCATTCATTCCTCATAATTCCCTCATTCTTCCTTTAAAAAAAACCCATCATTAGAATTTCCCTTTGAGATCCATTTGATAGCATCTCTTACCAGAAATGGTGCTTACCATAAATGATCCCTCAAGTTTTCAAAGTCAAAGTATGCTCAAACTCATACCATGTCCACCTAAAACTTAACTTGGTCAAAATGAATAAAGATAATGGATAGCTTATAAGATATTTCCATAGAAAATAGGAAGAAGTATTGCCTTAGCATTCTGCATTCAGTCAGAGGTTGCTGGTATGTGCCTCCATATGAGTTTAATCGCTTCCCTGCCTGCATCCTCAGGCAGAGGGAAACTTTCAGTGGGCTGTTTTATGGAAGCCCTCTCCTTTCAACTCTTCTTAATCCTTTTTGGTCAACCCCTTACTCATTCCACAGCCTCAGGTGCCACAGACCAAGGCACCCTGAGAAACCTGATGGTAGCTAAGAAGCCACCCCCAAGTTCTACTACCTGCACAAGACATCTCCTACCCAGTGCCTGCCCAGGATTCTAATATTACTAGGGTCTACAAAAAGCCTGCAACTATCAGTATAAATGGGCAGGACTCAGAAAAATGATGCAAAGCAGAAAAAGCTTACTTTGAAACCAAACCGTCTAAGGGATCAGAAGCCATGGCCTCACACAGTGTGCTGGCCAAGCAAATCCAGGATAAGTGAACGTGAGCACTCATAAATCTATGTAATGTCTAATTAACTCTGTCCTTCAACACGCTTAACTTGAGATGGCGGGACAAATGCTCAGTGCCACTCTTTCCTCCCTGTGGTTCAGTCCTTCCCTTTGAACCCCCTGATGACACAAAGTCTCATCAACTCAAAACAGCAATGGGTGTGCTGCTCCAGGGAAGTCATTCTCTTCAACCTACAGATACAGGCATCCAAAATTACTCTACAGAACTGTAGTTAGAAAGAGAACACTGAGTTGAAACTCTTCAAGCCACAGATACATCAAAATTTGCTTTCCCAAGATAAATCCAAGATACTAGAAGTAAACAAAAATTCCAATCATCTGAGTCAACTGTTCATTCTGCGATTAGACAGATTTATGACCTTGAATGAGCCACTTAACTTCTCAGAAGTGTGGTAATCTCACTATGAAATGTTCATGGCTCTGAGGTCCACACTCCAGGCATACAACTGTGAACAAAGTAGATAAAGTCTGTGTTCTTTATTCTAAGAGGGGACACAAGCAATAAACAAGTGTATACCTTTGCCGCTGCTGTGAATATGTACTGATGCACCAAAACAAACAAACAAACAAACCTAGGGGGAAAACCTAGCAGAGTGAAGAGGAGAGGGAGTGCCAGGATAGGGATAGTTGCTACTTTATTATGGTGGTCAGGGAGGCAGGCCTCTCTGATACCCTGTCATTTGGGCAGAGAGCCGAAGAAGGTGATGAATGACTTACTCTGCAGGAGATTCTGAGCCAGAATTCATTTACACAGAAAAACTCACGGGCACCGTAGTGTACGCCACACTAGCCTACTACCTTACCCAGAGCAGCATCCTCTGCGGCTTGCAGGCAACATGGTGGTTCTATTCAAGTTCCAATAACAGCAACATGTTCCACTTCTTCCTGTCAACAGCAGACACAGTGCCCCAAGAATATCTCTGTACAAACAGGCACCACCCAGCATACATCTAGATCTAGAGCAGAACCTTTCCTCTGAGCAAGCAAAACCATTCTCAACATGGCCTACTTCACCCTCCTGCAACGCTCAGGCCTGGATTAGAGAGAGAGGGCTGTGAGAAGCGAAACCAGAGGCTCTGGACCAAAACGAGCTGCAAGATTTCTCCATTTTCCACCTGACTGCACAGCTTATTTTCAGCAAAACCCATCCCCAAGGTTGAGGTGTTAAGGCCTCTGTTGGCAGAACCTGATTATGACCTTCTAACCAGGCACTGAAAGCAAAGTCTCCCTTCTTACTGTAAGGGCAACACTCAGAGGATGCAGGGGGTGAGAGTGGGGGTGCAGATAACAGATTTTTAATTAAAAAATAAATCCCTAAGTTTATGGTATGCACACTTCACTGCATACTAACATTTGCAGGAGACTACTCGGGCTGTAAGGTCACAAGTTGATTGCTGAATAATAACAGAAGTCTATTGCCAGAGCCATATTCAGAGCTTCAGAGTGTTGTCTGTTGTGGTTGTGCTTCTGCCATTTCAGATTATCCTGGCATCTTATAAAGGCAATTCTTCTGAGTTCTAAGACCTGAAGCCACTTTCTAGATGCTAATATAGCAAGGTTCTTCTCCCTGGTAATTCACAGGCTAATCTGAACATCACATTTCCTATAGGGCAGAGGGTGCTTTTTGTCCATTTTTTCAAAATTGAAATTTCCAAAAATGAACAGGCTACACATTTCTAAAACCCAGATTTTTTAATTTTACATTTCTCTTAAAAAATAGATTTGTTAAAACTGGGTCCTTACACCCTTGGAAACAAGGTATAGAGCTGAACCGGGGGGGGGGGCAGCAGGAAATCCCCACTATTTCCAGAGCCCTCCTTCCCCAGAATACTCACATATGTATGTACTGGCATGGGCCAAGTGTCCTCGATCAGAGACCAGAGCAGGAGTTCTTCAACCCTAGGTGATGAACAGTCACCATTTTTGTTGTTGTTTTGGGTGTTTTTGTTTTGTAATATACATCTTGGGACTCACCCAGGTCAAAATCCCAGGACTGGGGTTTAAGCATCCATATCTTATAATCTCCTCTACAGAATTCAGAGTAACTGCAATGATGACCCCATGAAGAATGATGTCAGAAAGACTCTGGTAAGTACCAACAAAACCCACATTCTCAATAAAAAATAAAAGCCCCCAGAACACCATCACCCTGGATGCCCTGTTACGGTAGGTTAAGTACCATGCTATAGCTAACAAATGCACGGTTGTTATCTCTTGGGCAAGTAAAACAAACAGGTGTGGCCCTGACAGCGTGGGAGAAGCCCAAACAACAGATGGACTCCACCAAAAGCACCCACTAGCCACCAGCGGCTGAGCAAGCAATACTCTCCCCGCCCTTCCCCCTTCACTGGGGTGACCATATTAATTTATCATCCAAACACGACACTTGATAATGAATAAGGCACTAGTCGTAAGTATGCTAGGACAAGAGGTGTAAACCAGAACAGCCTTGGACAAACAGAAGGTATGTCCACCCCCAACCTTCAGGGTACCATGCTTCAAGAAATTTTATTTTAAAGGAACAACCCCCCCCCCAAAAGCCCACTACCAAAAAAACAACACATAGGTGGAACCTCTCTAATTATTAGATTCTAAGTTAGAGGCAGGAAAATTAACATCCCTAACACAGCACCTGCACATGTTAGCCCCGCAATAAATGGTTTTTCAATGAATACTTAGGAGGCCAATGAAGACCAAGTCATGAGTGATAGATGGCATGATGAATCTACTCAGTGATTTGTAAACACAATCTCAAAGAAGAGGTACAACCTTCAGATCTCTCAGGGGATCTCTCCCCAGAGGTTTCCTGGCCAAGTCCACCACAGCAGTCCCTACTTCAACTGACCATACAGGAATAAACTCAGTCAGATACAAATTCTTCACAGGAAATACAATCAAATGGAGGAGGCCAAATAAGACCCAAGAGCCGACATCTTTCTGGGGTGCAGACTCTCCCCTACCTGCCTCTAGGGTAGAGCAGGTTCCTCCTTTTCCAGGGCTAAGTACCCCCATGCTGTTCCTTATGGATGTGTGCCAGTTGCCCTAAGGAACTTACCACCACCCCACCACCCCACCACCCCAACTAGCCCTGGAAAGCCACTCAATAATAGGCAGGAAGCTTGAATGGTTAAGACAGATGGGGGAAGTCCTGAAATGTAACTACAAAACCCGTGAATACCTACAACCATCATCATCCAACCTTTTTTTTTTTTTTTTTAAGGGAAAAGGAAACTCCAGTTCATTAGAAAGATAAGCAACACTGAAGTGTGATAAAATGAGCAATGAGACCTAGAATGGAGGCACACAATCACAGATCCTAGGGAGAGGCCTCCAGCCCACCTGAGTACACTCCAGGCCTCTTGGGAAGAACTGGGGGCTGCCCATATTCTGCCATACCCATGACCCTCCACAGCCCCTTTCTGGATCCTACCAAAGAGCCCTATCTAGGAAGAATGCCAGTCCCCACAGCACTAAGGCATTCCTTCAAAACCTGAACTGAAAGAAACAGCACAAGGGGGCTTTAAGGGGTAATGGAACTCTTATGTATTCTGACTGTGGTTAAATCTGTACATGTGTTAAAATTCAAAGACTTGTACATCGAAAGAAAACAAAAGTCAATTTTATTTTATGACCATTTTTAAAATAAAATTTAAATACTAAGGGAAGCAGGACTGATCAAAACCCAGGACTCCTCTGGGACGTTCAGCCTCTTTTCCTGTTTGTTCAGTGAGGGGCCCCTCAGACAGACAGACATATCCGCTTAGGGATTTTGCTTTGTTGGCACTATCTTCCCTTCCTCCCCCTCCTGGTGTTTACTTTTCCTATTCTTATGACATTGTCATGTGACAAAACTACAATTCAGGTCTCCAGTTACTAAGATATGAAGGAAAACATCAAAGCCATGACAGATATAATTCCTACCGCACGTACTACTATCATGGAGAAAGAGCTGGGCCACCACAGGCCCACTAGGGAAAAAAGAAGGAGTGGAAAGGAGATCACTGATTCTGCTGCAGTTACAAAGCACTACCCTACACCAATGGAAAGGTGTACTCACTTTCTGAAAACCCAATGCAAAGACCTGCCAGACCCTGTGGGTCACCCTCCCACCCTGGCGTCTGGAAGCTCCTGCTCCGCCAGGCCAGGATTGTGGGAGGCAGGCCCTTCCTGTTGGGCTGGATTGTACATATGTTAATAGCACAAACCCAACGCCACATTTTTATAATTGTGATTAAACTTTATTGTACAAAAAAAGGGGGAGGGGGCATCTGGGTGGCTCAGTGGGTTAAGCCTCTGCCTTCAGCTCAGATCAAGATCTCAGGGTCCTGGGATCAGGCCCCGCATAAGGTTCTCTGCTCAGCAGGGAGCCTGTATCCCCCTCTCTCTCTGCCTGCCTCTCTGCCTACTTGTGATCTCTCTCTCTCTCTCTGTGTCAAATAAATGAGTAAAATCTTAAAAAAAAACAAACAAACATAAAAGCACCAGATGGGACTTCATTAATTAAGGTGTGCTTTGTGCACTACTTCTGCCACATAGCACTGAAAGTGAAGTACACTATTATTCCAGACTAGGGGGGTAACAGAAAATTCAGTAGCAACTTTTCTTCCTCATCCTTTCATGGGTGGAAACACACAAAATAGTTACATCTGATCTTTGGAAAGGGGGTCACAATGATCCACAATTTAAAAGGAACAAAATTCAGGTACATACAAATAAATTCTATAGCTGTGTTCCCAATCAGTAAATGTGTTCCTAAAGCTGGTATTTAGATCAAAGAATTTTCTGCAAGTCACTGAAGTTCAACAAGTTTGAAGTTATTTTATTAGGGGTCCTTTTACATGTGTGTTAACTACAACTTCAAATACAGGATTTATTTAAAATGGGAGACAGTGGACTGTAAGTCCTAGGGAGACAATATGCCCTTTTAGGGAATAAGAAGCAAAGACTGCTTCTGAATGATCTACAGGTGGCTGAGACCCTGAGTACAAATCTGTGGGACTCTTCCCCAGACCTCTCCATCAGAGACGGGTACACTCAAGTAGAGGCCAAGGGCAACAATTTTGGGCAATATTCTTTCAACATACTTAGGCAACAGAATCTGAACCCTAGCAGAGCAATCACACAGCATAGGGACAGCAGGTCTTGCTTGAAGCCTGGCTTTTACTATGCCAAGAGAGACTTGAGAGGCCCAAAAATAAGCCCTGCTATGAACCATAGTTCAGAACCACCAGCAATTAATTTCCAAACCATCAATCACAAGGCATCAAGCTATTATTGTGTTTCAGTCTTAGGATTTTAGTAAATTAAGAAGGGATTTTGCTTCTATTTAAAGAATGACAGTGAATGGGGTTAACTGGGCATCTTCTCATTATAGTTTCAAATTCTTCAAATAATCACATCCATTCTGGACCTCTGTGCATCTCAAATAATCACGTGAATGAGGGAACAGTAATGGTGAATCTGGCCTCATTAAGTGGAGCCACAGTCCAACTAAACTACTTGACTGCCATCTGCACAACCTCTGTGCAGTTAAAAATATAGTAGTAGGAATGAAATTCAACCAGAAAGAAGGGCAAGAGACAATATAAGGTGGAAAATGCTCCCTGTTCTTTCCAGCAGGCTCCTAAAACTCAGTGGAGCTTGAGCAGCTGGCATAGAAGGATATGTGAAAGGAGAAACAGGCTTGTGTAACTGGATGGGACAACAAGGGACCAGAGGGCATGCTTAAACAAGAACTGGGCCAAAGTGTAAGTGATGGAGCAATGGGGATATAACTTAAAAATGGCCATGCCATCTTCGCATCTCACAGCAGATGCAGCTGGTCTAGAAAAAGTTTTCCCCACCAAGGTAATCATGACCATCACGATCATCAGGAAGGAGAAAGGTTTGCTTTTGCTCCTTACCTTTTGGTACTCAGTTAAGTACCAGCATCTCCTCCTTATGGGAGAGTGGGAGTGGAGGAAGGAGAGAAGGAGCCATATGTGCAATCCACATTCATCTTGCATCCTGCCACAATCTGGCACCACCTGGTAACAGTGGTCTACTCCAACCTAAATACCCACTGGGAAATTCTGCATCCTGTGGCTGGCCAGCTGCCATACAAGATAGCACCAGCAATTCTAAGAGTCCCAGGTTAGACTTCTTAGTCCAGGGAGATTATGTAAGGAGACTACTGGGACATGAAGACCCATCTTCTATTTAAGAAATGAAACCAGATAAAAAGACAAGCTACTGCTAATCACATTAAACTGAATATGCATGACCACAGAGTTTATCAGTGTCATATTTTTATTCTACAAAAATTAGAATGAACAAAACGTAATGTTTTATGAAATTTAGACCTGAAACATATTTTTAATGGTCATCTTTGAGGGCTCCAGACAACATGAATGTTAACACGCTAATAGGAAATAAACTACCACCAACTTTCTAAAACACAAAACCTACTTGTTGAACAAGTGATACAATAAATCAACAGTAATGAAGAACTATGAATGCACCTAGTTCATATGTATGAAATATAATTTTGCTGATAAATTAATAAAAGAAAACTTTTATCTCAGAAAACTTTCTCTCACTGGTATCAGTCAGCTGTTAAAGTGGCCAGTCATCCCTATTCCCCTCCAGGTGTGGCTTTAAATATACAACCCCCAACAAACGGATCAAAAATCATGACTCAAAAATCTTAAGACACTTCTTGATGAGTATCACAATACTACGATCTTATTAATATGCAAACATGAGAACTTAACTCATTTGTAATACAGTGTAGAAGCACATCTCACAAAAATCTTCAATGATTTTTCCCACTGTACTCTACTCCCATTAACTAAGGCATATGTCTTCTCAAAATTCCATCCACCATGACCACCCTTCCCTGTTTAAGAACTCATGGATCTGTAAGCACCAGGAAGGCAGGGACCTTACCTGGCTGACTTTTCATGACTATAATTATATGTAGCACCTAGCTGATACTCAGTATTTGTTAGAAGGAGCTGAAACTCACTCTACTTTTTTGTTGAAATGGTAAGATAGGAATACATGAGACTTTAATATAATCAAGTAGTTAATTTCACATTTAAAAAAAAAAAAAGCCAAGTCACATAATACCACTTAAGCTTTAGTGAATTACAATTTCTTTAAGAAGACATATATCAAACATATGCAAAAGATTTTGGTGAAAGCAAAAGACAAAGATCTTCTTTTTTCATCTATAATTACAAAATTAGTACATAATAAGTAAAATTCCAGAACTTCACAGATTCTTCTTCTTTTAGTTCTATAACCAAACACTATTATGGTTTAAATTAGAAGGGTCTGAACAGGCTTATACCAACTGTGGCCACTGACATCCTGTACCTAAGAACTGGCATCTTTTCACTATAGAGAAAACCCTTAGATTTAGACTGCCCAAGAAATATTAACATCAATCATGTTGGCTAAGTATTAGAAATACCCTTTGCTGTAGAACAAATCTCTGTGCCCATCTAACCTCATGCCCACCTACCCTTCCACTAACAGAGGAAAGAACCACATAGTGCTATATACTATTATTTGAGGAGTAGGCAAGACAGGTGTTACCCCAGTATCTCAAGGTGTACACTGAAAAAAAAAAAAGTAGAATATATGATTTGTGCAGACACTAATATTAGGGAAAAGCAAGCAAAATTTAAAATGTCAGTATTAAACCAAAAGGATACAATACCGAAGCCAAAACCTGGACACTGAAGACACTGAAGTGGGGTTTCAAAACTGAAGTACTTTTTGCTTCCTGCGAAGCTAACTTGTCAGTGGCCACAGTTGGTATAAGCCTGTTCCAACCCTTCTAATTTAAACCATAATAGTGTTTGGTTATAGAATTAAAAGAAGAAGAATCTGTGAAGGTCTGGAATTTTACTTATTATGTACTAATTTTATAATTATAGATGAAAAAGAAGAATCTAATTCTTCAGTAAAAGTGGTTACTGCTATTAAAAGAAAAGCGTGTATTAAATACAGTAATGTTCTCTATCTCCCAAGCCCGCTAGTCAATTAAAGAAGAAATACATCAAAATCTTTCTGAAGAGCACAAATACCCTCAACTGGATGTGGAAATGCAAACCTTAATGCCCCAACTCATTATGATATTAAAATATTACTATTATTATAATGCAAGATAATCATATACTTAAAGAAGCAGCCTAAGTAATTGCAATAATAAGCCACGTGTAAAAAGGAAGCACAATTAAGAAACAAAATAAAATCTGTGTTTCTAATAGTTTCTCCAAATCTTTTATTTGAATAGTACTGCTTTATAGTAAGCCTAAGTCCAAAAGTAAGCCTAAATCCAAAAGGCAGTTTTATTTATGGGAAAGTAAGAAAAAGGGGAAACAAAAAACCCCAAAAAACTATGCCTGAGTACTAGCAACAGAATATTATAGTTCATTCTAACCCAGTTATTAGGAAGCCAAACTATTACAGCAACTACTAAAGCAAATTTCCTAATTAAAGGATAAGTCAACCTGCCATACACCCCACAAACAGTACCACTTAGAGGGGAAGCCCAGTCTGGAAACAGCAGTTGGGAGGACTTCACCCAGTGAAGACTCTTGTTTGGATAAAAACAGAGGCAGAAGCATCTCCAAAGGAGAGATACTTGTCTTTACCAAATGTGTAGCACTGGTGTACTTTCCTGAGGTCTGAGAGTTAAAGGACAAAGCCATTCTGGACATAACAGATTACAGCAAAATCAAAAGCCAAAGACACACCAAAGCAAAGTGCCCCAAGGAGAACCTTTGTGTTCAAAGTCCAGCTTACCTCTCTGTGAATTCCAAACTAAAGAGCTTCTGAAAAACTGTACTTGTGGGAGGAGAGATAAGCTCTTTGCAATTCTGAATTTTGAAAAATTTCTACCAGGTTAAATTCTAGGACCTCTCTGTCCAACTTCCAGTGAGGTAACATATTTGCGAAGTTATGTGTGGCTGTTGGTTTACTCTTCCTAAAGGAATATCCCAAACATGTCTTGGTGGCTTTTCTTGCCAGACTGGGCCACTTATCCATTGTTCCACTTAGCCATTACTGTCAAACAAACCTCTCTGGTACAAAGAAGTGACCAGAGTCTGAAAGAATTATTTCCTAGTACAGGAAATATTAAGGGAAATGAGTTCAGATATCCTGAAGCCAGAAACAAGTTAGAAAAAAATACGCAATGTTTAACTTTTTTAAAAGAAAACTTAAAACAAACAAACAAATAACCAATTCTTAGACTGTAAGGCTCTACATCTGATTATGGCCGGAAATCGGAGGCTTAAGGTTACTCTCCTTCAAAACCACCCAATCAATTCAAATTGCATCTGTATTTATACAGAGAAGTCACTTGCAAGAGGTCTAAGTCACACCCCAAAACTGAGCCAGGGGCTAACCCCAAGCCTCCAGCACCTTCCCACAGTCTGACTCTAAGACATTTAAGATTATGCTTATCAGAACACAAAAGTAAAATCAATTTAACTGATTTCTAAACCCCACACATAACTTCCTTCCCACAAAGCCTGTGTTACTGCCACCACCAGCTTCCCCCCACCCACTCAAAAAGAGAAGGCACAATCACTCCAATAACTTTATTCCTCTGTAACTTCAAGACTCTTAGAGCACAGAGGGCAGGTACTCAGCAGTAGTTTAATTATCAGGTTAGGAAGAAAGTCTCCCCAGAAGCAGTAGAGGACAAGGAGGGTCCATTACTCTGACCAAGACACAGCTGGACCTGTGAGACAGCCACAAGGCCAGTGCCAAGCCTGTCAAGAGCATTTGCAAGTACCTCCTAACCACTCATGCCAGGATATAGGGTGTGCAGTCTCTTATTATTAGAGATTTAATAAGCAAGCTGAAATGAGGCGAAAGTCAGTGTGGCAAACAAACAAACAAACCACCTTTAGAATTTGTGTGTGCCTACAATTTTAAAATAGAACCTTCAGAGTGATTGCCTCAAAAACGGAAATACTACTTCTCTACTTTTAACTGTGAAACTTCTAGACATACAGAAAAAAGTGACAGTACTAAATATAATGAATATCTAATACCTAGAGTAAATATCGGTTAACATATTTATCATATTTATCTCTTAATAAGATAGATACCCTCCTAAGCCATTTCAAAGTAAGTTACAGACATTAAAAATAAAACCCCATTTCTAAATACAGATAAGAGTATTCTCTGGCCATTATCACACACCATTATTACAACTAAGAAAAACAACAATCCCCATAACATCCAATACCTAGTCCATTTTCAAAGGTTTCTAATACCTCCTCCACTTTTTTTTTAACTTGCTCCTACAACAATCCCTCCCAACACTCCTTTGATAGCCTTGGCATTGACTTTTTGAAGAAATGAAACCAGCTGCTTTATAGAAGGGCTCACATTTTGGATTTATCTGATTATTCCCCGATATTTTGTTGTTCTTCTTCCACCCCCACTTTTACCTTAGATTTCTGATTAACATTTTTTGGAACAATATTTCATAGAGAACATTTTCTATTTCTATAACATTGCAAGGGAGTACATTATGTCAGGCTCTCAAACTATTCGTGATCCTGTATTTGATCACTTAATGTAGTGGGATAAATGTCTTAATCTGAAATGATTTCACTTAAAAGCATTTAGGATCTTTAGGGATGTTTATAAATGAGTAAAAGAGAATACAGGGAAAAAGGGAAATAGATGGGGCAAAATGTGGAAGCTGGGGTCTTGGTTTAGCTTCAAGTAAATTAGCCTAAGTTAGGAATGACAAATGTGGCCAGAAAATGAAGGGTTTGTAGTATTTGTGTAGAGTCTCCTTTAGAAAAATCTAAGAACTTTAAGGCAGACACAATTAGCTGATAATTAATAATACTGCAAAACTATCCACATAGGTAGTTCCTCAGGTACCATTAAAATACATTTAAAAATGCAGTATGTATGGAACACCATTTTCTGAGTCATTAGATACTTTCCAAACATGACTTTCCAGATACATATACACACTCACACAGTGGATCATCCCAACAACCCCAGGAGAGTATAAAGGGCAAGAATGTTCACATCCTCATCTTACCAATGAGAATTTGAGCTCAAAGGCAATGATTCAGCCAAGATCACAGTTAGTGTCAAAACCAAGGTTAAATTCCAAGTCATCTGACACTCAGTACAATGATCTTTCCAATAAAGTAAGTTGGGTACAATTTTCAGAAACATCATTATGTATGATACCACAGTGTAAAGCCATATTGAATATACTCATAATTTATATATGTACAGTATCATGCATATGTATATATACACATAATACATATAGTTCTTTCAATCTCATTGTTCTTGTATTTGAATAAACAACATTTTTAAGTATGTTAAATAAATCCTCTTTAAGCAACCTCCATCCTACACAGATTTCCCACATAATGTTGTCACTACAGCTACACGTGACAAAGAAGAAAAGATATGACAACTCTGAGGAAAATCAATCCCTATTTCTAAGGCAAAACACCATTTAGATAAAGCCACACTGTGTGCAGCCTAGCTTTTGTGGGTCTAGTTCTCTCTAAGCTCTCTCCATCCACAGTCTTGGGCTGGACACTGACTGGCACTTAATTTGCTTAAGTCAGAATACATTTTAGGGGTGCCTGGGTGGCTCAGTGGGTTAAAGCCTCTGCCTTTGGCTCAGATCATGATCCCAGGATCCTGGGATAGAGCCCCACATCGGGCTCTTTGCTCAGCAGGGAGCCTGCTTCCCTTCCTCTCTCTGCCTGCCTCTGCCTACTTGTGATCTGTCAAATAAATAAAATCTTTAAAAAAAAAAAAAGAATAATTTTAAATACACAAGGAGGGTTCTTTTTTAAGTAAAAGGTATTTCAAAAATCAGAAAATAACCTTATTTTACAGAAATATCAGAATTCTATGCTTCTCATAGAAATTCGGAGGAAAAAAAAAAAAGAAAGAAAGAAAGAAATTCTGAGATTAGTTGTCAAGAGTCCATGAACCGTAATGCCTTCCTTGCCAGAACTGCCAGTGGATTTAAAATCTTCTGCAAATTGTTACTTTAACTACAAGGAAGGACTTGTGCACATTTTTGCACATACTCATAACTCCAGTCATTCTCCCATCAGAAAGAAATTAACAATTTATTTTATAAGGCCACCAAGCTGGGTTACCTCATAAAGAGGTAATACCAAGAACTGTGCTGTGCTTTATGCTCTGCAAAGTGGTTCTGATATGACCTAATTCGTATCCAACTGTATAGCATCTCTAAGAGCCTTTATCCACTGGTGAGAACAATTCTGGAAGTTCTGCTACCTAAGCCAAATCAGTACATAAGATTCTTCCTGGAATTCTGCAGTTGCTGATAAAGTAGCCTCACTGCTCCCTAACTGCCCAGGTAGCTCACCCCAGGTCACACTAGTAGGTGGCAATAGAGCAGGGTGCTATCACAACAGTCTGGGCCCTTAGCCACAATACGATTCAGCTTCATACTCCAGGAGACGGGACAGATAGGCTGCCTCAAGGAATCCACCAAACTACCTATCAATTGTTGATCAGACACCACATTCCCACAAATGGCAACCACTCAAATTCTGCACAACACCCAGCCCCCACAAGCCCAAAACAGCTGCTGGAAACTAGCAGAAAGCAGACTATCACTTTCCATACTTTCCATAACGCTTTCTTTTCCCAGTTCCAGGAACACCCACAAACGGGAGAACTGCAAAGCTAGGGAGCAGGGGATTTTATCAAGTCACAGGGAGAGATTCACAGCCCTCCGCTAGCCCCACAGAGACAACAGTAAAGCTTTGTGAGACACATGCTTGGGAGGTCTCCTCACCAGTAATTTAGAATGAGGAAATTCCATTTACTGCAGACTTTTGTTAAAGAGCTCCCATTTGAACGTCCATGTGCTTAATAATCTTCCCCTGTGCCACTTTAGCCGTTTTACCTCCACAAGAGCTGACAACTTAGCAGACGGTATCAAAAGTACTTCTGTACTCAGGGCTGAATGGGAGTATGAGGGCCTGGGCCGGACAGAGGTCCTATTCAGAAGGACTTCCTTTGAAAACTCCTCTGGCATTCTAAATCCCAGAAATCCAAATCACTGCAAGGGAAAACCTTCACTGCCCAGAGGGGCTGGGGGCATGGCACATGACCAACTGTGCTACCTGTGTCACCCATGGATTCACCACCACAGAGAAGTCAGGGGAGATCTAGCAGGCTTATCAAGACATGGCAATCTGCCAGATTCCAGATTCCAGATTCTCTCAGAAAGAATTTCTCCCACACATTTAAAATGAGGTTCCTCTTAATGTACGATACACAACTCCTGGTGCCAAAGATCATCACCTAAATCATAACAATACCGTTTATTGAATGCCTAACTGAAAGTTCACTTTCCGTACACCTTCTAATTCTAAAAACAACCTGGCTTGGCAGGGGGGCTCCTGGCCCTTTTTTTTTTTTTTTTTTTTTTTAGGCAAGGAAACTAATTGAGAGGGGTTAATTAAGCTGCCCAAGCTTACAGACCTACTAGCCCACTTACCTGAAAGTCAACCCAAGGCTCTTAACTCACAGTTTATCTAGCCCACTCTTTGCCAACCATGTTTCCTCCCTGTTACTTATCATTAACAAGACGGTGGGGTGCAGAGGCCCTGGTTCTGTACAAGTGGGGCATGCAGGTTGGTGACAGAAAGGGACAGTTACAGCTGAAGGATTAAAGTGTCTCTTTCTCCCCAGAACTCCCATTCGCACTGTAATTTAATTACCTGCCTACAAAGGAAGAGGATCTTGAGGGTTGACTCTCTCACTCTTATCTCCATCTCCAGAACCCAGTGCAATGCCAGACACACAAAGCACACTGGGTCAGTATCTGCTGGATGACTGCACCCAAGCCAAATCTCAGACAAGTCACGGGAAAAGGTCAAGCAACACTGTCACCACAATCTAAACAATCATAAAAGAAGAAAGTATGTCTAATAATAGTAAACCCTCCAAATATTATTTTACATAACCTTAAAAAGGAAGTACTTCATTTATACCAAAACCAAGTGAAAAGAAAACCACACTGCCACAAGAGTACCTTTAACTTCTACAGCCAAGTTCATAAAACACAAATGCTTCACTTTAAAACTGTAGTTATTATTGCTTAAATATGTTTGTTCCCAGCGGGCTTAGGATTCCAAAGATAAGAAGTTGGTTCTTTGGCTTCACTCTAATCTTTATTATCTAACTGCCAACAAGTTAAAAGAATCAGTTTTTAGCTCCCCCCAAATTGCATTAATCTAACAGTATTTTTACCTCTGCCTCTCTACCACTTTGATTTTTTCAGTAGAAAAACATCTTCTCTAGCTCTTATATAGATGTCTTAAGACGTCTTTAGACAGCTTAAGAACCCAGTTAGTACGAAAACCCACAAATATTTTAAAGGCTTAAGTGAAATAAGAGTCTGAATTTCTTTTTAAAAAGGAATTAGAGAAAAAGTCAGTTAATTTTAGCTTATATCACAGCTCCCCTTCACAAACAAACCCCTTCCTCTTAGACAATTTGAGAGAACAAACTCAGAGGAAATGCCATGGAGATGGTGTCATGCAAGACTCCCTCAAGAAAAGGAAAATAGATAAGACCTCTTTCTAGGAGAAAAATGCCCAAGGAAACCAACTTCATTCAAACAGAGAGAAGTCTGACCTAACTTAATGAGCCTTTACAGTCTAACAAAAACTAAAATAAAACCCTAAAATATCTAAAGTTAAAATAGCCATTCTGCTTTATAGTGTCAAACTCCCAGGAGATCAAATTTAATCCCAAGAGAACATGCCACCAGAGGTGTAAGAGTGATTAATGTCTATATTACTGATCTCTGCCAGATTTCTATCCTTTCTTCATAGCACATTTCCTCCTAAAAAGGATAAGCATCTAAAGAAAACTTATGAGATCAGTCGGGTTAAGATGATCAAGGGAGAGAGAATGAAAAGCCTAAATCCTGCTAGAATTTCAGTAAATAAAGAACTTTATTGCCCTTGATCAATAACCCTAAACATAAACAAATGAGGAATAAGATGTTTCTGACAATGTTTGATGTGTCCTCAAAAATCCCTCTACAGGGGCACCAGGGTGGCTCAGTGGGTTAAAGCCTCTGCCTTCAGCTCAGGTCATGATCTCAGGTCCTGGGATAGAGTCCTACATCAGGTTCCCTGCTGAGCGGGGGAGCGGGCAGCCTGCTTCCTCCTCTCTCTCTGCCTACTTGTGATCTCTGTCTGTCAAATAAATAAATAAAATCTTTAAAAAAAAAAAAAATCCCTCTACAGCATCCCTTTCCAGAGGAGATCGGGCATGTTCAGGATGGTAAGGCCATAGACTATAACATCCCTTTTCAAATAAAGGATATGAAACAGCTAGTGTTACCACAGTTTTGATATACTGATATCCCTGATTTATCATCTTCCAAGAACAAAAAAGTTTCCATGACTATATTCGTTACTATAAAAACTATTTTAAAGTTTTATTTTTCCTGCTATCTATATATTTAGGACCTATCACTACTACTATATATCTGATTTACTGGGGGGCAACCTTGCACTTGTTTCAAGTCTTGATTTTCCCATTTGCAAGGTACAGATCACTTTTCTGCAGTTCCAATCTATTTGTTTACTAGTTATTATTTACTCATTATTTACCAGAAAGTTGTTCTCAAATTTTGAGAACAAAATTTTATAGAAAGGCAAAAACAAAAGAGTTTATACATAGTATAGAATATATAGTAATCTGTACAAAGTATTAATTCTGAGGTTATAAAGAAAGGATGATCTAAAATAATAAATATATCTCTCAAAAAGCATTTGTCAAACTGTAATTATTACAAAGAGTTTCTAATGGCACTGTAATTTTATAAAAGCGAAGTCCCAAGGCTCTTAATGCCCTAAGCTTTCCCTGTGAAATAAGTTCCCCTCTTGCATATCCCTTACCCCAAAGGACACACAGATACTTCTGAGATCTCAAGAGCTGAATAAGATCTTAAAAGTCCAACAAGCCCTGTACCTCTGCATTCTGCATGAAGTAAAATGGAAACATAAATAGCACTGGCATTTAGGATCCTACCCAAACACAACCAACCAAGAAATACTTACTAGGTAAGTTACTTACTAGGTAAACATTTTTTCATAGCACATAAGAGAACTTGTGCAAGTGGACATTTAATAATAAAACACAGCAGCAATAAAGGCAAACAGGGATCCAGAAGATACAGGTTGGAGTCCAGTCCTGCCACTAAGAACCTCTTCATCTCTCACTTCCAACAATATTTCAACAGTATTTTTCAACTGCTAGGAGACAGGAGCTGGTACTCCCAGCTGCACAACAGGAACAGGCTGAACTAGATGGCATCTACTCAACTTCTAGATTCTCTCTTAGTTTAATTAGATTTTTAAGGCTTATACTGAAATCTTACAGGAGATTTAAGGAGCATCAGGATTCCATGGTTTCATTAAAATCAAGATGTCTGTATAACTTCCTGAAACACAGATGAGCCAGAAACAGGTAGAGGTGGTACATTATTCTGCTTATAACTTAGGCTGAAAATGAACATACACTTCTACTCAAAATTAATCACTTTTGTGAGTTTACTCTAAACCTCATCAGTAAAATGAAAATATCTCTCCACATCACATCCCAACCAAAAGAAGCTCTCCAAAGCAAGCAAAACCCAGGAGATTACTTTTATGTGCCCAGAAAAGCTTAAGCACATAACCCAGTTCAGCATAGTAAAAAGAAGACAGATCCCCAGCTATACACGCTCTCATCATGTGGTAAATCTAGTGCTGAAACCAAAGTGGCCCACTACTCAATCCACTTCAGGGGGAAGCAAGGGGAAAAAATAATACTACCAAAATTGCTTCATAACTACCTCAGTCAACAAACTAAGGCAAAGTGCCAAGAACTGTTACTTTATGCATGTGTTTATGGTCTAAAGCTCCAGAGTGTTTGTAACAAAACTTTTTCTTCCTTCCAACAAAAAATGCTGACTTGTATTTTACCACCTTCTTTCTACTATTGAAAATGGGCCTAAGAATGTACTGCATCAAATCCTTTTCCTAAAAGTTTTGTGAATGTGGTCTCTTTCTCTCTCTCTCAAAATATCTCAAAGTATCATTTTATGGAGTTCCTGTGCCTTCAACAGTTGTCTTAGGGCAGGTCACCTACAAAATAAAGTTTTTCTTTAGTTTCTCTTGAGGAGAGCAATAACTGGAGAGATGTGTGGCAGGGCTTGGGATGGGGACTCTGAAAGATGTGCCCAGGGCTGTGGAGTAACAGGGCAGAAAGGAACCAGAACATGGGCCTGCCTTTCTGTCTGCCACCTCTAAGCACTTACTTATCCCTAGCAGTGGTCATGTGAACTCAGAGTGTGCATTAACATACAAAGGGCCTTTACTAGGAAGTCCACAAGAAAACCTTTAAGAATTTTAGACTAGAAGAATTTTTTACCCTGTTTTCAAAAAAAGACATCATAACAAATTAAATTTTTAAAAGCATGATAAATCTTGTCACTCTTAGTCATTAGTGATTTTCAAATCTAGCAAATCAGGTCAATTTCTCATTAAGATTTCTTAGCTGATTTAATGTCAAGGGAGTAGCTGCTCATCCATAATTGTTTCACTACCTCAACAGGTTCACCTGGATAGTAAATAATCCCCTTAAATTCTTCCTGGAGCAAGGCATAAACAAATAAAAACAAGTAACATTGGACCACATCGTGTTAGTTCATTAATCTTTGGACCTCATACATGTCACTGGGGTTTTGCAGCCATTACAAACAATATCCTGGGTCCTTCCCCTTCATCCTTGCAACCTTCCCTCCTACCTCCATATCCTTCCTTCCCTCATAAAAATTCAAAACCAAGAAAGTCATCAGGCTTTCCTTTGCCATCAAGGAACTGTTGAGCACTGAGAAGTTGTCACTGCATTTAGTTCCAGCGGATATGCCACCTACACTCTCTTCTGGGGCTTTGTTTTAATTCACTCTGCTTAGTGAAAACTTAACATCAACAGTGCTTCCCCCCGAACTCAGAGCCTCCAATATACTGTGAACAGAATCATGTCATAAGCCGTACTTGAGAGTCATTTCCCACAGAATCTGGCAGCAACCAGTTCCTGAATCTGGTGAGAAACATGGAAACACATTAAGTGTTAGGAGATGACCTGCAGATTATCTCTCCCTTGAAAGCATTCCACATTCACATAAACTGAAGACTACAGAAGATTTTTAGATTAACAACACTAAAAAACAAAAGCGATTCATTTTCTGAAACCTTTCAACTAATAGAAATCAGTGCCACACACACTTGACTGGTGAATTCACCCCCCTCCTCTTCCTATCACTGCAAATAGTAACTAATAATAAAGACACCCCCCTTCAAGGGCTGTCCACCCTTCTAGGGGCTGTGTTTCAGAGGCTCCTGAAAGACCCAGAGAGACGTCTCCAAGCAGCAAGAATTAAGATGCCCACAAGAAACTTTTGCTTCAACTATCTGTGGTTTAACGAGTTGATCCATCTTGGCGTGAATGGCCCTTAACTCTTCAAGCCACAAAAGGCTGTGGTAACTGTCTAAGAGGTGCATAATGGGATTAAATCCAAAGCAATCACCAAAATCCCTTAATGTGTTGGCAATTTCTGAAATCAGTATTGACTGAAACAACTGGATTGCCTTTTAGACTGATTGGAGCAGGAAAATGTTTTCACAGGATATCCCACGGTCATGCATTCCAATTAAACAAAACTCAGCCGGATACTTGCAGAATAAAATGTCTGGAAGGATAATACAACAAAATGCTAGAAATGGTACACACACTTATTAAAAACCACACCACTGTTTCATATACCAGAACTATATAAGACCTTGGGATGTCACTGACTTGATTTCTCAACAAAAAAACATGGGTATCTACCCTATTTTGCAAAGTCCTCCAGGGAATGCACTTGTATGGTCTCCTATAAGCAGCACAAAGAGAATGTTTATATTCAAAATGCCAAAGGCACATTTCAAAAACTTCTATTTCAAACAAAGATTTTCTTTGAAAAGCATGTTGTGGGGAGGGTGGGCTTGGGGAGAGAGTGCACTCAAGAAACTGATTTAACTGTTTTAATCAAAGGCAAACTTGGGAAGGCGTTTCAGCTTAACAAGGAAGTCAAATCACAGCTCTGCCACTGACTAGCTCTATTTAATCTCAGGCAAGTTGCAAAAATGTCTCTAAACTTCAATTTCATCATCTGAAAAATGGAGATAATAACAGTGCTTGCCTCATGGCATTCATCTGAAGGATTAAATGAGATAGCGTGTGTCTAAGCGTGCTCTACTCCTGGAGCTAAGTAATTCCTGGCATGCATAAAACATGCAATAAATGCTGGGTATTGTTGCGATCATCACTTACTCTGCAACAAGGACAAAATGGGCATTGTCCTATGGTCTGCTGCTGGTCTCCAATGCTGTGACTCCCTGCAGTTGGAGCCTGGCACCAGTCAAGACCAGACTGAGTCTCCTGAGACTGAGCGGGTCTCACAAACAGACATGGGGCAGTGGCCAGCAGTGAGAATGATTTGGACAAGGTGGAAAAACTGCTTAGTGCAATTCAGTGTGATGTTGAGTTTGAACTCCAACTCAGCACCTTCAAGCTCTATGATCAGAGACAGGTAATTTAGCTTTGCTAGCCTCTCCCAGGATTCTCTTCAGCTAAGTGAAAATATTACATTACCTAAATTAATCCTTGCAGGTGAAAAACTAGCACAGTGCCTGGGTCAGTGCACCAAAAACATCACCCTTTCTTTCCCTCCTCTATCCTGTTAACTTCCTAATCTAAGTGCCTCTGGGCATAAGGCGTGAGCTTGTCAACTTAACAATCGGAAAAATGGGCTGGGTGTTATATGAATAAGGACAGGAGAAAATGTAGGTTGATACAGGAAATGGCATTCTCTCAGAGCCAAAAATGAACCAACACACAGTTGGACTTGAGAGATAATGCTACCTTTCAGATAACAGCATAAATCACTGAGAAACTAACTGTTCAATAAAAGACAAGACTGTGCACTGTGAACGTAACCTATGAAATTTATACCTGTGTGGCTGTGTAATCCCTATGTTATTTTGTTTTCATTGACTTTCAGGTAATCTTTCATTCACAAACCAGGTTTCAATACCTTGGGGTAAAACTTCATTTCTCCTTGGGCATGCGAGAAAATTCCCAATTTCTATATAAAATCATTTTAATCCACTTTACAATCCTGGAAGAAAGGGAGGCTCAGAAGAAAAAGATAACACAAAATAAATAGGGTACTGAGCACCATAAAGTTTGGAAAGTGCTATTCTCCAGAATCTTCAAGGAATATTCACATGGCTCACTTTCCAGACCCTGAGGTCACCTGACCAGTGAAGACAACTGATCTATAAAGCACTGATAAGGAAACAGTGGCGTAACAGCTGACACGTCCCCCAGTGCTGGCTCCTTTGGGACCAAACTGAAGTAGAATTCAGTATAAATGAAAGGCACAAATATTAGAATGAATGTGATACACACTGTCCAGGACTGTAGTCAAGAATCATAATCTGAGGGTGTTAAAGGTTCAAATAGTGCAGGAAGAAAGGCAATTTAAAGGGTACTTTTCGAGTCAGTTATAATGCGACCCCCCCCCCAACTCTATGCTATTCCCTCATTGTCCAAATTTCACCCTACTCCCTCTTAACCCATTTCGGGGAAGCTAAGTAATAAAGAATTTTTTTTTTTTTTTTAATGCAGGGTAAAAAAAAAGAGAGAGAGAGATGATTTGCCTATTTCATTAACCATTTCTCCCACATTTTACAAGTAAGGACACGATTAAGAAATGAATGTGCTTTAAGAACTGCTCATCCAGGAATTACCAGGCCAGGGATCCCTGCTCAAAGGATAAGAGTCATTAAAACAGACACTTTTCTTGTTCAGAAGAAAAGAAAGACGCTTTTGAAGAGGTCCTCCCCACAGTCCACTCAAGCCTCCCAAATGGTATCCTCCCCCAAACCTCAACAAACCATGCATTACTCCTCAGAAATATGGTCTGAACCTGTGCTATTTAAAGTACAGACTTAAAAGCAATAGCACATGAACACAACACAGACATATCACTGCTGATATTGCCAGACCCAGAACCAGTAGGGATTCCTATCCTTTTGTAACAATGAAGGAAACTACAAGACCACTACTACCAAAGACCCTAGGACAGTAAAGACACTGGCCACAGACAACAATGATCATTTTTACACATCGATGCTGCTTATAAAAGCTCCTCCACTGTGTCCTCTGGTTAATTTTCTGAAAGGCACACAGGACAAAGGTTTCATCTTCATTGTGTCTGGTTTAGAAACTGAGACTTTTTGTCTCAGTTGTCATTTACTCAAAGACTACTAACATGAGCACCTGGCCCGCAGATGCCTAATCCTGTCCTCTCACTGGTGAGGACTTCCCACAGGCTACCAGCAGGGCCCACCATCCATGCAGACACTTCACATAAAACTGAATGCGGACTTGTGACAAGGAAACCCTTTTACCCATGTGGATTTACAGTTCCATGGACTGCAACATTTTCACTCCAAAGCAAATCTCAATACAAGTATCTCAACTTTTATGGCCTCCAGACAATTCTCCCTGGCTAGAACTATTCTTGAAGCTATGAATATTTTTCCCCTAAGTTGTAGATCAAGCCTCAAATCAACAAAAGCAGCAAGAGTCTACCTAAATAAGTCCATCAGCTAAAAGCTACTTGGCCTGTCAGTTAGGAAAGGAGGAACCTTCAAAAGTGACCTAACCTAGATGCAACTTATCAACTTGACTAGGACTGTCCAAACTTGAGAATCCCAACACCTCTGATTTTAAAGGTAGATTGCACAGAAATTTCAGATGCACACAAACCCCAGGCACCCAACCAGAACAATACACACACATTCAAAGGGGTAGTGACGCTCATCAAAGCTTCCATACTGTGGATCTAAGTCAGCTGGCTGTGGCTGCTTATAGTCAGGCCCCTAACTGAGGGCAACGCACCTAAGTAGAAGCCAGCACCAGTTTTAGTTTCAGCACCTCTAACAGTACCTCAATCTACAGGCCACATCAGCACTGATTTAAGAACAGTCTGTTTCATGCCCGGGCTCTGCACCACACTATCTGCTCCACTCCCTTCCTTGGATTTGAACACCTGAAGACGAGTACTTCACACTCAGTAGGTACCCAATAAATATTAGCTGAATGACTAAAGAGAGCTCAGGCAATCACCTACTCTGATCTTTCCTCTGAGCCCCATTCTGTAGATGAGACATGTTAGACTCAAGGGGTTAAACTTATTTGTTCCACCAAGCTAGGATGAGGAAGGAGCAATTAGAACATGGAGAGAACTGGTCTCTAATTCAAGCATTCCACTTCTCATTTGTATAAAAAAGCGGGGGAGGGGGGACACTTCCACAAAATTGGTATCTTTTTTAATATATTTCACTGAAAGTTTACCAATTTCTGAATTGTTTTCTCCTTTCCTTTTTTAGTTGACTTCATGCTTCTTTATCTAATAAGAATGTGTATATGTTCGGGGCGCCTGGGTGGCTCAGTGGGTTAAGCCGCTGCCTTCGGCTCAGGTCATGATCTCGGGGTCCTGGGATCGAGTCCCGCATCGGGCTCTCTCTGCTCAGCAGGGAGCCTGCTTCCTCCTCTCTCTCTCTGCCTCTCTGCCCACTTGTGATTTCTCTCTGTCAAATAAATAAATAAAATCTTTAAAAAAAAAAAAGAATGTGTATATGTTCAACTGTGGAACACTGAATTCTTTGCAGAAATGCTAATTCACAACTGAGAAGCTGTCATTAAAACCTGTCACACTCTCCCAACACACTAACAGGAAGGTGGAAGTGCCACAGAAACCAAGCCAGAAAGGCTCCCTCCCTCCCAGGAGCAGGAATCAATGCAAGCCCAGGGACCTTCTCCCAAGCTGGGAGGAAGTCAAATGAAAAGATAAAAGACTGACGGCTGGGACACCTGGGTGGCTCAGTGGGTTAAAGCCTCTGCCTTCAGCTCAGGTCATGATCCCAGGCTCCTGGGATCAAGCCCCACATCGGGCTCTCTGCTCGGCAGGGGGCCTGCTTCTCTTCCTCTCTCTCTGCCTGCTCTCTGCCTACTTCTGATCCCTCTGTCAAATAAATAAATAAAATATTAAAAAAAAAAAAAAAAAGACAGACGGCTTACAGCAGAAGATAACATTATCTGGATCCCTCCCGATTTGTAAGATCATCCTCCTGACCCAGGCCAAGTCTCTTCATTCCTTATTTCGAAAAGCAGTCTTGTGCATTTCAAGTTGAGAGTCAAGAAATGGTAAACAGAAATTAAGTGGACGCATGAAAACTCTTCAATAAATTCATTATGAGACAGTAAACAACTCTAGTTTCAATCCCAAAGCAAAATAATAGGAACTATTTTTTGCCATTAACTTTGGTTGCTTTCAAAAGGCAAATACCTTTTGTTACTTGCATATATATACACACACAGACACCCACCCCAGCATATAACTTTTTTAAGGTATTCCAATGGAAATCCATTTTCGATGTGTTCCTGCTTTGAACAGCTAGCTTCACTTAGGGAACTCTAGGACTCTTCTTCAAAAGCCAAAAAGCATCACTGACAGACTGTACCCACCAACTTTGTCTGGAAATCCCATAAAATATTAAGATGCTCTGTTTTATACCGAAGACTCAGTCTGCAGCTGCTCCTTTGAACTATACAATCTACAAAACACACTACAATATACCCAACATACCAGTGTGCTAAGACATTAAAAGCCCTTCCACTTCTCTGAAGGAAATAACTCTCCCCTTTGCTTTGGTAGTGCTATTATTAGTCACAACTCCAGTTTCTCAAGTGCCTCCCAAGTATTTTCCACTAGAATCACAAAATGAAATGCCTCAAGTGAAAACTTCACCTTCTTACTGTTTCCAATCATTCTCAAAGCCTGCTGCAAAGATCAACCAAGCCCACTTCCTGTACCAAATCAGGCAAAACTAATAGTGAAATGAAACACTGGGACTTTTTTGTTTGTTGGTTAGTTTGTTCATTTCCTCAGACAACTTTCCTAATCCCTTATCGAAGGTATAGAGGGGGAAAAAAATCTTAGAAGAGAGAAGAGATACCCAAGATTGTTTTAACTTAGCATCTAATCATCTGTCCCAGCTGAGCTGTTTTAATTTGTGGTCACCTGTGGTGCCGGTTTTCTCTAATTAGAAGGTGGGAATACCTGTTCTTTAAAGAAGTCTTTAATTATTCCACCCTTGAAATGCCTACCCCGTCATGGGGACCAGATTCATCACTCTCCCCTCACCAAAACCAGTGAAACATACACCAGTCTTTTTTTTTTTTTAAGGTTTTATTTATTTATTTGACAGAGAGAGATCACAAGTAAGCATAGAGGCAGGCAGAGAGAGGCGGGAAGCAGGCTCCTGCCGAGCAGAGAGCCCAACACGGGGCTCAATCCCAGGCCCCGGAGACCATGACCTGAGCCAAAGGCAGAGGCTTAACCCACTGAGCCACCCAGGCACCCCCATACACCAGTCTTTACATAAAAGCAGCTCCAGGACAAACCTTAAGATTTCTCTCCTAGGGTCTCATCCTAAACTCTCACAGTTACTTCCATCTCTGGATGCCAACCTCAAAATGTTTGCAGGAAAAAAGTTGGGAGACATAAGACATAACATTTTGCTTATCTAAGGTAGTTAGTTGCTAATAACTCTTTGAGGATATTACCTATGTTTTGGCAACAACACACCCCATGCTACAAATTTCAGGTTTCTATAAAGAACTGGGGAAAGGAAAAACAAACATACAAAATGGGATGGATCTAAAATTCAAAACTACCTAAGAGAAGGGGTGTGGGGCAGTGACCAGGGGAACTTCAGCAAACAGGTCCACATTTGGTGTAAAACAATTTTTCACAAAGGTCTATAATGTTCTCAAAAGTGAAATGTAATTGTTTTAATAGGAGTTTTAATCTCTTTAAATAACTGCTTATAGTTAAAAGCACAGTCCAAAATGCACAAATCCACAAAATAGCACTTTTATAGTATGCTCATCTTGTAATGAGAAAGTAATCCCACAAAATTAAAATTCCAGAAGACAGGATGTAGAAATCAGATGCCTGCCTGTGATTCAGTCGATTCTCCTGAACATAATATGCATTGCTGTGGTATATCAACAAATTAAGCCACAAATTCAGCCTCTTCTGAAACTCAGAAAATATTTCTCAAAAGTTCTTTACAACAATGAAAACTGTATTCATTTATTATACCAACAGTAAAAATACCAGCATACATGTTTCAAAACAAAAAACAAAAAACAGGGGCGCCTTGTGGCTCAGTGGGTTAAAGCCTCTGCCTTCGGCTTAGGTCATGAAGCAGGATCCTAGGATCAAGCCCCACATCGGGCTCTCTGCCTGCCTCTCTGCCTACTCTGCCTACTTGTGATCTCTGTCTGTCAAATAAATAAAATCTTTTTAAAAAAATCAGAAGGACAGGTGAATACAGGATCTCAAAAAAATTGGTATATGTAGATGACTGGCAGCAACAAGAGCAGAGAAAACAACTAGGGGCCAATGAAAGAGCCTGAGAAAGCTCTTTTACCTAGAAGGGAAAAAATAGGTAATGAAACAAAAGTAAGTTGAGCATCTAGGGTGGGCTCCATTTCCCAAGCAAATGGCTGCAAATATCAATTTGGCAGCTCACAACCAGAAAGGTCGTTTAACCACACTTTCACAAAGTGTTCAGCTGGGCACTTAATGGCTATGGGTGGCTACGTGTGTGCACACATTCAATGTTCGTAACTGGAACGCACTTAAGACCCAAGGCTCTAAAAGGCTCCTGTGAGTGGGAGAAGAAGTGGGAGCAGGAGGCACATCAGAGAGTTATATACACAGTGAGGAAAAGCTCAGAATTGATGGCCCAAAGGGAGCTATGTAACATGGGAGAGATTCAGGAGTCACAGTCAGAAGATGCAGGTTCTATTACTTCCATTTTTTACCTGGGGTACAAACAATACTCTGCTCACCACTGTGTGAGAGAAACTACCACAGACGGCCCACACGAACTGAAGTGGTACAGTTTGCGAGAAAAGCGGGGGGGCTAGTATGAAGGGGGCATATTTTCACTTTTTTCCGTTTTTTAGTATCTCTCTGATTCAACCAATTTTATAATATGAAATGTAATTATAGGAGAAATGTTGCGATACAACATCCAGAACTGTTATCTTTACAGGCAGCGCATGCTGTATTTCAACCATGTCCAACACTTAGTTTCACACTACTCACGTCTATCATACAAGCTATTCATATGGTGAGATGGAATATTTAAAAACAGTAGTATTGTACTATCAATAAAATGAAATTAATACTTTCTACCCCATTAGACATGACAGAAGTACTAGAACTCTTCCCACCATAGAAATCTCTAAATTAACTTCTGGTACTATAAGAGCTGCTCTCTGGGAAACTGATTACTCAGAAGAACTCATTTTCTGCCTCGTTCAAATAACAGGTCTCAGAGGTTCAGAACCATATGCTAACTGTAGCAGCCACCCAACTCTGTTCTTGGGAAAGATCAGCAAAGAGCAGATGGCCAGAAAATGCTGTCTGCTCCACCGTGTCTCCAAGTAAGGGGAGAGGCCTCAAGCCTCTGTGACAGAGGTGGAACCCACCTGGGTCAAGGGCACTAGCTCTGCAGCTCCTGCACCCCCAGGCCACGGAAAAGGCCATCACCCGCTCAATCATCCTTACCTACTCACAGAAAGCTCTGGCATCTGAACCCTTTGGTGCTAGTCAAAAAGCAAGCTCAGCAAATCCAAAGCTACAGGTGAGTAAGCAGAAAAAAAAAGAAAACTAAACCAAGTTTCAGTAAGTGATAAGAAGACCAAATTTGCTAAATCTGCTCTGTCCAATTTCAGGAGTCACCTCTAGACTTCCATGTTTTTTTGTTTTAATATGCTAAGAGAAATTCCACTGACAAACTTACACTGGCTTTAACAGCCAGATTCTTCGCAGTTCTTAGCAGCATGGCAACAAAAAAGGTGCTAGAAACACCTTAAGAAAAAACAGACCATCCCTTTCCCTTACCTTGGTTTTCTTCTTTCAAGTATTGTTTCTGAGACTGGTGTAATATGTGGGGTGTTTTTATCCCCAGTAAAAACAGTTATCATGTCAGGGTGGGGGTGGTAGAGTAGAAATAAAGGGTAATAGCATCTTGCCAGGGAATTCAAGTCCCCATGAAGAGCTCAGTGAGCAGCCCTGTCACATGGATAGGGAACAGACATCACATTTACTGAAAAGGATCACTGTTGTTGAGAGTTGGGGCCTTAATAACACTTGATCCAAAAATGACCCAATCAACGCTATTCCTTGTTATAAGTCATTTACGGAGACAAGGTCCACAGTTCTCCTATGAAGAACTCTTTGTTTTGCTACTTTCACCACGTTAGGAATATTGCTGACCAAATGAAAACTCTGAAACAGCCTCTCAGATCAGTATATACATTTTAGAATCATCTGACCTTCCAGTCCTAAAAATTAAGGCAGCCTCCCCTTTTCAACTGTTCCCAAGATATGTTAACATCAGGTTACCAGAGATCCCTCTCACACATCCCTCAGGCTCTTCTAAATTCGGAAAAGTTTACCTCACTTTAGTCCCAACAGTCCCTTCAAGCATAAAACTTGAGGTCAAGTTAGAACTGAATATAAACAGATTTCTATATTTAAGAATCTATTTAAGTAAAACCTCTTTTAAGGGGGGGGGGGGGGGGGTAAGTTGGGCTGGATGAAAGCCTCTCATTTCATTTTAGATTTAAAAACTGGAGAAAAGGGGGTTTGTTCTTTCAGGCTTCTAAATTATAACTTACATACCGTGGGGGTAAGGGTGGAAGCTAGTTTGCACTATCCCATCCCGAGATAATAATTCTTAAGTCTTCCTTCACCCATTTCATAAAATACAGTTACAAGTGATATGTTTGTGTGTCCTAAGTACTTGGTAAGTGTTCCCTCTCTTCTACCTGGCGAACCCTGAATGTCTCACTATCACTGCAGGAAGAAAGCTAGTAAGCAAGGCCTCTGAGCTTTCCCTGTTGCCAGCTGCTAAAAAACAACCAGGGGTGGGACTTTTTCCATATAAAGAAGGTTAGGCTGAGAAAGGAGTACTAAATAAACAGCTCTACTTTTCATTTTATTCAGGCCAAAGCTAACACTAAATTAAAGGGGGCTTCACTCTCTTTGGCACATTTATTTATCATAAACATCCTAGAGGGAGTGAAAAAATAGGGTCAGTGGGGGAGGGAAGGGTGAGAGAAGAAGGAAGGGAAGGGGGAGAGAAGATGAGGAGATAGAAGGCTGGCAAAGAACCGGAAAATTAGGAAAGAAGAAACTTATTTTAAAGGTTTAAGGAAGGGGCGCCTGGGTGGTTCAGTGGGTTAAGCCTCTGCCTTCGCCCCGGGTCGTGATGTCAGGGTCCTGGGATCGAGCCCCGCATAGGGCTCCGTGCTCAGCGGGGAGCCTGCTTCCCCCTCTCTCTCTGCCTGCCTCTCTGCCTACTTGTGATCTGTCAAATAAATAAAATCTTTTTTAAAAAAAAGGCAAGGTTTAAGGAAAACAGTACCAGTCCAAAGAGATCACTGAAGAGAATAGGCGCTCCCTAAGTTACTTACCAGCTTTGGGTCCATCGCTCTGCTGCCTTGGGCTGTGGCCTCCACCGTCTGCCCAAACTAATCAAAGTCAGAACCTGTTGGTACCTGCCTGGGAGGCCTCCAAACAAAATTCCAGGAACCCGGAAGTAAGGGCTCAGATTTGCAGCTGGGCAGCACAGCCCCTCCACAGCTAGGATGAGCCCATTCCAGGAGTGCACTACTTTGAAGGTCTTTTACAATGTTCCTATTGCCCAGGTAGCAAGAACCATTGAGGCATGCGAAACCTTTCATGTAACACCCCTATGTATCTGATAACAATGTCTCTCAAGGCAAAGATCAATACAAAGAGCATGCTCTTAGAAGTTCATGCACCACCTACAAACACACATTTATTCATCTCTTCTCACGTCTGTCTTCCTCAAAATAACTGTGAACTCCTTGAAGACCGATTTCTGCATCCCCACCACCAGTATAGCAGTAACAATACTTACTGAGCGCCTGACCCTGTAACACTTGGCCCTGCATTATTTAAGCCTTGCAACCCTCTTAGTTACCATTATATTGGCCCCTTTTTAAACTGAAGACACTGAGGTTCATAAAAATAACTTTCACAATGGCCCCACAGTTAATAATGCTAGAAGAGGGATGGCTGAACCCAGAGCCTATATTTTTAATCACCAGGCCAGTGGTTCTCAAATGGTTTGGTCTCAGGATCTCTTCACATTCATAAAAATTAAAAACCCCAAAGAGCTTTTGTTTAGGAGGGTTATATCCATACTTACCACGCTGGAAGTTAAAACTGGGTAATTAAAGGAGGGGGGGGAAGGAGAGAAAAAGAGTAAAACTCCTCTGATCTAACTTAGCAAATGGGCAAGGAATCCCTCATTAGCAGAGAATCTATGATATGGTCAAGGGAGAAAAGGATCTATCACCTTCTACACTCCCCTCTATAAGATGGACAGTAAAAACTACAAAATTTATAATAAAATACTGAGTCTTCAAGAGCCCTTAAGAGTCCTCAAGCATCACGAAGTTGCATTTAATTACCAGGTCCCTTTTTTAAAAAATAAAACTCTTCCTAGTCTTAGGTGAGAGGAAAAACAGGCCCTGGTCTCACCACCTGTAGCTATTTGTATAACAACTAAGGGGGAACTTTCAGGGTAGAAAACTCAGTACAACGTCCAACTCATAAACACTCAAATGCTGACTATAATCATTATGATTATTATTAGCTATAGGAAAGAAGAAAAGGACCAAGGAGAGAATTTTCCACTTCCACAAAACTTAGCAAGGTTTTCTGAACAGACATGTTTCCTTCCCTTACTCTAAAAATAAGCAAATAAGGGAAGGGGCTTGCTTATGCTGACAGGACAAACTGAGAAGACTAAAACCTATCTTCAAATATTTATTTTCCTATCTGAATGTCAACATTCCTTTCTGTCTTCACAGCAAGCTTGAAAAAAACAGCTACTGCTTTTGACCTTGTATTAAGGTCAAAAAGCACTATTTCAAATCTTGATTCTGCTAGAGATAGTGAATGACCTTAATTGTGTGGAACTCCAAATTATATAATAAGTTAGAAGCACAAGACCATAAAGTAGACGTTAGATTCTGATAGAGGAAAATAAATCAAGGCGATATAAATCATCTCTGAAGCCAAAGACACAGGCAGATATTCTACTGAAGGTTCAACAGTTTTTTCCGTCCTCCCAGGATATTCAACGTCTGCTGCATGGGGCCCATAATCCACATATAGCACAGGAAGGACCAGAGTCTCAGACATAAGGACCCTGTTAACAAAAGATTGACAGGGCCCTCTTCATTTATAGGTAAGAAGCAGAAGCCATTCTGACAGTCCCAAGGCTGGTTCCCTCAATACTTCTACAGTTGACTTCTCAAAGCTGCCCAAACAAAGAACTGATTAACAACCCTCGTCTATAAGAGTGAATTCTGAATTCATTTCTGGATTTTAATTTACAGATTCCCTAAAAATTTCCTTATCTGCCATGCTGTGGAAAAAACAAGTTTTTAGAGTCAGGTTTATTTACATGCTTTTAAACCCTTATTTAGTCCACAGGTTTATGCAAAGTAAATCTATATAATAAGCCTTAAACCTTAATCCAACAAGGCACTGAAAAAGCAGGTGGCAACCTCCAGAGCACTTAAATTACAACTACTAAGAAAAACCCACAGCAGTGGGTTACAGAAGTGTCCTCTGCTTTGTATTTCTTAAGTTATACTAACAGCAAAAAAACATGACAAACAAAAACAGAATCTTTAAAACTAAATATTTCAGAGGGGGAAAAAAAAAAAAACACTTGAGGACTCCTGAAAACATAAAAGACAAATGTTATTTATATCCTTTATTAATATGTTTTTATAAATGTTTTTCCTTTTGGCTCATCCATGCTGTAAATTGAAGGCAAAAGAAATAACACCCTCCCACTAAAACCAACAATACTGAGAACCACAGGGGAAGAGCCTAGGGGCTAGACCACTGAGGTCACGCCTACCAGGATTTGGTGCCACACAGAAATCTGTATCCCTCAGTGATATATTTAAAACAGAACTACTATCCTGATTTAATGTGTCTATTCACTGACCCTCAATTGTGTGCAGGGAAGGAAAACACTGTGTTGAATGCCAGCTTTATTTGAGCAGTCAGCTATCATGGGACTGTCAGAGTGGCTTCACAGCCTACTCTGTCTACCACGCAGTACCATCTCTAAGCCACGAATTCTGCCTTCCAGGAACCACCATGTATCAGGACACAACCATGACTAAAAAAACAAGTCAAATGGCCTGCCAGAAGTAACAAGGAATGTGATGGCCAGCAACCATGCTTACATGTATCACTTTATGAACACAATTTCATTTAACTGAGAGATTATCTCCTTGAATAAGTTCTAGCCAGACTCCTCTGAAACTCTCTTCTCAACTAGGCCTTCACCTAAGGACTGGAACAAGCTCAGTTTCTAACAGCTCAAGGCACATCCCTAGGATGACTAGGCCCCCTTCCCTTAAAATACTTGCCTGAGAAAACTCAAGCTGCCAAAAGGAAATGTTTCAGTCCTAACCTGACGAAACAGCCCCTATCTCCCAGTGTCTGTGGTGGGGGAGGAGCCTAACTTTAGTGAGAGCTAGCTAACAAACCCAGAGGGGTGTCATAGGGATGAACCTTTTACTTCTCTGACTCTACAGAGGTCCTGCTCACCCCCTTCTCTATTCCCTCATTCTCCCTTTAAAAGGGCCAGTCATCTCTGTATAGATTGAGGTTGAGTTCAGTTCACGCTGGACTCTTTTTTCCCTATTGGAATAGTTTTCACAGATTAAAATCTGTCTTTACTACTTTAGTGTCTGACTCTGTTCATCTTTGACAATTGTTACCACCGCCTTTTGAAACAGGCACTATCGTGATTCATCATAATTTACAAATGAAAAAGTAGGTTCTTAGGTTCAGTCACTTTCCCAAGATCCCCTCCAATTTGGTGGCAGCCCGGGCAGACAGTTAACTGTCCACCACTGGTACTTCCTGTAAACTACACTGGCACAAGGACAAGAGAACCCAAGAAGCAAGGCAAACCACAGGGGCCAGAAAAAGAAAGAGAGGTCATTAGATGTTGCAAAAAGCACCAGAGATTAAGTCCCTAGGGTATTCTGAAAGTACAAGAGAGTAAGATTCAAGAGGTCTAGGAAAAAAAAAAATTACTGAACCGAGAAAATCTTTTGCAGATCATTATCCTATTTCCTTCACTTTACAGATCTCAAAGCATTGGGGCATCTGGGTGGCTCAGTGGGTTAAAGCCTCTGCCTTAGGCTCTCAGGTCATAATCCCAGTGTCCTGGGATCAGCCCAGCACCTGGTTCTCTGCTCAGCAGGGAGCTTGCGTCCCTTCCTCTCTGTCTACTTGTGATCTGTCAAATTAATTAATTAATTAATATTTTTTTTAAAAAATAAAAAATGTTTTTTTTAAAATCTCAAAGCACTAAATCGCCTCCCAGAGGCAACTACTATCAGTTTTGTTCCACCGAAACTGTCTTTAATTGTCCAGTGTAAAAAAAAAGACATCCTACTGCTTTTAAAAACAGAAAAAGTCTGCATATAAATTAATTTTAGTCCTAACTGCAAGCATTTCTTTCTCAGTATATTGTGCCTAAAAAGCTTTAATCCCTCAAGTTAGCCCCTGCATTCATTAAGAGTCCAAGTCAGTTTCCAGTCAGAAGCTGTTTTTCTAATTTATTTTATTCAATGGATGGGGGGGGGGATCCAAGGTTTATGTAGATACTCCTTGCTGTTTGAAGTATTTAGGAATGTATTTTAGTGACTTCAGAGAAGTAAAAAGGAATAGTCTCCATTTTTAAAAAAATTTTTTCAGGGACAGGGCAGGCAGTTGTCCCTGCTAACTTTGAAGGACCTATTTGGTGGTGGTGACAAGGCAGGGGCGGCACCATGGTCCAGAAGCGAGCTCTGAGTCAAACCCTGGTCCAGGCCCAGCTCTCACTACCACCTACAAGATACAGTACATCTACGTGTTGGGTAACCTCTCTGAATTTCATCATGTTCCCAGAGCCTGCCATAGAGCAAAGGATCAACAAATATTAATTCACAGCCTTCCTTTCTACTTTGATTTACTCCTGGCAAACTTTTGAAAAAGCCAGAAGAGGCAGGAATCTAAATGAAGAAGTAAGAATGGAGGGCATAGTAGAAAGAAAAGCATAATTTGGGCCTGAATGATAGTGAGTAACCAGAAAATGACAGCTTTTTTCCTTTTCAAACTTTCTTTCATCTGAGTCACCTCTTCCAGACATAGACTCCTGGCCTTGAGCAATTCAAAAGGAGTGGCAGAGAAAAGAAAGGGAACGCCCATCATCTTTAATGTGTGCACTCATCAGCATGTTTAATAAAACACTAAGCAGCCCTACCTCCAGACTACTCCAGGCCTGTTTCTTTTCCAGATAATACTACTGGATATTTCCCAATCTCAGAGCTATCAGAGGCAACAATTAGTAATAGGGGGAAGAAACCCCAAACAAAACAAAACAAAAAAACAGCTCACATCAGATAATTCCTAATTAACCTAAGTAATTCAGAGCAATGATGTACATTCATAAATTCTTCCAAATCATGCAACCAACTTAATTTAATCCAAGAATTAAAAAGGGGCACACCTCTTATTCCCCAAATCAGGGTGGCAGCTTACTACTACTATAGTCAACCAATAGCTCTTTACTTACTTTATGGGTCATCCATACTGTAAACTGAAGGCAAATGAAATAACCTACCACTAGAGCCAACTAACCAACCAACCAATAACCTCCCAATTGTGTACTGAGAACCACAAGGAAAGAGCCTAGGCGCTGGACCACTGAGGTCACACATAGCAGGATTTGGTGCTACACAGAAATCTGTATTCCTTAGTGATATTTTTAAAACAGAACTACTATCCTGATTTCATGTGTCCCCATTTTCATGTCTCCCAGAGAGATATGAGAGACCCATGTTGGTCATTCAAAATGTCTGACCAACAGAAACCCACACACCCCACTGAGAGAAAAAGCACCAAATGTCGGAATGGCAGCTTTTCTAGGTGACAAATAATTGTGCAAGATTAAACTTTATTAGCAGCTTTATCATCCATGTTTCACAGATCTGTCATAATGACTAACTTCTCATAATCAAAACTCCAAATTACCCAATAGCCCCTATTTCCCGTGTGTGGACAGCTCATGATAGCACAGCAAGTATTAATACTGAGATAGTAAAACCGATCTGTCAAGAGAGAAAGGAAGGAAATGAGGAAGGTGGGAGAAAGGACGAGGAAGAAGGAGGGAAAGACTGATTAATCTTTTTGATGCCAAAGCTTTCATTACTTTTATTTTAATGGATACTTTTCTGAAGTGTACTTTCAGTCAACAGACCTTTATTAAGTACCCACCAGGTGCCAAGTATTTTAAGTGTCACAAAGAGCAATTTTGTGGTCCTCATAAAGCTTACATCCAGCAGGAGGGAGCACCATTTCACTGAAGTAACAAATGAGGAATGTTACAAACTTAAAATACTGAGGGACAAGCTGCAATGGGGTTTATCTTATGCTGGACAATCAGAAAAAACACTGATGCAACTTCCCTGAATGATGGAGAATCTGCAACAGAATGAGTTATTGTAATGCATTAGAGCTGAATTCAAAATACATAAGGAGCAGTTATATGCCAGGCCACTCTGATACACAAAGGGGCACACAATAGTGATCCCTCTCTAACACTAATCAAATATTACACAAACAAATATAAAAACACAACTGTGCCACAAGCTATGTCAGCAAGAGACGGTGCTAAAAGTGCCTATATTTGTGACCAGGACCCAGCTGAGGACATCCGGAAGCACCTGCAGAAGTCTTAGGTGCTTGGCAGGCAGGATCCAAACAAGTAGGGGCTGACAGAAGGCCAGTGTGATGGCAGCACAAGGAAGAAAGGGGACCATGGCACCCGGCTGGGTCCTGGACTGAGTAAGAGGCTGGACCAAGCTGGGCATAGAGTCATATTAAAGAGTTTGGCCTTCATCCTATGAGCAATGGGTAACCACTGAAGGAGAAAGACCTAATATGGCTCTTGTTCTGAACAGATCCTTACAGTTCAGCTGTAGGGAACAGATCAGATGTAGAGAGGCCAGGCAGGTTAGGATGAAGGCTACTGCCAGGGATGGTGTGAGAACAAATGGGAAGGAATTCAGGTCTCAGAGGCAGGACTATCTCTAGAATTTTTAAACTTTTGAAGTATCTAATATTCACTTGCTTTTGATGGAATAAAACAACTATAAATAGTGGACTTGTGTAAAATATAACAGGGAAAAAACATTAGAAAATAGAAGGTGGGAGAAGTGGGTTTCTCCCCTCAGAAAAAGCACCATTCGTCCCAAGAGCATCTGTCGGCAACCATTCCAAGTACTGAGACTTCAGTGTCACAATCACACTTTAGTCAGTCAACCATCCTATTCATGCCACTCTCGAATTTACATCTTTCTTTCTACCTCCATTTCTAGTTCCTATTCCAACAGCATCCAAACGGGTCTCCTTGTCTTCAGCCACACTCTGCTCCATGCTACCTTCTCCACTACTGCTGAAGAGCTTGTTCCAAGTCCAAACCTCACTCTCTCTGCCCCTGCTGCTTCAAAGCCTTCAACCTGCAGCTTCAGGATAAAACCTGAATTCCTCTGGCTAGATACAAAGGGCCTCCTATGGGCCAGTTGGCCCCTGCCTGCCTTTCTGCCTTGGCCCTGCCCCACCCCCAACAATGACTGAGAAGAGTGACTTAAGGGTATTATGGGAAGCATTTAGCCCAAAATCTACAGATTTTTCATTTGATCTCCACAGGAAACCCTACTACAAAAATAAAACAAATGGTGCCTCATTGGTGCCCTGGCCAGGCTATTCAAGAAGCCTTCCATTCAGACACTGTCCAAGAAACAGAAGACCTTTGCCCTCTAACAACTTCCACCTGTCTAGTACATAGGTGAAGATAAACAGGGCTCGCCTTAGCAAAAATGTTGGAAGTTTGCCAAGGAGAACCCCATTTGTCACTGCAAGACTGCCCCCTCATCCCTTTCACTCTCCCTTTATACCCTAGAACTCTCCTGTTTTCCAGCCCAACATCTCCTTGCCATCTAACAGGTAACTCAATTATACAGCAACTGAAATTCAATCACTACACTGTACATTTGCATGTTAAGCCTTTACTGTACACAAAGGGAAAACAAAAGGCATTAGTGCTGCACAGAGGAATTTGAAGTTCTGGCCAGTGAGAAGGGAGGTAGTAAAATCTTCGTCTGATGCTGCCTGTCTCTGAACAGCACCTTGCCCACAGACACAAGTGGGAACATAAGCTTACTGGACCTGGCCCCTTCTGACTCCCATCCCCTTTTCCCCCAGGTCCACCAATGCTGAGGAATTCTGAGCCCATTTTCTCAGGAGCTTTCTTTCTCTCCCCAGTCACCCCCGGTTTCAATTCCAGCCGACCACAGCATGACGACCATGCTGTTCCCTGAACAACATGACCAGCACACAGACCCAGAACCTCTCTCCCTACAAAGCAGGACCGGAAAGCAAGCAAGGAAGAAGGGTTGGGGGCATAGTCAAAGCAGCCAACCCTCTGCATGTGAGGCCATGGGAGCATAGGGAAAGTAGGCCAGTTCTCAGAGAGTAATAAGCAGGGCCCTGAGCTTGCCAATGTGTGCATGAATCAATGGGTAACAACCAAAAGCTGTTCATCTGGCAAATGGGTGCATGGTTACAGATACAAAATGCTGGCTTGTTACGTAATAAGGGCAATTTCAATCTTTTAAGTAAACTACCTCATATTGGTGGTAAATTACCATTCACAGAAATCAGGTGCTTCAGATTTACCTTGAGAGTTTTGGTTTTTTTTTTTTTAATACGACAGTAAACTATGTATATGTAACAATCAAGTGTTATAATGTAAAAGAAAAAATAAGGTGCTAAGGGATAGGTATAACATTTTACCAGGTGATTGCTTTCTTTGTATTTTCTACCATATCTGATTCTATACAGATTTCAAACTTCAATCTTCTCTATTATTAAAGAAACTATAATATGATTTCCCTGAATAATGGATAATGAATCAACTCATTCATAGGATCTTTTTTCTGTAGCAGTCTCAATAATAACAGAAGAAAAAAGATTTAAGAAATTCTTACCAGACACTCTCGGGGACAAGCTCTGTTAAATTTATGAAGTCCCACTACGCGCCACATACCACTAGACTCACCCTTAGTCCTCCACCCCTCTGAGGCCAGTGTTAACTATTTCCAAGCTGCAGTGCAGGAACAAAGGCTCCAGGAAGGTGTTAAGTGACTTTTTCAAGGTCACAGAGCCAGTTTGTAATAGAAGCGACACTGGCTCAGAAATATCATTCCAAAGCTTTGCTCTTTCTATAGCAGAGTCTGTCATTCGTCTAGGAAAATGGCTCCCTGGAAAACAGGGAGTATGGAGCTGCCCCTTAGAACACAACTATGTGCTCATCACCTACCTCGATTGGCACTGTACAAGGCCACCTGCATACACCTCTTCAAGGTGAAACTCAGCACAGGGGACCGGGGTGGTGGGGAGAGGTGATTATTTCTTTCTTTCAGGTCAAAAAAATTAAAGTTAAAAGATTATTTGTCCAAGGTTTCCAAGCTACTAAATGGTAGAAAAGATATTTAAATCTTGGTCTGTCTGGCTCTAAATCTCTGTTCTCAACTGCCCCAAACACTGTGTATTTTGCCCCTTGGCCTGACAAGCTGAGAGCCACAGGAGGCTGGGACATCAAACACCTACATCTTCCTGACTCCGCTCTTCTCCCTCAACATGGGAATGTCTTCTCCTACATCTCCTACATCAACTGCACTAACTAACGCCCAGTGTTCATCTCTCTAGTGTCAACTTTCAGAGAGATCCAATTCTAGATCCAAGATCCAATTCTAGAATCAAGATACCAACTTGCTAGATAACCTCATGAAAGAAGTTTAACCTCTCTGAGCCCCAAGAGGTTAACAGACCAGATGACCACAAAGGTCTTCTACAGGCCTTATATACAGTGGTTTCGGACATCCCTTCATCCTTTCCCTGAGGAGTCAGGCCTCTCCTGACCATCACCAACAACAGTCACTTGCTTCCTCAATCACATAGGGTCAGGTACAAGCTCCAGGTCTGGGCTTAGCTGCTTTTGTCCTCCTGCAGACATGGAGATTCCAGGCCAGGGTAAGGGGCATTCGAAGGCCTAAAAATAGCAGGCTGATTTTAGATCACTGTGGCTCATTGAGTGGGTGAGTCCACAAAACCATTATCCCATCAGTTCCAATCCACAGCCCTGGAAGTCACCCAAAATGCTTCTCTGGGGTGCTGGAATACTGGCTTAGAGGTCAACTGACATGGGGTTCCAGACCAGGAGGAATGACAGCTCCAAGATTCTAAATACACAAAGGAGAAAGGCTTTTGTCTTTCCAAGCACTTCATGGTTGGGAGGGGAAGGAGTAACTAACTGAAACCATTCTACAAAACCTGCGAAGGATAGCTAGAGAAGAGGGGAAATGTAGTTGTACAGGGTAGAAAAGGGACAGGAGGCCAGGTAAAGGAAACAACTCCTCTGGATTTTATAATATCCCCTTTTCTGAATAGTGAAACTTTTTTTTTTAAAGATTTTATTTATTTATTTATTTGACAGAGAGAGATCACAAGTAGGCAGAGAGGCAAGCAGAGAGAGATGGGGAAGAAGCAGGCCCCCTGCTGAGCAGAGAGCCCAATACGGGACTCCCTCCCAGGACCCTGAGATCATGACCTGAGCTGAAGGCAGAGGCTTAACTCGCTGAGCCACCCGGGCACCCTGAATAGTGAAACTTTTAAGCATTACTCATCGCAAGATGGTAAAACCACTCATTCTGAGATGGGTGCCTGCCATTTTCCCTTCAGCTCCACTCCACAAAAGCCCATCCTGATTACACTCCTGAGGAGTAATCAGTTCTCAAAGGAATAAAATCAACATAAAATAAGTAAGTTCTGGAGTGTTTATGAAGGAAGGGTGTGTGGGTCACTTCAGCCCCAGGGCCACAGTAAATTACACACCAGCTACTCCTGCAGGCTTTCTGAGCCCATTTCATCTTCCACTGAGTTTTAAATTAATAATAAATTATATTAAAACCTACACCTACTCCTTTGATGCTGCTTTTACTACACATGTTACACAGAAACTTGCAGAACCAGCTTCCCTTTCCAATTCTGAAGAATAATTTAAAATTAAGGGGAGGATTCACTATATATTCACTATATTGGTAAGCCCACAGAAGATTATGGGAGTCTTAACAGCGAAATCCACTAAAAGAACAAAACTTATTTCATTTAAAAGGAATTTCAAAAACACAGAAACAGGGTGCATCAGGTTCAAGTTCAAATCCTTTCCTTTCCTCCTAGCCTCCATACATCAGTTCATTTGTAAAAGAGGATTTTTAGGGCAGTGAAAATACTCCATGTGATACTATAATGACAGAAATATGTCCAAACCCATAGATGTGCAACACCAAGAGTAAACTAATATGAATTATGACTGGGTGATGATGAAGTATCAATGTAGTTTTGCCAATTGTAACAAGTGTACCATTGTGGTAGGGGATATTGATAACATGAGACACTGTGCATGTGTAGGGGTAAGAGGTACATGGGAAATCTCTGTATCTTCTTTATATGTTGCTGCAAACCTAAAACTACCTTAAGAAAATAAAGTATTGGGTGCCTGGGTGGCTCAGTGGATTAAGCCTCTGCCTTCAGCTCAGGTCATGATCTCAGGGTCCTGGGACAGAGCCCCACATCGGGCTCTCTGCTCGGCAGCGAGCCTGCTTCTCCCTCTCTGTCTAGTTGTGATCTCTCTCTCTGTCAAATAAATAAATAAAATCTTTTAAAAAAACACTTAAAAATTTAAAGTATTAAAAAATAGGAATGGAGGGGTGTCTGGGTGGCTCAGTGGGTTAAGCTGCTGCCTTCGGCTCAGGTCATGATCTCAGGGTCCTGGGATCGAGCCCCGCATCGGGCTCTCTGCTCAGCGGGGAGCCTGCTTCCTCCTCTCTCTTTGCCTGCCTCTGCCTGCTTGTGATCTCCGTCTGTCAAATAAATAAATAAAATCTTTAAAAAAAAAAAAAAAATAGGAATGGACTATTAATTATGTAAGAAAGCAAACCTAATATTAATTATAATTTCTAAGATAATATATAATTTTTCACTTTACAGTTATTTTACCTTTTCTGTAGGTTTAAAATTTTTCATAAAAAAATGTTGAGAGGAAAGCTCCTCAGGCAATTATAATGTACAAACATTACCTTGAAATGTGGTCCCAACCCAGCAACTTCCACAGTGCCCACTAACTTGTTAAAATACAGATTCTCAGCACCACTCTAGATCTACTGGCCTTTACACTGTGAGGTGGGGCTCAGCAAGTGCCCCAGGGAAGGAAAAGCACTGATCATGACCTTGCTAATGGGCAACAGAGAAATACGCCATGACTGTCAGTATGTCTGAATCAAAATCCCAACAATGCTCCAGGGCTGGGAAATCAGGAGACTACTTGGGCTTTAATCTTAAAGTTAACCAATTCTGGGTGCTACCTCATTACTTCATCAGAGAAAGCTGAACTTGATGATGCTCTACCTTTCTTGTTCCATGTTTCCTACATTGAGTCCTAAATGTGCTCATCACAAAGTCTTTCCGTTTTACACCTTTTAACAGAAGAGCTAACTGCCAGGTCAACAGCTAAGTGCCTATTTCTCTTTCATCTTATACTACCCTGTACATACAAAAATACATGGAGTCTAAAACACAGGTCATTTATTTGGTAAGCTACGTCTGAGAAAAATAGTTTTCATTTCAGATAAAATGAATAAATAATATTGTTTTTAAGGAGTTCCACAATTAAGGTCAAAAGGCCACCTCACTGACTATACAAGGTTCTTTGATACCTCTGGGTTTTTGAGATAATAGTATTTTGTAAACTCTCTCAAGACCTTGGAAATACACTCTACTGAGCTTACAAGAAATAAATCCTGGGGCGCCTGGGCAGCTCAGTGGGTTAAGCCCCTGCCTTCGGCTCAGGTCATGATCCCAGGGTCCTGGGATCGAGTCCCACATCAGGCTCTCTGCTCAGCGGAAGCCTGCTTCCTCCTCTCTCTCTCTCTCTCTGCCTACTTATGATCTCTGCCTGTCAAATAAATAAATAAAACTTTAAAAAAAAAGAAAAAGAAAAAAAAAGAAATCCTTCTCTTTTTGAAAATGGTACCTGCATGAGAAAATCCTAAATGTTCTGTTTCTATTGATCACTTGCAGACTATTGAAACATAAAGCATTACAAAGTTACAAAAGAGTAGAACTGGGGATGCCTGGGTGGCTCAGTCGGGTAAGTGTCTGCCTTCAGCTCAGGTCATCATCCCAGGGTCCTGGGATAGAGTCCTGCATCAGGTTCCCAGCTCAGCATGGAGCCTGCCTCTCCCTCTGCCTGCTGCTCTGCCTGCTTGTGCTCACTCACTTTTTCTCTCTCTGACAAATAAATAAATAAAATATTAAATTTAAAAAAAAAAAAAAAAGAGAACTGAAGTCCTAGCTCATTTGTAAAACAATCAGGCACAACAAATCACATTTGCTCTTTCCTGTGTAGTTTAAGGAACATGTTCTATAATCCTGTCCCCTAAGGCCCTTTCACTCCAAAATAAAGTTTTTTATGTTCTAAGTAAAATACGAAACCTTCATGATGGCTTGTGACAGTAACAGCCAGGCCAACCGCAAAGTGAAAACTGAAAAAAATACTTTTTAGTAACAACCATTAAAAGCCCATAATTAACTCCAAGATGATTAGCTAACATTAGCTGGTATTCAGCTACAAATGATGAAGTTTAGGCAACAATAAAATCAAAACTAAAATACAAAAGAGGCAAGGCTCATAAATTAGCTAACTAATTTTTCTGTGGCATTGCATCCATACCTATCTACATACCCAAAGGAGGCCACATAACCTGGGACAGTAACTGCTACACTAGTTCAAAAGTAGTTTTCTCAATTCCTCCAAAGTTCTTGAATCACCACCAAAAGAAAAAAAAGCAATACCCAAAAACCCTTTGTAATTCTGAATCCTTACTCAAAGGTGAGAAAGCCAGTTTCAAAAGTCTTAAATTTGCAACTCTCTAGCATATAAATCAATCTGGTTTGTCCTCAGTCACAATATAAGAGATGGCAAGGCTTAATGCATTATCCCCAGCCAGAGTCCAAGTTCCTTCCAACAGCCACACCCAAACCTCAGGAAGCTGTGAAACTAAAAAACTATAGCTCACTTCCCTTGACGGGTCTGACACTTAGCTTTGACCCAAATTCCACCAATAGAAATTAGGTGGCCACAGAAAAACAGCTTTTAAGAACAAGAGGACAGAGAGAAAGGAAATGCAGGATACAAACTACTCTGCTAAGTCCTACAGATTTCTGAAAGCCAAATGTGAATACCACATGACAACAGGTGTCCTGGCTCCTTGCCAATCATCGGCCACAAATGCCACCCACCAGAGTCTTCCTTTCACACCCAACAGTGTTGAGATGCTGATTTTGGCACAGTACATGATGAGAGAATGTCTCTTTTCATGTTATCTTGTAGACCTGAAGCCAAAATGGTGATGAGCAGGGTTTTTTTAATCCATCGTTTCATCAGTTAACACACCCAGCAGCTCTAGTGTGCTCACACCGAGGTTGGGGAAAAGGTTTGATCATCCAAGAGATCCAATTCAAGTTAAGTCTCAGATAAGGTATGCGTCATGCTCATCTCACCATTTACCTTTTGTGACTACAGAATGAATGCACCCGCAAGAGTAAATGGTTTCAAAATGCAGAACTTTTTTTTGCTTACCTTTTTAGTCTGCAAAACTTGAAACATACCACAGAAATAAAAACAATCTCCCATCCATCCATCACCAGCTTTAATAATTATTAGTGCATGATCAATTTTGTTTCATCTTTACTCCTAACCATCTCTTCATGCTAGGCTATTTCGAAGTAAAATTCCAGGCATGTATTTCATCTGCAAACACTTCAGTATTTATAAGAAGCAAATGCTTTGGAAACTAGTATTTCCCAAACTGGCTGTACAGTCAATGAACTCATAGGGTTAGGGTTAGGGTTAGAGTTAGGGTTAGGGTTAGGCTTAGAGTTAGGGTTAGGGTTAGAGTTAGGGTTAGGGTTAAAAAAAAAAAAAAGTCAACTTCTGGGCCTCAGCAGTAGGTGTGGGTAAGGTACTAGAATCACTTTTGTAATCCTTCAGGGTAAATCTCGCACAACCGGAATAGAACTATTCCTTAAGTTCTAGACCCAAGACTGATTTTTGTTTCACTCCTTCAAAAAAGAGACTCTTTTGAATGTGGCAAAAATATCAAACCAAGAAACCAATTTAGACCAATAACACTGGGATATAGCCTTTAGTGGAACCAGGTACCCTATATAAATCAATCTTCTAATGAATCCCTTTATTAGAATTAGAGGTTTCAAAAAGAGCTGCCTTTTGAAAGTACTCAAAATTTTAGGGATAAATGGGCCCACATTAGCCCACCCCTTCCTTTTGTAGATAAGTACTCTTAGGCCCAAAGAAATGAAATGACCAGCTCAAGATAACTGATTCACGGAGGATTCCCTCCTGGTCTCTTGAGGATCTGCTGCTCACTGACCTCGTGGCTTTGCCCGTTATCCTGGTCCCAAAGGACTATCCCCGGGTCCACAGCCTGGCAAGCAAGTATAACACCATCCTGCACACTGTCTGGATAGCACAGACACTGGGTCCACTCGTAAGCACCACCATCTCTAAATAGGTCATTATCAAACCAGAACACATCCACAGTTATCATGCCAAACACGAAGAGATCATCAAACATAAAAACACAGAGAGGACCAAAGTGCTCATTCTAAAGCTAAGAAGCCTTCAGGAGACATGAGAGGTCTCCATTATCTGTCTAGTCATCCCTCACTAGGGAAACGTTACAGGGAAGAAAAGTTCAGCGGACATTTTGTTAACTGCAAATTTGCAAATGCAAATAATGGTGGCAAATAGCTCCTGTCCCTATGAGTTCACAATGGACAGGACAAAGAATTGGACAGATATGCTGTGTTGTAGGGGGGCTTCTTGAATGTGGGCAGAAGGAAGCACAAACTAGTTAACCTAGAAGTTCCTTGTCCATTTCCCTTATCAAGACCTCATTTCGCTAGGTCAGTTTATGGTTCTTCTCCATCCCTCTGTTGAGAAAACAAAACAAGGCTGGCAACAAAGAATTTAAAAACAAGTAGTTAATGTTTTGAACCTTCAAAAGATCTTATCTAAGTTTCTTAATGTGAAACCTATAGCCTCTATTCACCAGGTTTCTGGCCCAGGGTCTTGGCTATGTAAGGCAGAGGCTTTCAGCCTAACTGCACAAAAATGGTGAGTAAGAGTTTTCCAGGGGCACCTGGATGGGTTAAGCCTCTGCCTTCAGCTCAGGTCATGATCTCAGGAACCTGGGATCAAGCCCCACATCAGGCTCTCTGCTCGTCAGGGAGCCTGCTTCTCCCTTTCACTTTGCCTGCCTCTGCCTATTTGTGACCTTTCTCTATCATATAAATAAATAAAATCTTTTTAAAAAATGAGTTTTCCAGAGTTTGTCCTAAAAGCAAATTATAATCTCCTTTATCCAAGTTCAGTGCTTATCTAAAGCCTATCTTTCTTACCTTTACTATACAAAACTAAACATTTTCGGCAATTCTATCCTATATTTACTACAAGTAATTACAAGAAAAATGTTACCAATGTACTAGTTTACACAAGATGTCTGTCTTATATGCAAAAATAATTAGGGGAGATATCCTCAGATAAGATGCTCAGATAAGATACTATACTTCTACTAGTATCAACGTTTGATATATGCAAAATCAAGTCAACTGTGCATCATTCTGCATTAACAGAAAACAAGGGTAAGAAACATGATTCTCAGACTTAGCCTCAATAGCCTCTTCCTCCAGAAACAATATAGGAATCCCCCAGAAAATGTCCTCTAATGAAGTCCTTATCTATGAAAAGAAATCTTTACAAACCATGAAAACAACAAATTCCCAATGGAAGAACTTCTAACATAATACCTAGTTAAAACTTGAAGTCAGTCAGAAAATCAATAGTAATTCATGACCTTTTCATTCAGGAAAGGAGATGAAAAGAAAAAAAAACATAGCAAGCAGATGTTGATTTACCTCTTTCTCTCAAATACAAAACTAGCTAAGGAGCAAATTTCCACCATCAACTGAATCTGTGTCTTCCAAAACAATAAATGAAGGTGGTAGGGTGGGGCGGGGGGGGGGGGGGCTCTGAGTGGCTCAATCAGTTGGGCGGCCAACTCTTGGTTGCAGCTCAGGTCATGATCTCACGGCCTCTGCGCTCAGTGGGGAATGTGCTTTAAGACCCTCTCCCGCTGCCCTTCCACCTGCTCATATGCTCACACTCTCTCTCTCAAATAAATAAATCTTTAAAAAAAAAAAAAAAGAGGGTAGAGGGAGCAAAAGTAAGAAGAAAAGAGGCAAAGGACTTTCAAATTCAATCCCTAGCAGAGCCACAGGGAAGAAGCTTACCAATTCTAGACAAGTATTGACCAAGCTGTTTATAAGTATGAATGCACATTAGAACAAGGTATAGAGCTTTTTAAAATTCCACCATGCAGGTGACACCCTCAATATAATCAATTCTGAGACTCTGGTGTTTCAGCACAGTTTTTTTTTCAGCTTCCTAAATGACTGAGATATGCAGGCAAGGCTAGGACTCACTGGTTTAGTTGAGGCTTACAAGCTCCCCACTGATTCCAAGGTACATTCTTCAGGGTGGAGAACCTCCTGCCTATGGCTTCAGATTTCCCACTATTACTGTTTCTGTGCTATAAACCTCAGTCAGGATTTCAAAGCCAGAAGAAGGTGCTCAGAAGGACCTCCGTTGAGACAGTACAGTGGGAGTTAGGAAATAAAACTAGCCAGAGAAGCTGCAGTCAGCCAAAAGTGAGCCTACTGTCTTGCTGACTTACTGGTTAAGGGAAGAGGAGAGATGATGAGAGAGGAACTCTGCCTATCAGGCATTTGCTAGGGAACTGAAGGAAAGCATTACTACAGCTTTAGGAAAACTCATATTCTATAGGAATTACCACAAAACAAAAAGCAATAAACCACTCCTATCCTTAACACACTACTCAAATACATTTCCCATAGATATTATCTCTTGGGGCCTTCCTTCCCCACCCATCAGCTACCTCCTAAGTTCAAAAAGTCTGGGCCACCTCCTCTCTCAAAATGGCCTTTTTATCCTGGTCTAGAAGAAAACAATACACCTCTTTGAAGACATTCAGAAGTACATTTCGGATTCTCCAGGCTATTTTAGGGGATTACCTTTCTATCGATGTCTCCCATGAAATATTGACAATTTCTAGGTTTTCCTCTCTTTTTTTAACCTCAGGGCCTACTGACATGTTCTACGGCAGAAAATCTTTTTTCCTTTAAATTTTAATTTTACACCTTTAAATTAAGGTGTATATGTAAAATGGGAATGTTACTTCTGTACTTTTTAAATGACTTGAGATCTGAATTCATGTTGGTAAAGCTCCTATGAGTAGTGCCAATGGCAACTCAGCTCGAGTATACTTCCTTTAAAGGACAAATTATAAAATGTGGTTTTTATTAATGTGACACATAGAAAAATCAAGTATTAAAAATATTCTCCAAAAAACAGCCTGATGCAACTAATACAACAAACTGCAAAATACCAATTCTGCCAAAACCAGTTTCAGAAAAAACTTGTCTGCTTTCCAAACAGACAAATGTATTAAGTATTCAGCAAAAATTACTGAATCAATCAGCCTGAATATATCTGAATTTTCAGAGAGCACAAGCTAAAAATCAAAGGAGAAAATGATAAAAAAAAATGTTTATTACAGTGCCTGCACATAACAGGCACGCAATACAAGTGTATTTTTTAAAAATAAGGTGAGAGAAAGCCACAGTATCAAGTCATTTCACGGAAAAATGCAAAGTCCCTTTGGCAGTTTACTATACAGCTGATAAATATCTTGAGCCATTTGCTCCCTCCACCCCTTTGGGTCCTTGAGGTTGAATGTGAGGCTCTCTGAAGTTCTTTTCAGAACTCAGTCTGATTCCAAGCCTTCCTCAGGAGAATCACAGACCTTACCCACTATACCCCCACCCAACCCAAGACATACACTGAAGCACCACTGTGACATACACATCTCTGCCCAGGTTTTTTTCTTGCCGTTCAGCAGTACTTGAAATCTTCAAGTTCTTCCTCCCTTCCATCCACCAGTCCCCCTTTTAGAACTTCCTTATTTTCATGATCGGTCTTCTGAATGACAGTGACAATGTGACAGAGAAAGTGACAATGACACCTTCTACTGCCTGTTTTCTCAGACACAAGAGAGAGCATATAATCACAAACCAAACAGCATGCCTAGAAGTCTTCCCAAATTATCCACCGGATTATATTTACACCTGCCCATTTTTCTTCTCTTGACTCAAAACACAGCTGTTGTCTGAAAGGCCTGCCTCTGTTTGGGTCTACAATATTCCCCACAATACCACAGAGGAGTCAGATGACTATTTTCACTAGAAACTTACTGCCACGGCTCAGATACCACCCTCCGCCTCTGACTTACTCTGCGACCCCCTCACCCAGAAACCCTGGCTCATTCCTTTATTCACTCACTCATTCACTCTCTGAGACACTCATTTTGTGCCAGGAAATGCTCTAAAAACTGAAATGGAATATGAGAATCATAACCAGTTTCTTATTTTGACTTTTGTCATGTCACTAAATCACCAGAGTGGGAGGGGTAGCACTTCACTGCACTGTCTGCCACCCAGAAAGAAAGCACTTGAGAGTGAGGACAGAGGAGCCTCCCACCCTCCCAACCTCTATGAACCTAAGTCCTGACCAGGCCAAAACTCCCTCACTATTCATCTGTAACCTAAGGGGTCAGGCTACAAAAATGCTATGCCTCCCCAACATAAACATCCCATGATTCCTAGAGAGCCTACAATCCCAACTTCAAGTTATGGCCCATTCACAAAATCACCAGTTTTAAACATACAGCTACACAAGACAAATACAACACACAGATAAGACATAATCCTAGCCCAAATAAGCCACTCTTAGAGCTGTGTTCCAATGAAATGTCTTAAATCAGCTGCTAACTACCAATACTTCCTGTTTTGTTTTGTTTTGTTTTTGCCTAAGTCCTTAGCATTCAAAGTGTAAAATTACTTTAGCACCATCTGCGAGTAAATTAGAAATGTATAATCTCAGGCCCTACCCCAGACCTGGTGAATCGCAACCTGCACTTTAACAAACTCCTCAACAGACTCAAGTGAGCATTCAAGTTTGAGAAGCACTGAACCAGGCACAGAAAAACAAGAGGAGAAAAGGAAAAGTTCATCTGCCCTCCTTTGCCACTTAACTCCACCCTAACTTACTCTCCTTTCCTCTTCCCACAGTCACCCATGGCTCCAAACCCTCCTACCTTCTCTCTAGCTGGAAACATCCTGCCCATAAACTCAACTTGTCAATATCCTGGGAAGTAGTCTGGCAAATGGGTCAATGCTAAACTTACAAGTCAAAACTTGAAAGGCCTTAAAATCCAGTTTCTCCACTGCTTACTACCTATGTGAGTATAGGCAAATTACTTAACCTCCCTATGTAGACATAAAATAAAGATAAAAATGAGGAAATATATTTAAAAGATCTGAGTCAGAACTTAAAATAATTTTTTTTTTAAACAATTTGTCAAGGTGTCCCCCTCTCTTCACTTACTCAATTGGTGGATTCCAAATCTCTCACAGGTCAGTCCAACCTCCCATGTCAGCATTTTTTCTGAGTCTTCACCTCTCCATTTTCATGAATTTATATAAGAACACTACCAAAGGCTAAATGAGTCCTCACTGAGCTTAGCATATCTTGGTTCTTTTCTAAACCCACCAAAATCAATGTGGAAACACCCTCAGCTCTCAAACAAAAGGCCTGTGCACTGCCTATGGCATATCCCAGACATTTGTTCCCCATATGTCCAACTGACTGAAATTAAAAAATGGCCCCATTATGGAGCCTATGCCAACTTTTCCTCTAGTGAGAGAAAGCTATGAATTTTAGAAGTAACCAATAATTCATGCCAGGAGTTTGTTCTTTTCTCTACACACACACACACACAAAATAAGAGTTAACATAATTCAGACACTTCAGCCTCATTTCCACTGTTTCTTTTATTTGTCCTAAGAACTGGAACTCATCTTCAAATTCTATCTTCTAACACATAAGCAGCAGAGACAATCTGGTCAGTTTACCTGTAGACAGATCTCATTTCCTCTTCATAATCAACATTTTTGGGAAGGAAATAAACTTCACTTACTCTCCTAACCAACAGAGAGAAGCCCACAAACTGCAAGCTGGGTATGCATGACTTCCTCTGGTCCAAGCCCTACTCTACTTCCTGTTGAGCTAAGAAAAGCAGGTCTAGCATTGCCATACAGGAATTGAGGCATTTGAACACCTAAACCCAAAGCAAACTTTGACTTATCATTTTGCTATTGTCAGCCTATCCAAGTAAATGGATGAAAAATCCTAACTCCTACTGTAAAATAGGACATGTGGGAACACTGCAATTAAAGGCGATGAAGAATTTTTCGTAAAGATATTTTAGGGGTGCTTCGCTGACTCAGTAGGTACAGCATGCAATTCTGGATCTCAGGTTGTGAATTAAAGCTCCATGATGGGTGTAGAGATTACTTAAAATCTTTAGAAAACAATAAAATGATTATATTTTAAAAGGTCAGCATTATATCTCCATCTCGAGTCCCCAAAATGGAATCTTCCACAATATCCAAAACCTTTTTAATATTCCCTATTGAAGAATGGAAGAAGAGACATAAGTGAGACATGACAGAGAAAACAGTGATCAAAGAAAACAACAGGGTACTTATAATGTTTGCCAGCCCATCTTCACTGTGCAGCTAGCTCCTGGTGAGCTGACAGGTAACCTGAGGGGCCCTAAGGGAGACCAGCCAAAGAATACCATGCAGAGCCTGGCCCCAGTCCAAAGCGCTGACCCACAGAATCACAAGCAAATAAAATGATGGTTGCTTTAAGCCACCACATTTTGGGAACAGTTTGTTACCCAGCAAAGGCCAACTGAAAAAGGCATTCATTTATCACCACCTGATATATTTTTTGTCTTCTTAAACCCATGAAAACACAGATTCTCTTTTTGCTAATCTGTACCTCCACCATCTAGAATAGAGTCTCTGTAGTATTTCTGTGTTTAATAAATACGCTATATGTGTATCTGAGAAGACCACATGGAATTTTAGCTTATAAAAATGAAAGTCTTATTTACTAGTTAATAAAACATTACTACTTTACATCATTTGTTTTTTGTGTCTTTACTGTGGGAAAAAAAACACATTATAGTATTGTTATGAACTGAATTGTATCATCCCCCACTCTACCCCCAAAACTTGTATGTTGAAGCCCTAATCCCTTCCCCCCAACATCATCACGCCTCAGAATGTGGCTGTATTTAGAGACCAAACCTTTCAAGAGGTGATGAGGTTAAAATGGGGCTATTAAGAGTCAACTGGTAGCCTTACAAGACAAGGAAATTTGGACACAAAGTGACACCAGGAATGCACACACACAGAGGAGAGACCGTATGAGAACACAGCAATATGGCAGCCATCTGCAAACCTAGGCAAAAGGCCTCAGGAGAAACCAAACCTATGGAAACCTTGTTCATAGACTTCTAGACACTAAAACTGTGAAAAAATAAATTTCTATTGTTTAGGCCACCCAATCTGTGGTATTTTGCTATGGCAGCTCAAGCAAACACAGGTATGGTGTTCACATACATCTGTTCTTGTAGTTCTTATGGCCTCATATTTTTACCACATTCCCTGAAAAATGAAAAATTATTGAGGAATTCATGGAAGAAATGTTAGGTGGCAAGCAATTTTCTGAATTTATTTTTAACAAGAAGAAGTTAGGTTTCCATCCCATTTCTGTGACTAATGGATCTGTAACCTCTACAGCCTCTTTAGAATAAATCTTAAAACCATTTTTTTTAAGGATTTCATTTATTTATTTATTATTTTTGACAGAGAAAGACACAGCAAGAGAGGAATACAAGCAGCGGGAGTGGAAGAGGGAGAACAAGCTTCCCACAGAGCAGGGAGTCTGATGCAAGTCTAGATCCCAGAACTCCGGGATCGTGACCTGAGCTGAAGGCAGACACTTAACAACTAAGACCCCCAGGTACCTTTTAGATCCATTTTTTTACCAAAGTTTGGACTAAATAACTTCAAGCCTCCCTCCAGCCCTCACCGACAATGAGCACACATGGAAGTAATGACCAAAATGTTCAAATGAATTCCGCAAATGTTCAAAAAAGGAGTTTTAATTCCCATTTTTTTTTTTTAAAGATTTTATTTGTTTATTTGACAGACAGAGATCACAAGTAGGCAGAGAGGCAGGCAGAGAGAGAGAGAGAGGAGAAAGCGGACTCCCTGCTGAGCAGAGAGCCCGACGCGGGACTCGATCCCAGGACCCTGAGATCATGACCTGAGCCGAAGGCAGCGGCTTAACCCACTGAGCCACCCAGGCGCCCTTAATTCCCATTTTTATTAGGGCTTGGTTGATACCAGTGTTGAACTTCACAGAAGGATGGTTTTCCCATAGTTTGCTGATGAAAGCAAAGATGAGCCCTTATGATTAGTTGTAAGACAGCTACAGAACACATTTCCTATACTTTCTAGGGGAGAGGGTGTGCTTTCTTAACTATAAATACATTGCACAGAGATGGCATAATTTTCTCAGAGTTAAAGATCATTTCTCAACAAAGGTTTCTACACAAGCAGAGGAAGTGTATTTTAGCAAAATCTTCCTTCCCTGTTATTTAGTCTGAACAGGTTGCCCGGATGAAATCTGTGTTCTGGGTACTTCCTCTTTTGCTAATATTTATAAACAAGCAGTTGAAAAAGTTAAATGGAAACCATGTTTTGAGAGTATAATAATAATTAATGTTAAATTACACCCGACAAGACTTGATAATTCAGCATTTATACAGCACTATCAGATATCCAAAGTGCCTTAAAGTCACCACTGTTGCGTGAAGGAATGCTCTGGCTTGGACCTGACACTTACCTGTATTGTATGAGGGAGGTTCTTAAAGATATTAAACAACTTGCTCTTACCACAAGGTCAGTTGAGTTTCAGGACTACAACTGAAATGGAAAGCTCCTTGAGTATTTGTTACTTTTGGTGGGACAGGGTGATGGGCGATAAGAACTTTTCCATTTATCATTGTCATACTGGAATATCTGGTTAGCAACACATATTTTTCTTCTTAGGTGAAATATTTTAAGCATAATAAAGATTTTGGTTTCACAGAAATTTCTGATTAATCAATCACTGAAGTTCAAGGCAAACTACTATTTCTTAGTGGTTCAGGACCCAAGTCTTTCTTAAGAAACACTATTTCCCTATATTTTCCTAACAAATGATAGGTATGTTACCTAGGTATATAATGTGTATATATTCTGGAATAAACTTTTTACAGTGAAATTTTTGTAAGAAATGATAAGATAATCTAGGTAGATTTTACATCTAGATATCTTGACTTGGTTCCTTAGATTTTTTATTTTTTCCTCTTTTGTGCTAGATAGTATTTAATTTATAGAGTCATTAAGATTCTGTAAGAATCATCATCAGATTATTCCTCAATGCATTTGCAGAAGTAAGACGATTCAGGAGCATCTCTATATGCTCTCTCACAAATAAAAACGTTTTGGAGTACGGAATCCTACTATCTGTATGATAATAGACATATGTATGAACAGATCTTAGTCTGCAAAACATTAAATTTTTTAATCATGACAGGAATAAGTTCCAATTCACAAAATGTTTGGCAATCATGAAAAAAGGTTCCTCCCTCCAAGTATGAGCTACGGGTCAGTGATTAGTAAAAAGTCAGCAAAATCAATAGGTATGTTTGAAGAGCAAAGCTGGAGGATTCACTTCCCAAATTCAAAACTTACTACAAAGCTATAGTAATCAATACAGTGTGGTACTAGTATAGGATAAACAAAGAGATCAATAGAATAGAAATAAGAGTCCAGAAATTTCAAAGAGTTCAGAAACCCTCCAATTAAAGCCAACCAGTTTTCAGGAAGGGTACCAAAAAAACGAATGGGAAAAGAACAGTCCTTTCAACAAATGGTGCTGGCATAACCGGACATTCATGCAAATGAATGAAATTGTATCCCTGCTTCTCAACAATGTACAAAAATCAATTCAAAACAGATCAAAGAATGAAAATATAAGAGCTAAAACTATAAAGCTTAAAAGAAAATACAAAAGTAAATCTTCATAACCTTGGCTTAAGCAGTGGTTTCTTAAGATATGACACCAAAAGCACAAGCAAAAAAAAAGACAAATTGGACTTACTCAAAATTAAGAACTATTGTGCTTCAAAGGAGAACATCAAGAAAGGAAAAAGTCAACCCAAAAAAATGGGAGGAAAATTCTGCAAGCCATATATCTGTCAAAGGACTTTTACCCAGAATACATTTAAAAAACACTAAAAACTTAAATATTAAAATAATAATAATGACACAATTTTAAAATGTGCAAAGGATCTGAATAACCATTTCTCCAAAGAAGAAATTCACATGGTGAACAAGCACATGAAAAGATCCCGTATATCCTTACTCAACAGAGAAATGTACATTAAAACCACCAGAGTAACAAATGGATAAGGAAGATGTGGTCCATATACACAATGGAGTATTCTACCTCCATCAGAAAGGATGAATACCCAACTTTTGTATCAACGTGGATGGGACTGGAAGAGATTTTGCTGAGTGAAATAAGTCAAGCAGAGGAGAGTCAATTATCATATGGTTTCACTTACTTGTGGAGCATAACAAATAACATGGAGGACAATGGGAGATGGAGAGGAGAAGGGAGGTGAGGGAAATCGGAAGGGGAGATGAACCATGAGAGACTATGGACTCTGAAAAACAATCTGAGGATATTGAAGGGGCAGGGGTGGGAGGTTGGGGGAGCCAGGTGGTGGGTATTATGGAGGGCACATATTGCATGGAGCACTTGGTGTTGTGCATAAACAATGAATTGTTACACTGAAAAGAAATAAATAAAAATAAATCAAAATTTAAAAAAAATTAAACCACTAAAATGAGGTATCACTACAATGGCTACAAACAAAAACACAGATAATTACAAGTATTGGAAAGGAAATGAAGAAACTGAAACCTTTAAACACTGCTGGTGGGAATATAAAATATTACAGTTGCTTTGGAAAATAGTGTAGCAGGTCCTCTAAAGTTTAAACAGTTCATAGGACCAAGTAATTCCACTCCCAGATATATACCCAAGAGAAATAAAAAGTCTACACAAAAATCTGTACAAAAATGTTCACAGCAGCATTATTCCTAAAAGCCCAAAAGTAAAAATAATCCACATGCCCATCAACTGATTAAGAGATAAAATGTAGTATATTTATACAATGGAATATTACTCTGCAATAAAAAGTAATGAAGTACCAATGCATATAACACTGATGAACCTTGAAAATATGCCAAGTGAATTAAGCCAATCACAAAACACATACTGTTTTCTTTCCGTTTATATGAAATGTCTAAAATAACTAAATCCATAAAGACAGAAAATAATTAGTGGTAACCTATGGCATGTGAGGGAAGTGAGGACTATGGTTTCTTTTTAAAGTGGTGAATGTGTTCTAAAATGTGGCTATGACCACACAACCCTGTGTATATGCTAAAAGCTACCAAATTGTACACTTTAAATGGGTGAATTAAATGGTATGTGAACTGTATCTCAATATACTTCTTTTTTAAAAATTATGTTTTTAAAATCCAATGTTCAGGGACACCTGGGTGGCTCAGTAAATTGAGCGTCTGCCTTCAGCTCAGATCATGATCACAGGATCCTGGAATCAAGACTGCATCAGGCTCCCTGCTCAGCAGGAAGCCTGTTTTTCCCTCTCCCACTCCCCCTGATTGTGTTCCCTCTTTTGTTGTCTCTCTCTGTGTATAATAAACAAATAAAATAAAAAATAATAAAATAATAAACAAATAAAGTAAGTAAAGAAATAAATAAATAAATTCCAATGTTCAATGTTGTCCCCCTCCTATGTACCACTACACCCATCAGAAAAGGGAGAAGAGTTGTTTCCACAGTTGGCCATGTTGCTGATGTCTCGTAAGGAATTAATAGTGAATAGACAGACAGACTAGCTCTATCACTGGACTTCCACTTCTGGCCAAGATGGAGTTAACAGCAGAGAGAATTACCTTTCTATTGAAAACAAACAAAAAAACAAAAACCATACAAAATTCATGAAAATTTTGGTTTTCAAGAAACTAGACATGAAGTAATGAAGGACAGTGAGCCCTGAGAGAGAGAAAACAAATGAGGTGAACCACAGGACTGCCTGGATTTACTCCCTTTACAAAGTTTAGGGCATGGCACAAGAAGGGGAAACCCAAGCAGAGCCCAGCAGACTGCCTTAGTTGAGGAGAAGGAGCATGGAGTCTAGGTAGACTAAGGCACCTAGAGTTCCAGGTGAGGGTACCAGAGAAAAGAGCTGCACAAAAAAAAAAAAAAAAAAAAAGAGAGAGAGAGAGACAACTCCCAAGCTCTACAGAGGGATCCCTACATATTCAGCCAAGTTAAAATCAACTGAATCTGATCTTAAGAAAACTACCCAAGGCTGGGAGGGAAAAAAAATGTTTCAAAAGGATCAAAAGTTATGAGGAAGTGGTGATGCAACATGGGGGCTTATGTGGGTAGAAGAAGAATCAATGAAGATGGAATTGAGAGGGAGACAAACCATAAGTGACCCTTAATCTCACAAAACAAACTGAGGGTTGCTGGAGGGAGGGGGTTTGGGAGAAGGGGGTGGGATTATGGACATTGGGGAGGGTATGTGCTTTGGTGAGTGCTGTGAAGTGTGTAAACCTGTTGATTCACAGACCTGTACCTCTGGGGATAAAAATATATGTTTATAAAAAATAAAAAATTTTTTAAAAAAAGGGTTCAAAAGGAACAATGCAGGTGCTCACACAGTGATGGGAAAAGTACCTGTTCCACTAATAAATTGAAAAACTCATATATCATGGGGAATTAAGCAGAGTATCAGAAAGGTCTTGCCTAAGCAGTGGAGCATAATTAGCACTAGACCAACCACTGTTCCAGAGCTCCTTAACAAAAATCCTAAAAGCAAGACACAAAAGGACCAAATTATTTCCATGTAATTTAAATGCACTCCCAGGGAAGAGCTCAAGGATACCTTATAGGAATACAAAAATACCAGCACCCAACAGGGTAAAATTTATAATGTCTGGCATCCACCCAAAGGTTATCAGACAGAAACACATAACGAAAATGAGAAAAAAAATCTATTGAAACTAATTCAATACTGGCATAGATATTAGAATTACAGATTAGGATATTTAAAAAGGTATTATAACTGTATTCCACATATTTGAAAAGTTAAATAGCGACCTAGAAAATATTTTTTAAAGACCCAAATCTTCTCAAGATGAAAAATACCAAGTCTGAGATGAAAAATACACTGGATGGAATTAATGGCAGAATCAACATTGAAGAAGAAAACTTAACAGCACAACAGAAGAAACTAGCCAAAATGAAGCCCAAAAAGGAAAAAAGAAAATGCATCAGTGAGCTGTGACACAATTTCAAGTGGACTAGTAAACATGTAATGGGAGTTCCCAAACCAAAGAAGAGAGAAGGGAGGTGGAAAACAAAACAAAACAAAATTGAACAAATACTAGCCAAAGATTTTCCAAATGTGATGAAACCTCCAAACCCACTGATCTAAGAAATTCACAAACCACAACCACGAGAAATGTGAAGTACATACACCAAGACACATCACAATCAAACTGCTCAAAACCAGGAGTAAAAGGAAAAATCTTAGAAATCAGGGAAAAAAATGACAAAGGAACACAATAGGGACAGCAGATTTTTCAATAGAAACAATGAAAGTGAGTAGACTATGGAGTAACATTTCTCAAATACTGAAAGAGGGAAAAAAAAAAGAGCAACCTAGAATTCTATATAGAGTAAAAATGTCTTCCAAAAGTTTTCAGACAAACAAACCTGAAAGAATTCATCACCAACAAACCTGTACTACAAAAAAAAAAAAAAAAATCATCCTTTAGACAGAAGGAAAATGTTACCAGAGAGAAATATGGATCTACACAAGGAATGAAGAGTACCAGAAATGCTAACCACCTGGGTACAAGTATAAGGGTTTTATTCTTACTATTTATGTATTTTTAAAAGACAGCTGACTATTAAAAAAAAAAAAAAAACACAAACCTATTTTAAGACTTGTAACATATATAAAAGTAAAATGTGTAATAAAAGTACTATGCGGCCAGAAAGGAGAATGAAAGTGATACTACTATAATGTTCCTACACTATACATGAAGTACCTATCACTTGAAGGTAAACTGTGATAGCTGAGAAGTGTGCACTACAAACCTTAAAGTAACCTATAAAACAATACAAATAGAAGTTATAGCTAATAAACCAGGAAATGGGATCATAAAACACTCAATTATTCCAAAAGAAAGCAGCAAAAAGGGAAAAAGACAAGCTACCAATGAGACCAAGTCCTCAGTACAGAAAGCCAGAAAAAAAAAAAAAAATGAAAGAGACTAAAACTAAAGCTCAAGGAAAAAAAATACTTATAAAATTTAGGATTTTAAATCACCTTTTTCATATAATAAATAAAAAAGGAATATATATTTTTAGCTAACTGAATAGGAAACTAATAAAATGTCTAATTTAATCTTGGGTTTGATGACTGAGGCCTTGCTTAAATAAAATATAAAGAATTTCACACCTTGGCAGTTAACATCAGTAATTAAAAAGTCCTTTTTTCCAGTATCATTAGAGAAAGGTTAGAAATATTTCACTTGATACTAAATTATTTTCAAAAAAGCCCACAAAACCATTTTACTCAGGATGCTCTGAAAAAGAAAATTATTTTTTGTTTACATTATCAAAAAGCAAATATGTAACACTTGATAAGAAATGCAAAATTTCATCCTTTAAATAATTTCCTTGTATAACCCGAACTCCAGAAAGTTGCTTAAAACTATGTGAATTATCACAAAGCTGCACACCATCATTCCTATTTTACAGAGGTTGCTTCCAGCCCTAAGATCAAGGGGAGGACCAGGAGCTGAATAAAGTAATCTTTCCTACGTGTATGTTATAAGGCACAATGTGGCCTACTCTGGGCCATCCATTCACCAAATATTCTGGGTATTATTTCAGATGCTGCTCACAGGGCACTTTGAGGTCTGATGTGAGCTCCCTCTCCATCCTACCTCTCTTCCAAGGATGTTGAGGGTGTTAAACGGATAAGCTAATAACCCCTAACTGATACAGGAGATGCAAAACAATAACGAAAACCAAAAACAGCAGCAGATATACAGATATATGATACAAGGCCTCCCAAGAGACAGGTGGCTCAAGGCAAACTAAAAGGGGCCAGCAATTACCATGATCAATGAAACACAGCCTTCCTATCTTGATTCAAAGTTTTATTAACCAAGATGATGAATCATAAGCTCCATGGCAAAACAAGCCCACTGTTCTTTGCTCCTCACCCATCTATGCCGCACCCAGAGAATCTGAATTTAAATCAAAAGTTTCATTGTATATATAACCCTATCTACTTTGTCAGATCCAGCTTAGCTATATACTCCCATAGGCCCTGCTCTTCTCCCATCTGCAAGATCATCCTCTTAAAACTGCTTGCACGCCATGTGCTCTACAAGAACATAAGCTGACTAACTGCTCTCCTTGCTCACTGTTACCAGTGAGCAAGCCCCACATGGTACCTGGCACATACCCTGTATGCGTTAAGTACTTCAGTAATGAATGACTGAAAGGAATCATGACTAGCAGAGCAGGCTCAAAATTATCTATAGGCAATGAAACACAAACAGATACTGAGCCCTCAAATCACTGAAGGGTAAAAAGTAATTAAGGGAAGGAGCAACGAGAATAGATGAAAGACTGTATGTATATAGAGAGAAGAGAAATGCTCCAATATGCAAAGTTCAAAGAGGAAAGACCCTGGAATTAAGGCATGCCCTAGCAGATGAATGAACTGTGTGTCATTTGAATGCACATCCTCAACCTGAGGTAATACTCAGAGCCTAACCTGGGATCCCTAATAATAAACTGCATGTCCCTGGGATGTACAGCCCTGACTCAGGTAATATTCAGTCTCTAACCTGAGATCTCAAAACAGAATAATCATAAAACTACATAGCCCTTACGTACAGAGAGTCTCAGAACACTGATGGGAAGAGTGGGGAAGGGTCTGGTAGTCAACAGTATTCTGTTACTATCATAATCAGATAAGAATGAAAGCTCTAAGCATAAGAATTTCCAAAAAGTATACATTATTAAATTTAATTTTAATAGAAGATATCATAAAAGTATTCAGAATAAAAATGAGAAAACTACTCTAAAAGGTACACTTGAAACAAATCACATGATTACTCATATTCCCCCATAACAAATCACTTATATTTAACTTGGTATACATCCTCTGGCCAAGGATAATAGATTCTGTTTTGTTTTGTTTTTTAAATCATGGTGAGTCAATAGCTCCTGCCCAGGATAAAAGAACACTCCTGTCTTTAGTATCACATGGCAAATGGGCTGGCTATTGCACATTGGAATCCCCCCAAAAAACAGTGAGAAGGAAAAACTGGTTTAGCCTGGTTCTTGTTACCAATGACCTCACTGATAGTGAACAGCTTGTCTTTACAGAGATAAGAAACTGTACTCATGTTTAAAGAAATGACTTAAACCCAGGGATGACTAATAATGAGAGTGGGGAAGTTACAGGCTTCAGGGAAGCAGACAGACACACAGGGTCATAGGAGGTATTTGGCTATATTGCTGAGAAATGGGAAGACCCAGGCAGGTAAATCCCTACCCCATTCTACATAAAGCTCCAAGGTGCAATCCCATTGCACAGCTCTTCTGAACAAGTCCAGAGTGCCAGGCCAAAACACCAGCTGAATGCAATACTCACAACAGCCAGAAACTAGAAAGCCCAACAAGACCCATCAACTGGTGAACAGACAGACAAAACACAGCATCGTCCACATAGTGGAAAACTATTCAGCAATAAAAAGGAACAAATTACCATATGTAGCAGCATGGATGAACCTCAAGAGCATTATGCAAAGTAAAAGTAAACAGACTTCAGAGACTATACAATGTATGATTCCATTTATATGAAATGTTCAAAAAAAGGCAAATTTATAGAGGCAGAAAATAGATAAGTGGTTGATGGGGCTCTGAGCTACAATAGGGATTAACTGTAAATGTGTATGAGGAATCCTGCTGGGATATGAAAGTATCCTAATACTGACCTATGGTGATAGTTGCACCACCACACAAATTTACTAAAAACCACTGAAATGTAAGCTTGAAATGGGTGAATTTCATGACACATTAAAATGTACTTCAAAAAAGCTTAAAAAAAAAACCCAAACAAACCCACTGAACAAACTCATTTCTCTTCAAAACTTACTCAAGCAGCAGCAAGCCCCATGATACATGTAATAGTACACTGCTCTGTACCTTGCTCACTTTCCCTCATCATCATCTCCCTGGGCTGGCATCTCCCAAATCAAGTTATCAGTCCAGAGGTCATACACTAAGACACTGTTTTCAATATTGTTGTTGCTGCTGTTGTTGTTCTGGAGGGAAAGTAGCAAATGCCTCAGTAAAATATAGGTTTAAAATCAAAAGTAAGTGGGGCACCTGGGTGGCTCAGTCTGCTGGGCATCTACCTTCGGCTCAGGTCATGATCCCAAGGTACTGGGATAGAACCCCACACCATGCTCCCTGCTCCACCAGAAGCCTGCTCCTCCCTCTCCCACTCCCCCTGCTTGTGTTCCCTCTCTCGCTGTGTGTCTCTCTGTCAAATAAATACATACATAAATAAATAAAATCAAAGATAAGTTTAAAATCAAAGATACAATGACTAGTTAACTTCTAACCTGGTGGACTGACCACATGAGTCTTAAGACTTAATTCCCATGAAAATGACAATAAAGTAAACAGAAGAATAAAGAGATAAAGGGGAAGAGATGACAGCAGAAATCATTTCTATCAGGTTTTGACAACTAAAAATGGAAGGAAAGGTAATTCACTTCGCAAACACTACAACTGAAGTGCCTGCTTCGGGACACCAAGTGAGACAATATGCCCCCATAGAGCCCTGAGAAGATCATCATTTGGAAGCAACTGATACCACGAAGTATAAAGTATATGGCTAAAATCCACAGCACTGGTATTTAGTGACTGAATGCCCCAGAACCTCTTTCTCAATCTCACAGTCTGGTGACTATTTCACATCACACCGTATCTGTAAGAAACCTGAGGTTTAGTCTCTGAAGAAACCGAAGGACAAATGCTCCAGATGAGAGGATGTGAGACATAGTGCTGGACACAGGCTTGAAAAGTTAAGGTATTAGACTGCAAAAGCTCCAGCCTCATTCCTACACCCTGAATCCCAGAACTCCAATAAACAAATGGATAGGCCACCCTAGGCAAGGCCAGGCCTCTGAATATTCTTCTTAAAGAAACTGACCCCAAGGAAAAGATCTACTGGTGTTAAGAAGTGGGGTTCCCCATCCATGAGAACATACTGATCCCCACCTGCCCTCCCTACATTGAAGTACTACCAATCAACAGCCACCTGCCCATACACACTGAGTATCCAATTCACTTCTAGTGCCTTACTCTTAAATATAAACAGTTACGAATATCCGGGCACTTGAGGAAAATCTTTAGCATTAAACAGAGACCAAAATAAACAGGAAAAATAAAATCTGGAAAAAAAATTGAGAAGCACAAGAACACAACAAAACCAACCTAACAAAAAAACCTATACTCAATACCCTCCGATAGATGACATATATCCTCAAGAGATTACATGCAGTTAAAAACCAAAAAAAGGTATGAAAGAGGGCTGCTCATATAAATTAAAAATATGATAAAGTTAAAAGCCCAAGAGAAATACTGAAATGTGTAAGTCAAAGACATAGCACAATAAAAGAGCAAAAAGAACCACCCCCGCCCAAAAAAAGTAGAGAAGAAAATAAATTGAAGAGGTAACTAAGAGAACTTCCAGAAGGAGAAAACAGAGAAGTTGGAGGGGAGAACAAAAATACTTCCAAGGGAAAAAAAGGACATCTTCAGATATAAAGAATTCATTAAGTACTCAGGATACTGAATGACAATGAAGGATACTCATAAAATCTAACAGCACCAAAAATAAATAGAAAATCCTAAAAGCTTCTCTAAAGAAGTTTAAAACAGATCACATTCAAACAAAAGAGGAATGTCTTAAAATTCCAAGGGAAAAATGGGTGTTTAACCTAGAATATTTTCTACCAGATTACATAAAAATACAACGCAAAAAAAAAATAAAGACATTTTCAGCCATCCAAGGACTTAAAACTTTTACAGGCCATGCACCCTTTCTTATTAAGCTACTAGAGGATGTGCTTCAAGAAAATAAGGTAGCAAATCCAAAAAGACTCTCATATCTAGGAAACAGAAATGATCCAAGGAAATAGTTTTGTACCAGATCTAAGGGGCAACCATACCTCGCCAGCTCTGGTGTACCCCCTGGGAGGAAAAAAAATAGTGGAATCAATAGGTTATCTGAAACAAAAAATCATCCGACATATTTAAGTGTTGGAAAAAACTGTTGACAAAGGCTTAACTTTGCTGGGCATTTGATGTATCTTTTAGGGCATTTGGGGAAGAAAGTAATCACAGTGATACAAAAAACTAAACAAGTGAAAAAAAAGTGTGTCAATGTAAAGGGGAAGGGATGTTTTAAAAAGGAAATATAATCTTATTAGACAGTGTGGCTCAGAAATAAATGGTATTTACATAGTCACGATAATATAAACAATTATCATCTTAACCCAAAATTATGATATACGTACTCATTTAAGGGAAGAGGTGAGTTTAAGAGCTTATCTTCAACTACTCAGAAGTTCAAAATCCATAGTTCAACAACTTTAACTACTATTACAAGAAGTCAAGAAACGCTTAACACTGATAAATCAAGAGCCACATGAGTAAATAATTTAAAAATACAGAAGTAAATTTCAGTGATGGCAACTAAAAACTGAAAATAGATGTCCTCTTGGGAATAGGAAAACTCCAAGGTCTGATAGAACTTCAGTATTATTCAGCTGCAACCACATGCATTCGTAACTTTGATGGGTTCTTAAAGCCCTATTTATCATAAAATAAAAGTAAACTTTTTAAGTCATAATGTAAAAGTGTGGGGGTTTTCTTCATTATTTAAATTTAATAGGATAATTTGTCAGCATCAGGCCCTATCTGAGATAGTTACAACGCCCAGGGCTGAAAGGCAAATTAAGCACCAAGCTGCGGGCAGCACGTGCTCTTGGCTCCCTCCTTCTCCAGGGTGGGAGAACACCTGCTAGGATTGGACAATGGTCCCAATTCTCCAGCTTACTGATGCAAAAGATCAGCCCAATGGCTCACAAAGAGCCGGATTGCAGAATCAATCCTGCCAGTTCAGTGCTCCTCAAAGTGTGGTCTGCTGACTACCGGTACACAAGGAGATAATTTCAGGAACTGAGAAAAATTGTAAAAACTTTTATAGCAATTTAACAATGTAGTATTATGGCTTTTCAATCTAATAATAAAAAGATTGAAGCTGGTATTCTGTGTGTCTACTTTCTTTCACTTTTCTAGTCATTTGTTTGTACTGTATTTTAAGGGACAAAGAAGCCCTCTGAGGCTGAAATAGGGCACTTGAAGTCTGAGCCAGTTCATGCACAAGTGCATAGCAAGTGCATATACTGTGTCTGAATTCAAGTATGCTGGGCAGAGGAACTGGGGAGACGGAGACTACTGGATTTACAGTGGATATTACATGCTTAGCATTTTGTATCCATCCCCCTGCCCTTCCTGAGTTCCTTGAGGGTAAGCAAACTGCCTGTTTCGTTCTCCACTGTACATATACCCAACATGCTGAACAGTGTCCAAGACCCAGCTTACTCAAGAGCACAGTGAGAACTGGAAGTGGCATGAAACTAGCCCTGCATGGTTAGTCGTTTTGCATCTTGTCTCCCCAACCTAGTTCTAAGTTCCTCATAATGCCACACAGATGTCAGGGTTTCCAAAAATCCTAAAACTTATCAATCTGTCCTTTCTTTTGAAACTCTTATAGAAAAAACTGCCTCCCAACTCAGTGCCTCCCACATCACTTCTCTTCTGAATAGCCAGTGGACTTTTATTACAGAACCAGCTTCCTAACAGAGTATCATATTCTGTCCAGTGAACAGTCATATAGCACTATAAAACCTAAGAGCATATGGATGCCACACTGGTCACTGGCAATACATCACCTGGGTTTCTCTGTTCTCCTCCTAGCCATCCCTCCTTATGTCCAAAATATTTATCTTGATTCAACTCTGGTGTGATCATGTTATGAAAGCCAAGTAACTGCTGAGGAAATCTTCCAAAAGCTAAATAGACACTTGGAAATCTCTACCCTTGATCATAAATTGGTCCCAAATTATATATTAAATATATTTTAATACTTAAACACTGGAAATTCAGGCTAGTATTATAAGAAACCAACTTGAATTCATGTAAAATCTGTTTGTAGTAACTACTCAAAGCAATTACTTGCAAGTAGTTAATCAGGTGATCTGCGATCACTCACTACCTGTGAAAATTTTTTTAAAATTATTTATTTATTTGACAGACAGAGATCACAAGTACGCAGGGAGGTGGGGGGGGTGGGCAGCAGGCTCCCCACCAAGCAGAGCCCAACACGGTGCTGGATCCCAGAACCCCAAGATCACGACCTGAGCTGAAGGCAGAGGCCTTAACCCAGAGCCACCCAAGCATCCCTCTGTGAAAGTGTTCAAAGCACTGATTTCACAAGGTAAGATGGTGACCTAAAGCTGTTTCCACCCTTAAAATTATCAGAAATTTTTTTTCTTAATTTTTTAAATTTATTTATTTGACAGACAGAGATCATAAGTAGGCAGAGAGGCAGGCAGAGAGAGAAAAAGGGAAGCAGGCTCCCTGTTGAGCAGAGAGCCTATGGGCATATGGGGGGGGGGGGGGCTGGATCCCAGGACCCTGGGATCCTGACCTGAGCCGACAAGGGCAGGGGTTTTAACCCACTGAGCCACCCAGGTGCCCCCAAATTATCAGAGATTCGAATAAGAACTGTTTGATTTTTAAAAACTTACTGTGGAATAAGCCCTTGCCTCGAATACAGTCAACAGTCATGGGGTCTGCACTTGGGTACAATATCTGTAATAGAGCCATATATACGACGGAGAGTGAGCCTTGCAGGTTATCACATATTAGGGCTGCCCTCTGGTCAACAGCTGTGCTTCAGTGTCTGGACAAAGTGGGTCTGAAAGCAGTACACTTGTGCAGTTATTTAAATATCCTTTTGTTAGGGGTGAGGGGAAAAATAAAATAAAACAAAGTAAAAAATGAATATCCTATTGCTGTCTAACAATTTTTAAAAATGATTAAATATAGAAAACTGAAAGCACTAATACTAATGATGAGAAGCACAGGCATCATAAACTTAAAACAACTCAAGAGATGGAAAACATCTGATGCCCTAAAGAGTAGGTAATCTCTTGGCTTAAGCACCTGTTCACAACCAGATGACCAAAACCAGATGACCAAGTATTTACTAATAAAGAAAAGAAAAGAAAAGACCACAGATGAAATTAATGTTAAAGCATCCATCTCCAGTTTATAATATTTTTAGTTCCCTGGGAATAAAACTCCTTAGATGATTATTCCTTGGCTTATTAGAACACCTGTTCAGGGTGCTCGCTTCGGCAGCACATATACTAGAACACCTGCTCAGGGATGCATTATTTCAAAGTCTTTGCCCTGCTAGTCTCAGCCCACAAAATCTATAAACACACACATTGCACCAAAAGTGCCCACAGATAATACTTTGGAATTATCTCAATATGTAGAAATATACATATATCCAAAACTGGTTAAGAAAAAAAGGCAGGGGACGCCTGGTGGCTCAGTTGGTTAAGCAGCTGCCTTCGGCTCAGGTCATGATCCCAGCCTACTGGGATCGAGTCCCACATCAGGTTCCTTGCTCAGCAGGGAGCCTGATTCTCCCTCTGCCTCTGCCTGTCACTCTTATCTGCCTGTGCTCACTCTGTCAAATAAATAAATAAAATCTTTAAAAAAAAAAAAAAAAAAGGCAGAACTACAAGTTTGCAGATATGCAAATGAACATTTATTTAAAAGTTTCCAGCAATAAGAAATTCTAAAACCACCATGAGTAGGATTTTACCTGGTGGCTGAATTTTCTGTTATGCTTTTATTTTGTGATTTTATTTAATAGAAAAGTTTTGGAAATTTGGGGCTGATAACTTTTAGGAGAGCTACACACCAATACATGTTCAAGGGGGTTGGCTTCCTCTCACCTTACCCAAGTCCAGAATTCTTCCAGCATGAAGCAGCCCTATGTTTCAGAACAAGTCTGTACATGCCTCTCAGTGGCAATTCAATCCTCCTTCTAATGAAAACATTTAGTTCCTCAAAATGCATTTTGCCCCCCTGGATGTCTTTACCTCCAGTTAAAAAGATATCCTACACTTAAGGGGTAACATTTAGAGAAGACCCTCACAAAAGTTTTAAGTGTTTGATCCAAAATGTTAGACTAATGATTTTTAAAAGCCACACAATTTATACAGCACTTTATTGCTGGGCAATCGAAAGTAATTTTAGCACTTTCACAGATCCCAAGGCTCCTCCTAATCCAATGGGCAAACAGTGTACCCATTTAAAGGGCCACACCAAAACCTGCAGAGAATGACTGATTTCAGCAGGTTGACCTAGGCCAAAGCAGAATGCCCAAGAATCCAGCCCAACACTCTTCCTCTCTACTGCCACTGCTACTACCCTGTCCCAGCCTTTACATCTTCTCTTCTGGACCATTGTCCTAGGCCAACCATCTTACCTGCTCCTTTCCCTAATATCACCTAATCAGGTTTCTTACTCCCAGGGGTCTCCAAACCCAACAAAATTTTCGATGACCTCTCATAGAATGACGGCTCTCCTTAACTCATGAGCAAATAATCTCTCCTCAGATGCCCACTACTCCTTACACCTCCTGTCATTCACAAAAAGGTCACCCTCAGCCTTTCTGTCACACACACCCCCCCCTTTCTTCAGTAAATGAGGGGGACAGCCTTAGCACCATGCCCTAAATGGCTAAATAGCAGTAACCTCTCAATGTGGCTTCTGCTTACCATCTTTGGGCCCAGAATACTCTCCTCCTCAACTTCCAAGGTTTACAGCCTACCTTTCCTCCAAAGACAAGATCAGACAAGGTCAAGATGCTCAACCCTCCAAAAAGGCTGCCATCATTCCTCTGAGCAAGACCTGATCCCAGACATTGCACCTGCTGATTCTAAACTCCCTAACTTCCCCTCTCACTACCTGCAGTACCTTTCCAGATGTAGGATTTTCCTTCTCCTAGTCAAGACATTTAAAACACCAGTCACTGTATGCTCACAAAATACAAAATAATAGGGTAACCGTAACTCCAAGAAAAAACAAAAATGGTCAAGTAAATATTAAAAATAATAAAACTCAGTATAACACAAAAACAGATCTTATTTTTTGTGGTTTTGTTTTTTAAATAGTCACTGTCCCCCTTTGATGAAAATAATTGATATACTTAACATGCACAAGATCATCTTATAAACACTTTTTTATAAACAGATGGTATTCTGCATGAAACCCTGTAAACTGAAATTCACAGTATTTTTCTTAAGTTTCGATTTATGAGTATGCTTCTCAGTGATCGTTCAGAAACCTAATGCAAAAAATAAATTTCTCTAACTAGGACATACTCTGTGTTTCACTATTTTTTCAGATAGTTATATACTGTTCAACTATACCCAGATGATTTACCAATTTTGTCACAGAGAAAATTATAAACCACTCCCCCAAAAAGCCACTTTCATAACAAAACCCAGAAACTCCCTCTTTTTACTCATTTGCCTCACAGAAATACAGCATTCTCAAAATAAGCCACCACAATCACTAAAAAATAAAAAGCTTATAGCAAAAAACAGAAAATAAAAGATATAGCAATGAATCAAATTAGGGCTACAGGTTATTCAGCTTGAAAGTATTTTACCTGAATTTACATTAAGAAAAAAAGCTTCTTTATAAACAAGTTATCACAAATATTTTCCCAACTCAGATGCTATTCACACTAGTGGATGTTTAGTATTTATAAACAGATACTAGCATTAATAATCTAATCCCAAAACCACCACAGGCAAATCACACCAACAAATCCCAAATAAACTCCTCTGCATAATATAAATCATTTTAGAAATTAGATATTGAAAGAAAGATGCAAATGCAGATATTAACTGCTTCTCCTATTTCTACCAACTACCAAGACTGAACTTCCCAGTATCAGTTCATAAATATTGTTGATAGTAAGAATGCGTCTATGAAAAATTAGGAAAACCTTAAGACTTAATATTTGATGCTATGGAATTAACTTTTTAGGGGTCAGAATGGCACTGTGATTATCTAAAAAACAAAAATGATACAATCTGAAGTATTTATGGGTAAAATGGTATCTAGGCTTTAACCTTAAAATACTAATGGAGAAAGGCTATAGATGAAACCAGATCAGTCATGTTCTGATTAACTGTTAAATTGGATGATCTACCCTCTCTCCTTGTATATGCTTGATCTTTCCAAATAAAACAGAACTGCTGGTGAGCAAAATCTCGGGCACTATTTTGTGTGTGTATGCCACATTTGCACAGATTTCTTAATTTGTTAGGTTTGCATAATTTGAGAATTTCTTCTCAACTGTACAGACTTTGTAGTCAGAGAGTTGTGTCACTGCCAGTATCCCAAATGCTTCCCAACTGCACCGCTCAGCAAATCTATTTCAAAAGCTCGGGGGAAGGAGAGGATGGAACCAAAGGAAATGAAGAGGGGGAAAAATTTAACAATGATCCTGCCTAAACTGTTACCATAACGAACTCCCACCTCTTAAAGCCACTTAAAGCTCATTCAGGTTTCATTCTTTCTTCTTACAGTTTAAAAATGGACTGTTGGATTCTAGCTCACTTCACTCCCCTTCCCACCCATCCATGCTGACGGAGGAAGATACAAACAATCCAACTACTGTGTAACCAGGTCAAAAACAAGCTTTGGCTAACTCACTTGGAAGAGTACACTCACCACTTAGATCTGGCCAGAAAAACTGGGTTAGAAAAAAACCGACTGGTGCTTAAACAAACATTGGGGCTGGGGAGAATACCTTAAAGCCAGTTACCAGGCCATTCAGTGAGTTGCAACACAATCTTTTCCAAAATTTTCCAAAGGCTTCCAAATTCTGTCAAGCCCAGCAGGCTGAGTTAACAGGGCTTTCTTTCAAATTCAAAAATCTGGCCACAGCCCCAACAGTTACCCAACACAACACATGCTAATTCACTTGAGATCACCTAAGAATACTGACTCAAGTTCCGACCGCAGGCCGGTACACACAGCCCAGTACACAGCCCAGGCCAGGGGAAGTTGGGGCTGGGGATAGATAAACCCTATTCATTAAGCATAAAAGAGACAATAGGATCCACACTTAATTTGGCCTAAGAAAATGTCTACAGTCAGTTTCCAACCCCCTCCCTCATTTTTAATGAGACAATGACAATTCTTCATGGTGAACCACAAAGCCCTGCTTCATAACATTTTTTTTTTCTAGCTCCTTGTACCCATTCGAACAGCCAGAAAACACCTCCAGTGCAGATTACTTTCTGAAAGCATTCAGCAATAAGAAATAAATCAGGACGGGAAATTTAACATTCTGTTTCAAATTTGCAAGGCCTGCGCCTCCATTACCTACAGCTCTTTCAGAAGCTCTATAATGTGCTCTGAATAGAATGAACAGCACTGTTAGTCACATCAGGTGTCAGCTACTGAGCAGACTCATAGTCTCCAGATTTGTTAGTTTCATTTACCAGTGGTGGGGGGGGGGGTTGTTAAAAAAGAGACAGGCCTGGGGTGGGTGTGAAATCTGGGCATCCTCTTGACTCCTTGCTCTCCCTCATCTCTGTTTCAATTACACACCTGTCAAACAGGTTATTCCTGGAATTCAGATTTTATAATCCTCATGCTGTAATTCTTCCTGCTCCTGCTGCCCAAACACACACCCCTCCCTGCTTCCCCAAAATATGTACGTATCCATCAGCATCATGTATGATAGTTATTAGGAAGCAGTCCCAGGTAACACCGAACTCCTCACCTTGAGCACCTGGCAGACATTAAAACGAAGCAACACGATGACCATTTTCAAGAAGACCAAGACAGTGGTTTGGTATAATCACAGGCCAGGCCTGTCTATACTGAATTTTAATTAACACACACAAACTCAGAAGGCCGGAATTGGGGAAAACGAAAGAATTAAGGTTGCTTTATGAAAAATGTTTTCCCATTTTACTTAGGAAAGTGCACGCCAAAGAATGTAGCTTATTGCCTTATCTCAAGGCCAGGAAATGTGAGGTCTTCGAAGGCCAGCCTGCATATAAACTCCTGTTTAAAAACAGAGGGACTACAAGGCGAAACCCCTCTCCCAACTTTGGCCAAGCGGCGTGGCCTCCAGTCAGCAGCGTGTTTATCAACCTTCTCCTCGTTCCCCAACAAGAAGTTTCAACGTGCCACGGGAAACAAAGACGGCGGCTCACACCGACCTTATAGACTTGTCCATAGGTGCCATTTCCAACCACTTCCACCAGCTCAAAAATCCCAGCAGGATCCTAGAGAAGAGGAGGGGAGGGGTTAGAATTTAAAAGCAGCACAACAATGAATAAATACAGCGGGGCAGTTGGAAAGAAAAGGCGACTGCAAACCGGGCGGGCTTCGTCTCGCGCGGTCCCACAGCGCCCGAAGGCCGCGCCCCGCGCTCGGGGCTCGTGGGGCGCGGGGCGCGGCGAGGTGGGGGAGTCGGCGGAGGGTCGCGCCCCGCCGCCCCGCACACGCCGACGCAGGCAGACAAAGGGGCCGCCGCGCCCGAGGCTCTGCCCGGGGCGGCGCCCGAGCGCCCGGCGGGCCAGGGTGCGGCCCCGGCTCCCCGCTCCCGGCGCGCCCGCGGCGGGGCCCGTCGTGGCCACTCACCCGCAGGGAGGAGAGGTCGATGTCCACCAGACTTTTTGCAGGGGAGTCGTTCGCCATTTTCCCTTTTTGCCACCAAACAAAATAGTACCAATAAATAGATCTGTTTCTCTATTTATTTCCTTCACAGGCCAGGCCGCCGACGGCGTCTCCTCACAAGGGAGCGGGCGGCCGGGGCTCCGCCTCGCCAGGCCGGGGGCGGCGGCGGCGGCGGTGGCGGCGGGCTGGTCGCTGCTCTCGGCCGGCCCGGGCCGCGCGCGGAGAGCAGACGGAGCGTGCGCGGAGCGGCGGCAGCGGCGCTCACACCATGGCGCGGGGCGGCCGTCAGGCCCCCGGGCGTCGCCCGCCGCCTCAGGCCCCGGCGCCCGCGCCCCGCGCCGCGCGCCTAGAGGACGGGCCCGGAGCGTGGGGCCGCGGCGCCGCCGAGAGTTGAGCGAGTGAGCGCGAGGCAGCGAGACAAAGATAACCCGGGAGGCGGGGGCGGAGGCGGAGAGGGAGGCGGGGAGGGAGGGGGCGGCGGCGGCGGCGAGGGAGGAGTAGAAACGGGACACCGAAAATATATTCTGAGGAGAGAGAAAACAGCTCCCCCTCTCCTTCCCCGGCAGGAAAATCGAGCGGAAACGCACTCCCAGACCGAACCCAGCTGGGGAGGGCGCGGGGCGAGCAGCCCGTGCGGCGTGAATATTCAGCAGGGGTGGGGCCCGAACAATGGCCGGCCGGCGGGCACCGCGAACCGCGGCCGGGACGCGGCGGCCGGCAGACGGGCCGCTCGCGGGAGAGCCAGAGCAGGGATGAGACGGACCGGGGCGTCCCCGGTGAGGTGCCGAGGGTGAGGAAACGTCCCATCTCTCACTAACAATAAAGGGAGCAGAAGTGACCTGGACCCTGGCCGCAAACGCACGGAGGCGGAGGGACCCTTGCCTCCGGGAGGGGCTGCGTCCCGCCCCGCCGGCCGACCGCGCCGGGGCTCTAAAGGGACGCGGATGGGGTGTAGCCACCCCCAGCGACGAAGGGCCTCGCTTTCTCCTCACCCCCGCGTATCCCATCCCCTTCCTCCACTACCAGATTCTGTACCCCTAAGACCCTCATTTCCGGTTTCCCTACACGGTTTTCTTTTTCTATCTTGCAGGCTACGTTTGTGGCAGGCTTGTAGGTGAGGAATTTGTTGAGCATCACCTGGCCGCCGGGTCCCAAGGCTTTCTTGGAAACAGTACCCAAACCAGCACCTGTAATTGCCTTGCGCTGCCTTTCTTAACCTCACTCAGTAGGTGAGCACTGTGTTTGGAGCCCTAAGCGCTAGCCCCTCCGTTTTGTGCCTAGAGGTCATTAAGGATCAACGAACAGGCTTCTGCCAGCCACTTTGGAAGCTTGTCGGTAGTTAGGTGATTTGATCCTGTTAAATGGGAATATATTGCCTGTGCACAATAGTCATTTTTATCACATCGGTCCACTGTAAAAAAAAAAAAACTTTCAATGGCTCCCTATTACCTCATAGCAGGTTCTCAAATCGAAGTGCATCAGAATCACCAGAAGGGATGGTAAAAGCACTAATTGCTGACCCCACCTCCAGAGTTCATCAGGTCTGGGATAGGCCTGAGAATATGCATTTCTAACAAGTTGTCAGATGATGGGTAAGGTTGCTGTTAAAAGGATCACACTTGGAGAGCAAGAGCCTTACAGGATGAAAATCTAAGACTCTTCACCATTAGGCTTCACAAACATCACCGTCATTATCATCTACCAGTTCTTCTTTATGTACAGTACCCAGTTTAACCTGTCCTGTGGCCCTTGTGTATTAGTTCCCACATTTTAAGGATAAGGAAACCCAAGTACTGGAAGATAAGGAATGTGCCTAAATGCCTTAAAAGCACAGCCTGGAAGTAGAACAGGGATTCTCACTAGGTCAGCCTACTCCAAAAATCCAAGACTCTGATTCAGCCAAGTTAGTCTTTTACCCAGAATATGTTTACCAGTCTCCTGCCTCTCAACAGTTTGGTTTTCAAGATTTTCAACTATGAGAATCCCTCGTAAGGGAATCCTGGAATCCTTTGATTAGGAAAATCATAGTAACCAACATGTTGCTATGAATTTAATAGTACTTTTAAACGATTTTGTTTTTTAATGTAGTTATAGCAATGGCATTATCTGGTGTAAATTATTTACTCAGAGAGCTAGATTGTTGAGCATTTGAAATTTCAGACCATATTACTACAAATAGTATTTTAATAGTATTTATTACTGATAATAGATAACACATATTAGGTCCAAACAATGTGCTAAGTTCTTTATGTACATTATCTCATTATTCTTTTTGTTTTAAGATTTTATTTATTTATTCGAGAGAGATCACAAGTAGGCAGATAGGCAGGTAGAGAGAGAGTGGGAAGCAGTTTCCCCACTAAGCAGAGAGTCCGAGGTGGGGCTTGATCCCAGGACCGCAGAATAAGGACCTGAGCCGAAGGCAGAGGCTTAACCCACTGAGCCGCCCAGGTGCCCCTATCTCATTATTCTTCGCATTAACCCCAAATGATAGGAACTCTTATTTTTCACACTTTACACATTAAGAAACCAGTGTTTAAAGAAGTTAATTGACGTGCTTGGTGTGCACAACTGAACCCAATGCAGAAATGCAGTCCCTACTTCCCCCACCAAGCCACTCTCCCACCACAGGTTCACTCATGATATTGAGGCCCAACTCACACCACCCTTTTCTTCTCTGCCTGACCAGATTCTCTGTTACCTCAAGCTCAACTCAGAAACCAACTCTTCTTTCTCCTACAAGCTTTCTCTAAATCTCTCCTAAACTTCTCTTGCCCATGTCACCATTGTGACAGTTCTTATTTTCAATTTAGGACATTTTCTTGAAGTGCCTTACCCAGTACAAGGCACTGACTTAGTCATTGCCCTAGATATAAGGAAGGTGAAGCCACCTACTCTCAAAGAACTCACAATTTGATAATGGTTTTAAGACAGTCTCAAAAGTATCTATAGTTAAAGGCAGAACATTTTAAATTCTGGCTGTATAGAATGTTAAATGGGCCTAGTGGAAAGTAGGCTAGATTTGGGGCAAAACTGAACTAGGTTTGAACCTAATTCTACTATCAGTTGTGCACCCTTGAACGTTCAAATTTTGTGCCTCTGCTTCCTCTTCTGTCTACGAGATGAAGATTAGAGGTTAGAAGAGCCATGAAGAGGCCATCTCAAGAGCACAGGCCAGAGGAATCAGGCCTGGAGGCCTGGAGAAAGGAGATACAAGGTCTTCAGGCAGTAGGCACTCTTAAGACTCAGCATCTGATGGGATGCCAGAGTAAGTGTAGACAAGGGGGTAAAAGATTTGCTTGTGGCCCAGAGCTTTGTTCATATGTGGGAGGATACTGTCAGGCACAGAGGAAAGGATATGAGCTGTTGAGTGGTGTGACAAAGGAGGGTTTTGTTTTGGACTCTCTGGGAAGTTAGTTAACTTTTCACGCAGAACCAGTGACACCTGTCCAGCTTGTAACTCTGCTTGAGATCCAAGGGTAAGGACCATTTTCTCAATCAACAGCTCTATGTTAGCTCAGACTGCCATAATAAAATCCCATAGACTATGTGGCTTAAATAACAGATTTATTTTCTTGCAGTTCTGGAGGCTAGAAATCCAAGATCAGTGTTCCAGCTGATTTGGTTTCTAGTGAAAGCTGTCTCCCTGGCTTGCAGGTGGCCACCTTCTCACTATTGCCCTCACATGGGTTTTCCTCAGTGCCAGTATAGAGAGAGGAAGGGAAAAAGCCATCTGGTATCTCATCTTCTAAGGACACCTACCCCATTCTATCAGGGCCCCACCTTTATGACCTTTTGAATTTTAGTTATTTTAATTTTAATTATTTCTTTAGAGGCCCCCATCTCCAAATTCAGCCACACTGAGGCTTAGGGTTTCAACACATGGGGAACACAAACATTCAGTCCATAACAAGTCATGTGCAATACATATCAGGAAGTAGACTTAAGTCATGGCCCTTGACCTTAAGAATCTATTTGAGAACACAGACCCACTCCAAAAGGTAATCAAGATAATAATCTGGAAAATAAATGCTAATTTGGCATTTTAGCCTAGAGGAAAAGATAGCTTGCTTAGACAATGGTGAAGTTGGAAAAGAGGAAACTGTCCCACTGGGTCAGATAACTCATTCAGAGAACCCTGAGAGATAAATCTAGACAGGGTAGGTGGGACCAGGAGTCTAAGCTGAGGCATGGGTAATGTGGAGTTAAAAACAGAAGCCAGAGGGGCGCCTGGGTGGCTCAGTGGGTTGGGCCGCTGCCTTTGGCTCAGGTCATGATCTCAGGGTCCTGGGATCGAGTCCCGCATCAGGCTCTCTGCTCAGCAGGGAGCCTGCTTCCTCCTCTCTCTCTCTCTGCCTGCCTCTCTGCCTACTTGTGATCTCTCTCTGTCAAATAAATAAATAAAATCTTAAAAAAAAAAAAACAGAATCCAGATTATCTATCAGATCAAGGAAGAAACAGCCTAGCCTTGGCTTTCAAGAGCTCCAATGGCAGGTTAGATGCTTATGTGTTCAGTAGGCTGTGGGATATGTGTGCATCTTTCCAGAGTACAGTGCGCCCGTCACCAGTTATCTCCCCCAGTGACAGAAATCCCAAGGGGAGCTCAATTATGCAAGACATCATCAATGACAACCCCCTGTACATCACTTTACTTATTTCCTAGTATTTTCTTTGTCACAAAAATACTGGTGAGGATTTTTTTTAACCTCAGTATGAGGCAAGGCAAGGAGGGTAGCAAATCTGTGAAACTGGACTGCATGAATATAACTTAAGGGCTCAGGGTCAGTGAGGACCTGGAAATAAATGATGGAAGTAGTGGTAAACAGTGGGAATTGATTCAAGCAAAGGAAGCAATGGTGGAATGTGTTTAGGAAAGTCTCAGAAAGGGTGAAGTCTGGTTTAGGAGTCAGAGATCTGAGTTCCTCTTCTCTGATGGACAAGGCGTTAAGCGAGCACTTATCCTCTCTGCTCCTCAGTTTTCTAACATGTGAGGTTAGAGAGATGGATGGAAATGATTGAAAGATCCTCTTAGGACCTTAGAGTCTCTCATTTATAAAACGCAGGCCTCAGTCCTACAACTGCTCATATCTCTTAGCCAGAGTGTAAAGGGGTTGTTGTGAGCAATGGAAGTTCATGAACATGTGGATGCTATAGATTTGTCAGCAAAGCTCAGCCCTCTAAAAGCCATCTTTGAGCACTGGTACAGAGAATAAGAATCTCTTTTGATCAGTTGAATTAAAAGGAAACAAGTACTCTAGTGTACAATAGGCTGGAAGGCATGGGTTGCAGAAGATCAAATGGGAAACAAAAGAAGAAGCAGACCAAAGGCAAGACAGACATCCTACCCTAGCTATCACCGCTGTCGATGTTGTCACCTCTGTGATGAGGAAGTTATCTTAGCTCAAACCTCCCAAAAGGAGATCCTGACACAAAGATTTAGTGCAGGTAATTTATTTAAGAGATGATTACGGGAAGCCCAAGTCAAAGAGAAGGAAAAGTGAAACATGGAGATGAGCCAATGAGAAGTTTGTTAATGAGCAGGTTTTCACTCTGGGTAACTGGGCTTGATGTGCCTAGCTAGCTAGAAAAAGAAAATGTAGATTCCTCTTACTTTATGTGTTCATGGAAAAGCTTTCAGTAAACGTATTTAAAAAAAAAAAAAAAACAGAACAGTATTTTAAACGCAGAGGAACTTGATCTTTATATAAAAGTATTTGAAATGTTTTATGAAGGGGATTACTGTTCTCTTAACTTATCCTTTTTGTAAGTTTGTATTTTGCATGTAAGAATTGCTTCAATCAAGCTCCACTGTGAAAAGTCCTTTACCTACAAAATCCTCAAGGGTCCTCAAAATGAGGTCAGAGATAGCCCTAGCTTTAGAAATCAAGATGCGAGCCATAGGAAGAGGTTGGGAGAAGCCAGACAGGGACGCTAAATAGGTGTCGAACATGTCTGTTTTTGAAAGATGGTTGGTTGAGCAAAATCAGGCTCTACCAATGGAAGGCCAAGGTAGGCCTGCTATCTGAAGAGATAACAGACTTTTATTTATATTTCATTACATAAGCCTGTACAGTGAAATCTCAGGAAGTGACTAGGCCAAGGGACCTCTCTTATGTTCAGCCATTTAGTATCTTACAACTGAAATAGTATCATGAGTTTGAATATGATATATCAGATACTGGCCAATATGCATCAGAACCTCCACTGAAGAGGAGTTCAATCATAATCAAGCTTATTCCTTTTAAAAATGAATGAACCACAAGTCTCCATTTGTGATATGCAAGTTGGCCAGTCCTATTGATTTGCAGTTGATTATAATGATTCCACTCTCAAAATCTTCTAAAATACACTCTATAATAAAAGATTAAGGGGTGCCCTACCAATGATAAACTATGAACTATAAATGTCATATTTATGAATTACATAATTTGAGGGCTTTTCTATTCTTTTGACTAAATGTAATTGTCTTCTTTATCTTCTTGTCTATGTATATTCTATATTTAGTGGTGAACTATTGTAGAAAATATCATCAGGACCAGATCAAGAGGCCAGCCATGACTAATGTGGATTACCTGGATTTGTCTTAATTCTTGGCTATGGGCAGCTCCATGAGGTCAGTTGGGAGTGGGGACCCTGCTGTTGGGAAGACGGAGAGCTGATCAAGAAAGTATAAATGTGTCTGGATCAGCAAAAAGTCTTCATCACTCCTAGAAATGCAACTCAGAGTCACAAAAAGGAAAGACCACTTATTCTCACAGAAATACATTTTTTTTAAAGATTTTTTATTTTTATTTTTATTTATTTGACAGACAGAGATTACAAGTAGGCAGAGAGGCAAGCAGAGAGAGAGGAAGGGAAGCAGGCTCCCCGCTGAGCAGAGAGCTGGATGTGGGCCTTGATCCCAGGACCCTGGGATCATGACCTGAGCCGAAGGCAGAGGCTTTAACCCACTAAGCCACCCAGGTGCCCAGAAATACATCTTTTATTGCATTTGAACTTACCATTATTTAGCTGCCTTCATGTATTCAGATTTATAATAGTACTTGTGGAGAAGTGCTACATAAAAATTATCTTTAGAATTCATAATTTAGCTTTTCAGTTATATAGAGAGGAGAAAATACAGAGGAAGTGGAGCACCAAAGATGGCAAGAGGAATTGAAGAGAGAATACTCTGGATACGGCACCATCATAAGCCAACTTGTAAATGTCAACAGCCATTTTGAAATTTCCAGGAACTTGGAAAAAACAGCCATTCAGAAGAGAGAACTAGGCCTAGGAAAAATTGAAAAGCTGTTTTCCATAACTTAATTCTTTACACACAACAGACCTTAAGAAACTCCCTTTCTCCCTAGCCATTTTACACACAGAGTAGATGAAAAACTAGATGATGTGTTCTCTTTTAAAAAAGGTAATCCCGTGAGCTCTAGGGTTCCCTGGAGGCAGTTCAGGGGGCTGCCTGGATCCTAAGGGAGGACTAGGGAGTTGGTAATAGGACTTGCTGAGCTTGTTGCCTGGCCCTCCCGGCCATCCCACAGGTTCTGCTTTTCTTTGTTTTTTGAATGGGGAATATGAGTAACGGTTTATGAAGATAAGATTTCCAAAAAGTTTGCAAATCATAAGCTAAAGTATACTTAGAACCAAGAGTTCTATGATCACACGATATAGATATCTGTTAGATTTTTCTGAGCTCAAAACGAAGCAGCTCTTAAGGCATTTTTAAATCATGGCCATGAACTAAGTGAAAATAATGCAGGAGTGGGAATAAGGAAATAAGATTCTGGTTCTACCAGAGTCTATACTGCCACAGCCTGGTGTCATAAGACTAAGTAGTCACTAACCGGTTCACTAATTATCAAATGCTTCATTTTCATACTACCTCTTATACATAGATTTGAGAATTCCTGTCTTAAGTATGACCATGGTCTATTAGGGTCTGTTTGATGGCCTGTTTTTTTTTACTAAATAATCCTAAATAATCTACCTCCTACTTCTCTCACAGCAGAATATAGAGAGAATTGATGAGATGGTCATTTTTAATTTTTAGAGTCAGATCCAAAAGAATGACTGAAAAAAATGAAAATAGTAGAATAATAAAACAAAGTTGCCCAAAAATAATCTGGGCAACACTGTTTATATTGACAAACTTCAAAGATGTTTACCAAAAGTTTGTAATAATATAGAAATGTATGTTATTGGGCTAATTGAAAATATCACTATAAGTTGGTATGAGATTACAGTCATAGCTGCACAAAAGCTAAAAACTATTCAGAGATAAAATTGGGGAGAAATGCATCAGATTTTGATACTTTTTGGCCAGCAAAACTGAATGATATTTTTTCCTTCTTCAAAGACATGTGGTTCTACAAATTCCCTCTACAAACATGCCTGATTTTATGAATTAAAAAATATAAACTGACCTTGTAAAAAAAAATGAAATAACGTGATTGGATTAGTTTCCTAGTTTCTGCCCTAACAGAATACCACAAACTGGGTGGCTTAAAACAACAGAAATGTATTTTCTCACAATCTGGGGGCCAGAAGTCTTAAGTCAGGGTGTTGATAGGCAATGCTCCTTTTGAAACCTGAAGGAGAGTCAGTCCTTCCTTGCCTCTTCCTGACTTCTGGTAGTCTGCTGGCAATTTTTGTGTTCCTTGGCTCACAGCTGCATGGCTCCAATCAGATAGCATTTTCTTTGTCTGTGTCTTTACATGACCATCTTCTTGTAAGGACTCCAGTCATACTGGATTAAGGGTCCATCCTACTCCAATATAACTATATCTTAACTAATTATATCTTCAACAACCCTGCTTCCAAATAAGGACACATTCTGAGGTACTGGGATTTAGGTATTCAGCATATCTTTGGCAGGGCACAATTCAACAGTAATTTAACCATTCAATGCTTCTTATAGAAGTTAAAGACCATTATTCTTTCTGACCCTAATGTAGTGGTTTTCATTTTAGCACATGGATAGCTTAGAAAAGTGATGGTTTGATAGTTTTTGCTATGACTTCTTCACCTTCTCTCTTGCCATCCCATTCTTTATCTAACATGTATTTATTAGGCACACACTGATTTTGTAGCAGTGTAAAACCCATCAAATTTTAAAATCACACAAAACTTTCTTCTAACCATTAGCTACAAGTTGCTTTTATTTGCACTGTAATTTTCAGATAGACTGACTCTATAATGAATGACTTCAATTTGCAAATCACCATAAAGAATTATCCTTAAGTTAGACTGTAAGCAAATTTCTTAGACCTATTTACAAATATGTAATAGATGATAGGTCAAAAAAGACAGGAAAAAACTAAAGATGAAACTGTCCAAATAGAAATTAATTTTGCTTGTTGGAAAGCCAGAAGGAATATTTTTCCGGATAGAGTAATCCCCAGTTTGGTTGGGATACTTGTAAATAAGCTAAATGTTTTTAAGTAGTGTCTTACTGGCTTTGAACTATTCTTTGTGACTTTCCCCCACTGTGTTGCTAGAAATAGCTTCTTTTTTTTTGAAATTGAAATTTAAGCATGTTTATTTAATTTTTTGAAAGGATGCTGTCTTTTGCTAAGTTTGACAGAATTCCTTGACTTAATAATATAAATAAGGGAATATAGTGTGGCATGGATTAAAAAAAGGATGACTTTCTTGGGGCGCCTGGGTGGCTCAGTGGGTTAAAGCCTCTGCCTTTGGCTCAGGTCATGATCCCGGGGTCTTGGGATTGCATCGGGCTCTCTGCTCAGCAGGGAGCCTGCTTCCCCCTCTCTCTCTGCCTCCCTCTCTGCCTACTTGTGATCTCTGTCTGTCAAATAAATAAATAAAATCTTTTTTAAAAAAAGGATGACTTTTTTAATATTTTCTAAATATGATTATATTGCTGCTGCATGTCTTTGGAAGCAAAAATATTTCCCTTGTTACATGCATTTATTTTAATGAGTATTTACGAGATGCAATGACATATTCAAATCAGCATGTGCATTCCATTGTGCAGTTATTCCCTTTTATTTCCAATTTCTGGTTAGGAATGCTTTGTTTGTGTCTAAAAAGCTAAGGAAATTAAATGCAAGGCTCTGTCAATACAATGCAACTTTACCATGTACAAGTCAGGAAATTAGAATATGTTGTTCCTCCAGCAGCTGGCATGGGGCTACTCTGAATATTATATGTCAGAAAACTTAAAGGGGGGGACCTTTTTTTCTCATGAGGATTTTATCAGGATACAAAAGAATATCACTGCTCCCCACTCAGGGCACAGGACTCTTGGCAGGGCTGATCCAGCCAGATGGGAAGAGGGTACCCTCCAGCTCTGGCCCCTGGGTCCTCAACTTCCCCCTCCCAACTTCCCTTCTGTACTCTGCAAGAAGACAGCCACAAATCAGACTGATCCACTGCCTGTGCTGATGTCACAAGGGGAGAGTGTGGCAGAATGCAGGGCTGTCCCGCTGCTACTGCTACTGGCATTACTTACTGGGTGTTCGCCATGTGCCAGGCACTTGCGTAGCACTTTATCTGTATTATTTCAGCCTCATGTGACCCTGTATAGCAAGTACTTTTGTTGCCCCCATGTCATCAATGAGAAAACTAAAATGCAAAAACATTAAGTAATTTGTTCATGACTGCAGCTTTAGAAAGTAACAAATCCAGGATTAAAAACCAGATGTGCAGGTGTGTGGGCAGATGTGTTAAATACTATCAGAATAGTGGGACGCCTGGGTGGCTCAGTTGGTTAAGCAGCTGCCTTCGGCTCAGGTCATGATCCCAGCGTCCTGGGATCGAGTCCCGCATTGGGCTCCTTGCTCCGCAGGGAGCCTGCTTCTCCCTCTGACTCTTCCTTCCACTCTGTCTGCCTGTGCTCACTCTCACTCACTCTCTGACAAATAAATAAATAAAATCTTAAAAAAAAAATACTATCAGAAGAGTACAGTTTGATGACCTGCTTCTTTTCACTTCATATGTTATGCACATTTCAACATCATTAAATATTCTCTTACAATCTAATTTTTAGTAGCTGTATTGACTGTAATATAATTTATTTAATCTTGTGGTGGTGGGTAGTTAAATTATTTCTAATTAGTCACTGTTTTAAATATCACACATGCTAATATTTCCTTAAGATAAATTCCTAGGAGTAGAATTGCAAAATCAAAGACTGAACATTTGTAAAGTTCTTGGTATATTTTGTCAAACTCTCTCCAAAAAGGCTTTGCCAAATTATGAGATGGGAAGGTTTGAAGGTGGGCATTTCAAGTTCCAGTAACAGGCTCTAGTATAGGAGATATGATGGAGAAATGTAGATCATCTATCACTTCTCAAAACATCATTGTTATCATTTGATCAAGACTTGCCTTATAGGTAACCTCCTGATGTCTCCCACTGGGGTCCAAGAAGGACCCTCAGACTACCAGAGAAGGGCTGGAACAGAGGACGTACACTGCCTGTTCAAGGCTGTGAATTCACTGATCCCTGAGAAGCATGTAACTACTGCTTCTGAGTAAGTAAAGCAGTTGCAAAGATTTCAGGACATTTACTAGTTAACAAAGTGTGTTCCTGCTCACTCTTTCCTCTGATCCTCACCATAGGCTTAGAATGATAAAGCTTTACAAGCATTGACATTTTGCAGAGAATGTCAGATTTAGGTAAAGGTACTGACTTACTCAACGTCACACCACTTTATGCAGAGAAGCCTAGATGATGTCTATCTTGTTCTACTCTCCTGTGTTAGGCTGCCTCTTCTCAAGAGAAAAGCCTCTATGTAAAAGATTCTGTCACTTGACAAGTGGAAATACTTGATATTATATTAAGGAACTCTTGAACTTGCTCTACAAGTAATTATCTTTATTTTTCTACATTTGCTGAATTCCAGCCACATAGATGCTGTCCTAAATACAGATAGTACTGAGCTTTGCGGCTAACAAGCTTGAGAAACTAATAAGCCTGGCAAATGTGAGAAATGAGGAGAATGCTCTTAGTTAACATGGGGTCTGAAAAAGGGCACTTTGGGCAATTACATGTCTGGTTACACATTCTTGACAACTATTTAGAGCTCTGAATAACTGTGCAAAGACAAAGCCCAGTTTGTTGGTTTGAACAAAGGTGAAGAAGAGCCTCAACCCCAAATGTGAGCCTGTGCTCCATTTTGGAATGTCAAAACCAGAAAGCCAGGGATCATCACGTGTGATGTATACTTAAATTCACTAAAAATGAAGAAAAGAAAAACCTAGAGAGTAGTCCCAGGTTTGCCTATAATTTCAGATGCTTTTAATGTTATACACACACAACGATATAAACTTTACAAAATACCTCTCTTTAACAGTATAAACTGGGCAGGAATAGGAAGCATGAGACAATTTGTAAAAGAAATAAGTTGTAGCTGTAGCTCTTCAGGGACGTGGCTACTATGTGGGTTTAGGTGACTCTGTGGATCTAAAATAACCTTGGTTGGGGCGCCTGGGTGGCTCAGTGGGTTAAAGCCTCTGCCTTCCGCCCAGATCATGATCCTGGGGTCCTGGGATCAAGCCCCTCATCGGGCTCTCTGCTCAGCAGGGAGCCTGCTTCCCTTCCTCTCTCTCTGCCTGCCTCTTTGTCTGTCAAATAAATAAATAAAATCTTAAAATAACCATGGTGGACACCCAGGAGAATTTAGAGAATAGCATGTTGAACCCTGAAATCAACTCTGATGGGGGGAGATGAGTGATAAAGTGTGGCTAACACAGAGGCTTTAATATTTTGTTTTAATTTGCATATTAAAACATGTTTAACATTAAAAATACTTTTTTCATGGTGTTTCTACATAGATGGCTCTAGAAAGAGCATGCAAAGATAGCAATATTATAGCAAATCTGTCATCCTGACTTTTCTAATTCTAAACTGTGACAGGATTGTGCAACTTTCTTTCTTTCTTTTTTTTAAGATTTTATTTATTTATTTGTCAGAGTGAGCACAAGCAGACAGAGTGGCAGGCAGAGGCAGAGGGAAAAGCAGGCTCCCACTGAGCAAGGAGCGGGATATGGGACTCGATCCCAGGATGCTGGGATCATGACCTGAGCCAAAGGCAGCGACTTAACCAAATGAGCCACCCAGGCGTCCCATGCAACTTTCTTTGATTTCATATCATGGACACTATAGTGGTATATTCACTCATTCTAAACTTAATCATGTAAGTTTAATTAGTTTAAATAGCTCTAAATAGTTGTTAAGAATGTGTAACCAGACATGTATCATTAAATGTATCATTAGGTTGGCTGGTAATGGCTAGCATTCCATAATTTGATCTGGCTGTTCAGTTGTGTACAAATGTAAAAATTTATCACAGTGGGGTGCCTGGATGGCTCAGTCATTAAGCACCTGCCTTTAGTTCAGGTCATGATCCTGGGGTCCTGGGATCAAGCCCTGCATCAGGCTCCAGGCTCAGCAGGAAGCCTGCTTCTCCTTCTCCCACTTCCCCTGCTTGTGTTCCTTCTCTCACTGCATCTCTCTCTGTCAAATAAATAAGTAAAATCTTTTTTAAAAAATCATCATAGTATACACTTTAAGATTAGGGTGTGTTATAACTCTTTTTAAAACAAACACTGTAATGTTTGACAGGGATCAAAATGGTGAAGTAGAAAGAACCTCAAATTAGGAAGGATAGATCAGAGTACTCTAGGCCAAGCTTACCAAACCAAAGCAATTAAATGAAAAATCAAGGGAGTTGTTAAAATCCCCAAAATGGCAGGAAAGACATGGACTCTGGACAAGACATTAAGGTCCTTGCTACACAATGTCAGGGGGATCCAATTTTGGGGGACCATTGTGAGAAATATCCTGTTTCATGTGCATACCCCAGTGACTTGATCTGCTCTACAGACTGGCCACTTCAGTGTGGATTAATCCTGCCAGCCACAGGTGTGCACAATAGAGTTATCTCCTTCTGGGAGACTTCCTTAGAAGAGAGATCACAAAGCAGGTAGGAGGGCTTTCAGAAATTCTTGTTGCCTTTCTACCATTTCGATAGAAAAGTCAGAAGATATTGAAATAAAAATGAGATCCCTCCCTTGCACACTCATCCATCATATCCTCCATTTTTCCAGAGGTGCCCATTTACAACTACCCAAACAGCTACCCCCAACAATTATCCAGGGGACTTGAATGACTTTTGTTCAAAATGGTAATAATAAGCATTATTACTATCTTTACTATAAAGGACTGAGAAAAGAAAATAAATGACTGTCAGCAGTTCACACTGCACACTTGAACAGAGCTGCTGAAGGATCCCATTTGTAGAAGGCAGGGCTATATACTGTAGACTGCATAGCTTATAAACCACAGAAACTTATTTCTCACAGTTCTGGAGTCTGGAAGTCAGATCACTGCACCAGCATGGTCAGGTTCTGATGACTACCTCATCTTGGTTGCAGAGAGCTGATTTCTCATGGTATTCTCAAGGCAGAAAGCACAAAGAGCAGAAGCAAACTCTCTCATGTCTTTTTGTAAAGGCACTAATCCTATTCATGAGGGCTTCACTTTCATGACTTAATTGGCTTCCAAAGGCCCCACTTCCTAATAATATCACATTGGGCATTAGGATTTTTTTTCAATTTTTAAATTTTTTATAAACATATAATGTATTTTTATCCCCAGGGTACAGGTCTGTGAATCACCAGGTTTACACACTTCACAGCATTCACCATAGCACATACCTCCCCAATGTCCATAACCCCACCCCCTCACCCAAACCCCCTACCCCCAGCAACCCTCAGATTGTTTTTAGAGTCACTTATGGTTTGTCTCCCTCCCAATCCCATCTTGTTTCATTCATTCTTCTCCTACCCACTTAAACCCCCTTGTTGCATCTCCACTTCCTCATATCAGGGAGATCATATGACAGTTGTCTTTTTCCGATTGACTTATTTTGCTAAGCATGATACCCTCTAGTTCCATCCACGTCATTGCAAATGGCAAGATTTCCTTTCTTTTGATGGCTGCATAGTATTCCATTGTATATATATACCACATCTTCTTTATCCATTCATCTGTTGATGGACATCTAGGATCTTTCCATAGTTTGGCTATTGTAGACACTGCTGCAGGAATTAGGATTTTAACATGTGAATGTTAGAGGGGACTTTCAGCCCATACCAACCCCTTAGGGTGAGCATTGCTAGCATTGCTTTCTTTTTTTCATCATTTTCAAAATACACATGTTACTGGTAGGGAAACTGTATTAAATTCCTCACATTTTAATGTAAACTAATGTCTTAGCCGATTTCCTATATAGGAGAAAACAGACTACTTAACGACTCTGAATATTCAAATTAGGTGATAGGTGGGTTGAGGGAGAAGAGCAAGTAAAAACATCAAACTAAAAGGGAGAGTATATAGGGGCACCTGGGTGGCTCAGTGGGTTAAAGCCTCTGCCTTCGGCTCATGTCATGATCTCAGGGTCCTGGGATCGAGCCCCGCATCAGGCTCTCTGCTCATGTGGGGAGCCTGCTTCCTCCTCTCTCTCTCTGCCTGCCTCTCCGCCTTGTGATCTCTGTCTGTCAAATAAATAAATAAAAATCTTAAAAAAAAAAAAAAAGAAATATAAATAAATAAATAAAAGGGAGAGTATACCAAGAAATTCAGAAAGTGGTTAACTGGTTTGACCAGGCATTATAGTTTCCAGTCACTGTGGACTATGAGACTGATGATAAAGGTCCCTCACTTAAGCCTATTGGAAGTGGCTGTGAGGAAGCAATATACCCACAAATGTATCCTCTTTCACTTTTCTTACTTACTTTGTTTAAGAGACTAAAATATGTATTTTTCAAATGAAGTGCTGAATCACATTGATTAACTGAAAAACTGAAGATATGATTTATCCCTTCCTCCATTAAAGAAATAACTTTAACAGAACACTAGCAACACACACAAAAAAAAATACAAGAAAGAAATTTTCATACTCTAGAAATTATAGGAATTCCTAGAAGACAAAGGGTGAACAGGACTGCATTGGTGGCAAAACAAGAAAAGGAAAATCCTGTTTAAAATTCAGGTCAGCAAGAGCAATTTTAAAATTTCTCACCACTCAGCATAAAAGATTACAAAGAACAGGCCTGTACTTTTAAATAATTGTGAGGGCCATAAGTTAAATAACTATATTTGGAGCAGTCTTTTCCCTTCCCCTTCTTTCACTGTGTACATCCAATGGTAACAACAGCATATGTCCGAAGGTTAATAGAACTGCTTTCAAAAGAGAAATATTGATTATGTTGGGGTTAAAGAAGGATACAGGTGGACTCTGAAGGGCCCCAGACCTTCATATGAACATTGGAGGACGGAAAAAAGAGGTGGAAAGAGCTGATTCCATATTTGCTTCCAAAGTGCAAGAACGTTTCCCCTGAGTGGGAAATTTGGCATGGGAAAACCACAGACTAGGTAATGGGGCTAGGACTCCAGGGAACAAATGAACTCATACAAGGAGGGGGAGAGATCCAGAAGACAAACTTTTCATGCCAATCTAATTACAAATGCTGATCCTTCTTCACAATCAGAAGGAGGCAAACTATTCTAATCAAAACATTCAATGACAGGAGTGCCTGGGTGGCTTAGTCAGTTAAGCATCTGCCTTCAGCTCAGGTCATGAACTCAGGTCATGAACTTCCCTCTTCAGCAGGAAGTCTGCTTCCCTCTCTCCCTCTGCCTCCTCTCCCCTGCTCATGCTCTGTCTCTGTATCTCTCTCTCTCAAATAAATAAATAAAATCTTAAAAAAAGAGCAAAACATTCAATGACACATGAAGGAAGAATCTTAAATATGAATGCAAATAGCCAAGATTAACCTAGTTATTTGTGGAAAAACAACACTGAGAAAGGTATTAAAATCACATTGGGGGGGAAAAAAGCCCTGAGTAAATAGCCCTAACATAGAAAAGGAGAAAAATACTTTATAAATATATCCTCAGAGAAATTTTAAAGATTTTCATGTCCTTAAGTCAAAATGGTAAGAGTACATTTGTACATATCAGTTATCCCAATAGTAAATGTAATTATTTTATAGAGCAAAGACTCCAATTAGGTTAAAGAAAAAATATTATTTACTTGTAATATAGTACTTAACAACACAGGCTCTGGATCCTGACTTTAACACCTAGTAATAATTTATGAAAGGAAAACTTAAATAATTGGGCTAAGTAGAAGAATAAGTTCAGCTGAAAGTATAAGGTCAACCAAGAAATTTTCCTTCAATGTCGTTCTAAAAGATAAAATAATGATAATTATCAGTCATGAGAAAGAAAGCACAAGACATGGAAGAGAATTGCACATTTTTCCTACAGGAGTTCTAAAGGTAACACAGGCAAAAGAAAGGAAGAAATATTCAAATAAATTACTGAAGAAAGTTTCCCAAAACTAATGGAAAAATATGAATTTATAGGTTTAAGAGGCCACTTTGTATTGAGCAAGGAAAAAAGCAAAAATAATCTAGAAATGTCATCTTAAAATTATAAAGCTCCAAGAATAAAGAAAAATGCCTAAAATTTCTAGAAATTAAAGCAGGTTACCTAAAAAGGAATGAAACTCAGGTTGGCATTAGAAACAATTAGAAACAATGCCAACCTGAGTTGGGGGGAGTGGGGAAAGTGGGACAAAAACTAAAAAAACTGAAAAACTAAAAACTAATTTCAAGATTCTGAATGAAAATTACTTCAAATGTTAAATTTTATACCCAGCCAAACAGCCAAACTGTTCAAGTGGGAAGTCAAAATAAAGACATTTTTAGGAATTCAAAGATTAAGAAAGTTTATGTTCCAAAGACCTCTTAGTGGGGCGCCTGAGTGGCTCAGAGGGTTAAGCCTCTGCCTTCAGCTCAGGTCATGATCTCGGGGTCCTGGAATTGTGACCCACTTGGCACGGAGCCTGCTCCCCCCCCCCCCCCCGCCGCTCTGCCTACTTGTGATCTCTCTCTTTCTGTCAAATAAATAAATAAAATCTTTTTTTTTTTAAACCTTTTAGAAAGAATACTGAAGAGTGTAGTTCAGCAAAAGAAAAGTTTTATGTTTTTCCCATTGTAGGATCTGGAATGAAGGAGCAGCCTTACCTGAGACATATCTGTGTTCATGACAGAGGGAAAAGGAAAAGAAGGAGAGAGAGACCACCTATATTCAATTGGCTAAAACAAAGGACATGTATCAGAGATGAAAAACAGAGTGAACTTTTACAAATGATATAATTATTATCTTTGTAATGATATAATTATTTTTGCAATAATATAATATTAGTTTTATAATACTATCATTATTATTTCTGTTTTAATTTACCACAGATAGTAAGACTATATTTCATCCATATAAATTATACCAATGTATGTGATGGGTTGAAATTTCCCTATTAAAGGACAAAGACACTAATGGATTAAAAAAAAGTAGATGCCGTTACTGATACTACAGTTGTTAGTACAGTAGTATAGACTCTGGATTTCCATTTCAGGTACACTATTTATTAGGTATGTGTGAAGTGAGCATAAGAATAATGTGTACTACCTACTTCATAGTGTTGTTATGAGTATTAAATGAGATAATGCATGTGTGGTCTCTGTACCCCAATCCATGTAGAATATATGTAAAATACCTAACAAATAGTGTACTCAAAAAATGTTAGCTCTTATTATTATTATAAGAGACACCTGAAACAAAATAGTTGGAAAATACAGGAATAGTCTAAGACAGGGCAAATACATACTAGTGAAAATAAATATAGAGAGCACTGAGTTAAATATAATGGATTGAAGATGCTGCCATTCCCACCCAAAAACCCACTGAAGATATAGTAAAGGAAAATTTTTTTAAATATATAGACATAGCTACATAAGGATAAAGACATGAAACAGCATCTTGGGAAAAGGAAAGCAGTTAGACATCTAATTGGTAAATGATTTTTTTTTTTAAAGGCTCATACCTGTTTGTCAGTGGGGGAGAAACCCAGAAGCAAGCAACTGTGAAAGAAGTAAGCAACCTCAGAAAGATTCAAGAGTTGGAGGTGTCGGTCTGAGTACGGAGGGAGGGTGTATATGAAGCTAAAAATGGGATTATTGATTGAAGTTTGTCTGTGATGTAGTTAGATCTCCAACTGTCCTTCCCACCTCCACAAAAGGCTAGAGAGAGAATGAACTAGAGTAAGCCTGGACTCAGTAAGCTTAAGGGAAATGCTACTATAAAGTATAAGCCCCTGGTCTCCTTCCTCCATCTGTCTCCAAGAATGACGTTAGTCTGCACTATTACTACAGGCATTAGAGACAATCTGTCAGGAATCTGACTATTCTAAGAGAAAGACCTTTAAATATCAATGGTGGGGTCCTCCAACTATACTGCCCAGCCAGATCTCCTTATAGTATACCTACTAGGACACAGGCCACACCCATTCATAGAGAGCTTCCGATAAGCTGTTAAGCAACTCAGACTTGACTATTAAAGATCATGTAAGGATTGCCAGATATTCAAAGAAAGCTTCCACATACAAGCAGAGCACAAAACAAAAATCAACAAAAGTAAAACATGAAATTTGGGGGAGAAACAATGTATAAGTACAAGAAACTTCAGAAGCAAAATAAAGCTGTGTTTCCAGACAAGTAAAAAAAGACAATTGTATCTATAAAAAAAGAGAGCAATAGACTAAGAGCAAAGGAGCATTCAAAAGTTGTCTTGAAAGTTAAAAATAATAGCATATATGAAAAAACTCAATGAAAGGATAGGAAAATAAATCAGAGCAAGTCTCCCAGGAAGTAGAAGGACTAGTAAGTGTGAGTAAGAAAGAGGATGAAAACGGACTAGAAATGATAGGGGATCAATGCATCAGTTTAGCAGTCTCATTATCCTGAGGAATTGGAGCTTCCAAGAGAAAGTGAAGGGGAAGAAATTATCAAGTTATCAACTCAAAAGAGATCTCCCTGAAATAAATGACACGAGTTTCTAAATGGAAAGCACCAACGAACCCCCAGCATAGTTGATGAAAAGAGAACCATACCAGGGCAACTCTTTGTGAAATTTTAGAACACTAAGGACAAAAGAAAGATCTTAAAGATTCCAGGAAACCAAATAGGCCAAAAACAAAGGAATGGGAATCACACTGGCATCACATGTCTCAACAGCAAGCCTAGAAACTAGCAATGCCTTCAAAAACCTGAGGGAAAATGATTTTCAACCTAGGATTCTATATATACCCCCAAACTATCAATCTATGTACAAGTAGAATAAAGACATTTCTGACAAACTACCCTTATGTATCATGTCCTAAGAAGCTTGGATATGGTCCACCAAAACAAAGGAGTAAAAAACAAAGAAAAGGAAGCTAGGATTTCCTAGAGAATAAACACACAAGCGAATGATCAAGGGAATGCTCAGGATGAGGGCACAGAGAAATCCAAGAAGGACAATGGTGCAGAGGTCTTGAGATTAACCAATGGCACGAAAGGGCAGAGAGAAGACTGTGATGTGGATGGGAGATGTACACTCCTGGTGAAAAGTTGGGAATGAATTAGTGATATGTGCTTAGCCAAGCAAAGAGGAAAATTTATTAACTCCACGGAAAATGGGAAGTTATACCTAAAAGAGCATATAATCATAATACACCATGTAACTTTCATAGCTATCATAATGAATATTGAATATTGATCTAACCAAAAATTATAACTACATTGGGAGGATGTAGGGAATGGAAGTGGCAATGTGATGGAGTAATGTAAGGGAGCTAAATGATAATGTTCCACAACAGGAAACATAAAACCCAAACTGAAAGATCAAGAAATAGCAGTGAGAAAAGTTATTACTTAGAAGAAATTATCAGAAGAAATAATGAAAAGAGTAATAAATGGTTGTCTCTAAGAAGAGAAAAATCAGTGTGGGAGAGGTGAGTCAAGGAGTTCATTTTATTATGTCTTGTAAAATTATTTTAAAAACCATATACTCATTTAAATAAAAAACCATAGCGATTAAAAAATAATTAAAAGTGTGGCAATATTAGTACCAGACAAAATTGGATTTAAGGCTAAAGTATTAGAATGAGGAAAGGCATTTCATAATGGTAAAAGGTAATATCTTCCAAGAAAACAAATTGTCATAAATCTTTACCCTTGTAATAAGACAACTTTAATATATATGCAAATATGCAAAAACATTGAAATTCAAAAATCTTAGGACATTTTAAAATGCTTTTCTCAGAAATTGAAATATTAAACAGACAAGATTATTTCTGAATGCATGTGGGAGATTTGAATAATAGAATTAACTATTGAATAACAGACACATATATTTATATATATATATATATGTATATATATTCGTATGTATACTTTTCTGTTGATCTCAGAACACCACTGTGAATCAGGCTACATAGAAAAATCTCAATACAGTTTAAAATGTTCAAGTCATATGTACAGGATACTTGGTCTGACTGTAAGGCAGTAAAATTAGAAATAAGCAATTATGGGCACCTGGGTGGCTCAGTCTGTTGAGTGTCTGCCTTTAGCCTGGGTCATGATCCCGGGGTCCTGCATTAGGTTCAGTGGGGAGGCTGCTATTCCCCCTTCCTCACTGTTCCTCCTGCTTGTGCTCTCTTTCTGTCTCTCAAATAAATAAACAAAATCTTAAAAAAAAAAAAAAAAGCAACAACAAAAGGGTGGCCAAAAAAAGTCAATTTGTTATAAATTGTTTAAAATATTTAATCCCGGGGCGCCTGGGTGGCTCAGTGGGTTAAGGCCTCTGCCTTTGGTGCATGTCATGATCCCAGGGCCCTGGGATCAAGCCCCACATCGGGGTCTCTGCTCGGCGGGGAGCCTGCTTCCCTTCCTCTCTCTCTCTGCCTGCCTCTCTGCCTACTTGTGGTCTCTGTCAAATAAATAAATAAAAATCTTAAAAAAAAGAAAATAAAATATTTAATCCCTAGGATAAAAAAATAAATTTTCACTAAAATTTGACGTTATTTTGAAATAAAGGACAGTGGAGGGACTACACAACAAAAACATAAGCTAAAAAGAACAATGAAATAATTCTTAAAAAAGAAACTTAAAAAGATAATAGGAAGAATTAATTGAAAAGGAAAAAAGCATATTTCATCAATAAAACCAAAAGCTATATTTTGGGACGATGAGAGGAGAAAAAATAAATAAGCTTTCAGCAAGCCTGAATAATAGAAAAGGAAAGACATAAAATTAAGGAAAAGACAAAACTAAAAATCCATGCCAACAAATGAAATGATCTAGAGAAAAAGAAGATAATCTAGGAAAATATAAATTACCCCAAATGACCATTTTTAAAATAAAAAGCACTTCATGTGGGTTAAAAAAAAAAAACTTTATTGTGATAAAATGTAGATAACATAAAATGTGTCATTTTAACCATTGTAAGTATAAAATTCAGAGACATTAATGACATTCACACTGTTGTGCAACTCTCACCACTGTTTCCAAATCTTTCTATCACCTCAAAGAGAAACTCCATAACCATTGAGAAATAACACCCCATTCCCCTTCTCTCCTAGCCCCTGGTAACCTCTGATCTGCTTTCTGTTTCTGAATTTGCTTACTCTAGGTAGTTCATAAAAGTATCAGGGATGTTGGGTGGCTTAGTTGGTTGAGTGACCCCCTCTTGATTTCAGCTGAGGTCATGATGTTAGGGTTCTGAGATAAAGCCCTGCTTCAAGCTAGCATCATGCTCTACTCTGAGGATGGAGTCTGCTGGAGATTCTTTCCCTCTACCTGTCCCCCAGCTTGAATGGGTGCTTTCTCATTCTCTCTCTCTCTCAAAGAAATTAATGGAATCTTAAAAAAAAAAAAAAAAAAGGTAGAATCAGACAATATTTGTTTCTTTGTAACTGACATTTCATTTAGCATATTTTCAAGGTTCATCTATGTTATAGCATGTATCACAACCTTTCTGTTGAATGGGTGAATATCTCATTGAATGTAAATACCACATTTTAAAAATTCATTCATCTGTTGATGAACACTTGGATTGTTTCCACATTTTGGCTATTATGAATGTTGCAATGAACATGGGAGCCAAAGTGACTTTTAAAGAGATACAAGACAGGGGCGCCTGGGTGGCTCAGTGGTTTGGGCTGCTGCCTTCGGCTGGGGTCATGATCTCAGGGTCCTGGGATCGAGCCCCGCATCGGGCTCTCTGCTCCGCAGGAAGCCTGCTTCTCTCTCTCTCTCTCTCTCTCTCTGCCTGCCTCTCTGCCTACTTGTGATCTCTGTCTGTCAAATAAATAAATAAAATCTTTAAAAAAAAAGATTTAAAAAAAAAAAAGAGATACAAGACAGAATAAACTAATAACTATAGAAGAAATTAAAGTTAGTGAAAGATCTGTCTTTAAAAAGCAATTTGTCTCAGTTACAGTCAAGTTCTCCCAGACTTTTAGGACATTTAAAGGTTTTAGGCTAGAAAAAGATAAAAAGCTAATAGAAACCTGACCGGACAAAACTCAAATAATGAATAATAAACAAACTATAAAGCAACATCATTTCAAAATATAGATGCAAAAATCCTGAGCCAGGAACACACACTCACAAAAATATAACAAATGAAATTTACCAGTGTATTTAAATGTTAATTCTAAAGTATTGGCTAAGTAGGACTTATTCCAGAAATATAAGACTAGTTCAATATTAAGAAATCTATTATTATAGGGGCACCTGGGTGGCTCAGTGGGTTAAAGCCTCTGCCTTCGGCTCAGGTCATGATCTCTGGGTCCTGGGATGGAGCCCCACATCAGGCTCTCTGCTCAGCGGAGAGCCTGCTTCCTCCTCCTCTCTCTCTCTCTCTGCCTGCCTCTTTGCTTACATGTGATCTCTGTCTGTCAAATAAATAAATAAAATCTTAAAAAAAAAAAAGAAATCTATTATTATAATTCAACATTTACAATTTGAAGAAAGAAACAGTATAATTGTTTCAAGTTTAAAACAATATTTGGTTTTAGTTCAGCATCACTTTTGAGCAATTGAAAGAAAGAAATTTCCTCAGTAAACATTATTCGTATTGGTGAGTTAATAGTATTCCCTTTAAAAAGCCAGGAAGATACAGGGATACTAGTTGTTACCACTAGTAATCAACATCATGGTGTATATTCCAATAAATGAAGGCAGGAAAAGAAGGAAGGGATAAAGATACCGAGAACAAAAGAGGAAAAACTGTCCTGGTTTGTAGGTGGTATGTGAGTGTATCTAGAAAATCTCGGAAAATCAGCAGGAAAACTATTAAAATAGAAAAAGGGTTCAGTAAGAGAGCAATACATAAAAATACAGAGTTTCCTGTATACAAATGTTAAGCAATTTAAATATCCATGGGAAACATTATATGTTAATAAAAATAATTTTTTAAAAAGCCATGGGAAGGGAATTCACATTAGCAACAACAAAAGCCTTAGAATTGACTAACAATGGAATGAAAACAAACATAACACTTTTTAAAAAGTAAAAGATAAACACCTAAATAAATGGTACAGCAAATCTTATTTTTAAATCAAGAGACTCAGTATTTTTAAGATGTCTGTGTTCTTATTTATCTGCATTAAAAATAATTCCAAAAAAAATTTCAAGCTGGATATTTAGGTGAAACTTGGCAAACTGATTCTGAAGTACATCAGGAAGAGGAAACAGCAAGAACAAACAAAATATTGAAAAATCGGGACAATGAAAGTGGAATTTCCCTGTTTGATGGCAAAATAGGCTGCAAAACTCTAACACTTAAGGTAGGATGACAGTCATGTAGGGCTAAATAGAAAAACATCTATTTATACCGGGGAATTTATTGTAGGACGAAAGTGGCATTTCAAAATTGTGGGGAGGGAGAATGATAAAGACATTTGCTATCCATTGGGGAAAATAAACTTAGATCACTACCTCACATCATACACAAAAATAAATTTCAGATGAGTTAAAGTTTTTTTTAAAGTAAGAACTGTGAGTTTATTAGAAGAAAATAATGAAGAATGTTTGTGTCATCTAACTACAAGGACAGACTTCCTAAGTATGGGAAGCACCAGACGTGCTCCCTGAGGTCACGCGGTAGCCCCTGGCAGAACCAAGACCTAGCACTGGGGGTTGTCCTGGAGGGACCTCCCTGGCTTTGTTGAAGACTCCGCCCCTACCGGGCCAGTGGGAGCATTCCAGGATGCACATTCATCCAAATGTGCTCACTTTGGTCACTTGTAAGCCCTGTTTCCACAGCCTGGAAACCCAAGGGACATATACCATTTATGCCAGACCTCTGGGGGAAAGGTAAAACCAGACTGAATCAAGAGTTCAGTAGCTTATAAAAATTAGTGGTACATAGCACATTATTATAGCAAGTGCCATCTAGAAGAACATTCTGTGATGAAGAAATTATTCTGTATCTTCACTATTTCCATAGCCATTAGCCACATGTGGCTGGTAAACACTTGAAATGCAGCTATAACAGAGCAAATGGATGTTTTATTTTAGTTTAGTTAAGTTGAAATATAAATAACCACAAATGACTAGTGGTTAGTGTAGGTTTTAACTTTCATCAGTTTCAGCCTCAGCTTGCTGGGACTTCACTATGGGCCAAGAGAGAGATGTGCATAGGCCAGGATTATCAGGGCTGGAACCAGGAGAGGCTGCATTAGCTCCCAGAACAAATTACCACAAATTCAGTAGCTTAAAACAAGACAAATTTATTATCTTACAGTTCTGGAGGTCAAAAGTCCAAATCAGCCCTATTAGGCTAAAGTTATGATATAGGCAGGACCAGATCCTTCTGGAGAATCTAGGGGAGAATCCATTCCTTGCCTTTTCCAGCTTCTAAAGGCTGCCTCTATTCTTTGGTTCATGGTCCCTTCCCTCCATCATCAAAGCCAACAGTTTAGCACCTTCAATATTTCTATTTCTGACCTGTGCTTCTGTCATTACATCATCTTCTCTGACTCTGATCTCCCTGCCTCCCTTATAAGAGTCTATAAGGACTCTTGTGATTACATTGGGTCTATTGACTTAATTCAGAATAAATTCCCCATCTCAGATTCCTTAATTTGATCACATCTGCAAAGTCTCTTTTGCCATGTGAGGTCACATATTCATAGGTTCCAGGAATGAGGATAAGGACATCTTTTGGGGGGCACCAAGGGTGGTCGCCAGCATTTTCTATCACATAAGATCTAGGCTTATGACATCACCCCCTGGAACCTCTCCTGGAGGTGACCTCGTCCACAGGAGCCTCTCTGTGTTAGAGCAGTTTTCACCTTCATACTGGCCAGGCATCTTGGATTCAGCTCATGGGGGAGAAGGCTAGTAGGGCCAGCAGAGAGAATCAGGTCCCCCACCAGAGGCATTGAGTTAGGGACAGAGCTCCTATTCTTGGGAAGGGGGGGTGACAGCCTGGCTACAGCCTGGGGAGATGGGAGGATGGGGGTGTCAGTGAGTGGAAGCCTGCACATGATCTTCTGGACATTGGAGAACTATTGACTGTTTTTTGAGCCAGGAAGTTATATAAACAGAGCAATGTTTAAAGAAGATTAAGCTGGAAGTTGTATGCAAGTGGGGCCAGGGGGAGGGGGTGGGAAATTGGCGAATAAATACAGGCATGTAATGATTAGTTTCAGAGGGAGCAGTGGGAATGGAAAGAGAAGAAAATATGTGCAAGAAACATTCTGTCAAACACTAAAAATACCACTGCTGAGCTAAATAAAAAATGGCAGCAATGTCTTAAATCATTTTGGAAAAAAAATTGTTTCAGTTTTTATTGGTTTATACTTTTAAAGAATTTGTGTAATTGTAGACTCTGTTAAATGGTTTTATTAATGCCTCCAGCTGCCATCATGCAAAATACATTTAGCAGGTATACAATGAAATCTTACTATATTCAATAAGTGTTTTTTAAATAATTAAAAAAATCACTCAGGTATTTGAAAGAGCATAATGTCACAGATATTTAAATTAGTACATATAAGACATGCGGATCAGGATTGCTCCTCCAGTCATAAGCAACAGATAGATGTATTTTCCCCATAGGAAGTTTTGACATTTATTACCTTTCACCTTTTAAAAAAAAGATCCCTGGTTTAAGTTACCAGATGGCCCCTCTCTCTATGGCCTGCCTGCCATCTGGAATTTGTTTTGATAAATCCAAACATTAGGGATATGTTATCTTTCCAGCTAAATATAACATGTAGTTCATTCGCCTGGCAACCTATGCATTTCTTTCACACGCTAAAAGAGATAGTACTGTAGCTATAGCATGCATTCTGGTCGCTGGATATAAACTGCCAAAGAGAAATCAATCTGCCTTTAGTGACCCAGAGAAACTTTGAAGGAGGAACCAGAGATAGGTGGAAGTCCTTGAATAAGCTGAGATGCCACCCTGGGGACCTGTGGGTGGCTGTGTCCGGTGGGATCAGAGGTTTTTATATGCGTCACATCCTGGATTACTCAATGTGCTCCTGTCTCTGGACACAAAGATTTCCAGAAGCCTATACCTTTTTTCTTTCTTTCTTTTTTTTTTAGGAAATTCTCATTTTTAAGGTTATATGCATACATTAAGAAGTAAAATAATTTTTAAAAATGAAGAGTGAGGTCATTTTATAGCTTATAACAAAAGCAGGAGCCCCGATGCCAACCTCCCCACCCTTGATTACCACTTTAAGAGGTTCCCAGTTCCAATCAGTTTAGCTGTTTATTTTTTAATTTTGCCTCCATATTTTAAAAAATAACTTGCATATGCTACTATTTCTTTATTTTTCTACTTTCATTTTATCTTTTGTCTCTCTTCTGTGGAAGGGAAGAATTAGCTCACTCACGTTATACTTTCCCTCCCCATATAAATATATTCTGCCTTTGTATATGGTACAAATCAGTATCTAGTATTTATATTACTTTGACTTTGGAAATATTACTGAAAGCTTAGCCATGTTATGTACTATAATTATTTTCTTTCTTGTTCAGTCTTCTTTATTTTCTTTGATTTCTTAAGAGAAGAACAACCTTAATTTTTCTATTTAGATTTTCATGTGCCAATCACTAACTGATCTCCCAGAATGTAAATTACCTCTCAATATGTTTAAATATGATAGGTAATTTATCAATTTCATTGTTTCTCCCAGCCCCCTCCCTCCTGTAACCCTTTATCCTCCTGCTTCAACTTGAACAGGTAGCACTCCAAGCCTGCTTCTCTGAAGTCACAACAGAATATCCCCATCAGTGTGGGGACAGACACCCATCTCTCTCAGTTCAAGTACCTATTCCCAGATCCCATCTTTGCCTCTGTTTGGATCACTCCCTCATTTTGGTAGAGCACAGCATTCCTTCATGAACGAACAAACAAGAATAACAACAACAAAAAACTATGGGAGGTGAAGAGCAAGACTAAGTTTTACAAATTTTATTTTATCTTTACCCTCCACTGATGTTTGGTAGAATTTTGATTTTGAAATAATTTCCCATAGAATTTTTTAAAAGATTTTATTTATTTATTTGCCAGACAGAAATCACAAGTAGGCAGAGAGGCAGGCAGAGAGAGGAGTAAGCAGGGTCCCTGCCGAGCAGAAAGCCCGATGCAGGGCTTCATCCCAGGACCCCAAGATCATGACCTGAGCTGAAAGCAGAGGCCTTAACCCATTGAGCTACCCAGGTGCCCCATTTCCCATAGAATTTTAAAAGTGTGTTATCTTTGTCACTTAGGAGGAGTCTGAGCTTCTCTGATTCCTCATCTATTCCTAAGGTTTTGCCTCTTTCTTTCTTTCTTTCTTTCTTTCTTTCTTTCTTTCTTTCTTTCTCTCTCTCTCTCTCTCTCTCTCTCTTTCTTTCTTTCTTTCTTTTTTTCTTTCTTTCTTTTTTAAATCACTGGAAACCTTTAAGATATTCTGTTGTCCTTGCTATTCTGAAATTTCATGTGGCCTGTGCATTGCTGCTCCTCCATTGCTTTGGGTACTTGGTGAATCCTCCCCATCTATACATATGCACAGTTCCAGGAAACTGTTTCATGTGACTGGTTTATTTCCTTTCCTTGCTTTCTCTGTTTGTTCATTCTCAGATTCCCTTCCAGATATCAGACCGTCTTGCTTTTATTCACTAATATTTAACATTTTTTTCCAACTTATTTTCTCTATGTTCTGTGACTGTGATATTACCTAACATTATCTTCTAACCCTTTTATTGAATTCTACGTATCTTTAATTCCTCAGGATGTCCTTCTTAAAAATTTCCCTTATCATCTCTTGTTCTTAACTCTTGGATGCAATATCTTTGCTTATATATGTAAGGATATTAATTATATATGTTTTCTTCTATTTTTTGCTGATTTCTCCCCCTACCCCCAGGTCCTTTTGTTTTGATTCTTGTAGTTCATATCAGAAGCCTTTCTCCAAAGTCTGGTGACCCATTTACAATTAAGGGTGGAAATTCTGTGTGGGGAATGTGATGCTTATTGATTGGCAGACTTCATTGTTGGGTGATCTGATAGAGATATTTTATTGGGAAATATCTAAATGTAAAGAAAGGAAGAAGTCCTTCTCTTCCTAGGAGACACAAGCCTGGCTGTCTGTGTCCTTGGATTCACATTAGAGAAGGGATAACAGATCTCATTTTCCCAAGAGTTGACCTTCACTTAATCCCCCTTTTCAGTATGGTAACACCATTCTCCATGATTCCTGTTGTCCTTAGGGCCAGAGCCTCTCTAGCTCCTCCTCCACAGAGAGTAAACATTATCCCAGCTTGGGTTGAGACAGTTGCCTGGTTGCTTGAGAGAGAGGGGAAATTCAAGTGTAACTGGTTCTAAAAGTGACTTTGGACTGTATATACTTGTTTTTAGCCTCTTTTGGATACCCACATTGAAAGGTACTAGTGGAGTCTTTTTAGCTTTCTGCTGGAAGTCAGTCTATCTCTGAATTTCTTCTTCTGCTACTTTAGATTTTAGCTTTCTCAACGATACAAAGTGTGTCAGCAAAAGCCCATATGATTTCCAGGCTCCATAATTCTGTTATTTTCATTTCTTCTCTTGTTCTGTGTTCTTGTAGGTTGGTCGGTTGG